>NC_052082.1:47975860-48281781 GCF_015852505.1 Tachyglossus aculeatus
GAGGAAGGAAGGGAGCTCTGCCTCCCCCCCACTTCTAGCCTGTGAGCCCGTTGTTGGGTAATAATAATGATAATAATAATGACAATCAGAGGTCCTGGGGGCTGGTTCGGTTTGGGGGCCTGCCCCCCCCCCCCCCCTTCTAGCCTGTGAGCCCGGTGTTGGGTAAGAATAATGATAATAATGATAGTGATAATAATGACAATCAGAGGTCATGGGGGCTGGTTCACTTTGGGGGTGGTCTGCCTCCCCCTTAATAATCATAAGGATTAATAATACCAATGATGATTAATAATGATAATGCTTAATGATGATAATGATTATTAATAGTAATTATGGAAGCAGCGTGGCTCAGGGGAAAGAGCCCTGCCTTTCCCCCCCTTCTAGCCTGTGAGCCCGTTGTTGGGTAGTGATAATGATAATCAGAGGTCATGGGGGCCGGTTCGGTTTGGGGGTCTGCCTCCCCCTTAATCATAATCAGGATTAATAATGATAATGATTACTAATAATGATTAATAATAGTTATGGAAGCAGCGTGGCCCAGGGGAAAGAGCTCTGCCAACACCCCTTCTAGCCTGTGAGCCTGTTGTTGGGTAATAATAATGATAATAATGACAATCAGAGGTCATGGGGGCTGGTTCGGTTTGGGGGTCTGCCTCCCCCTTAATCATAATAAGGATTAATAATGACAATGATTAATAATGATAATGATTAATCATGATAACGATTACTAATAGTAATTATGGAAGCAGTGTGGCTTAGGGGAAAGAGCTCTGCCTCCCCCCCCTTCTAGCCTGGGAGCCCCTTGTTGGGTAGTAATAATGATAATAATGATAATCAGAGGTCATGGGGGCTGGTTCGATTTGGGGGTCTGCCTCCCCCTTAATAATAATAAGGATTAATAATGACAATGATTAATAATGATAATGATTATTAATAGTAATTATGGAAGCAGCATGGCTCAGGGGAAAGAGCTCTGCCTCCCCCCCTTCTAGCCTGTGAGCCCGTTGTTGGGTAATAATGGTAATGATAATAATAATGATAATAATGACAACCAGAGGTCATGGGGGCTTCTTCGGGTTTGGGGGGGTCTGCCTCCCCCTTAATAATAATAAAGATTAATAATAATCATAATTATGTAAGCAGCGTGGCTCAGGGGAAAGAGCTCTGTCTCCCCCCCTTCTAGCCTGTGATAGATAGGGTAATAATAATGATAATAATGACAATCAGAGGTCATGGGGGCTGGTTCTGTTTGGGGGTGGTCTGCCTCCCCCTTAATAACAATAAGGATTAATTATTATTATTGTTATTATTAATGATTAATAATAATAATTATGGAAGCAGCATGGCTCAGGGGAAAGAGCTCTGCCTCCCCCACTTCTAGCCTGTGAGCCCATTGTTGGGTAATGATAATGATAATAATGACAGTCAGAGGTCATGGGGGCTTGTTCGGTTTGGGGGTCTGCCTCCCCGTTAATAATAATAAGCGCTTAGTACAGTGCTCTGCACACAGGAAGCACTCAATAAATACAATTGAATGAATCAGGATTAATAATAATAATAATAATGGAAGCAGCGTGGCTCAGGGGAAAGAGCTCTGCCTCCCCCCGACCCCTTCTAGCCTGTGAGCCCATTGTTGCGTAGTAATCATAATAATAATGATGATAATAATGACAATCAGAGGTCATGAGGGCTTGTTCGGTTTGGTGGTCTGCCTCCCCCCCTTCTAGCCTGTGAGCCCGTTGTTGGATAATAATAATAATTGTAGTGACAGTCAGAGGGCATGGGGGCTTGTTCAGTTTGGTCGTCTGCCTCCCCCTTAATAATAATAATGATTAATAAGAATAACAATGGAAGCAGCATGGCTCAGTGGAAAGTGCCCGAGCTTGGGAATCAGAGGTCATGGGTTCAAATCCCATCTCTGGCACTTGTCTGCTGTGTAACTTTGGGCAAGTCACTTAACTTCTCTGGGCCTCAGTTCCTTCATCTGTAAAATGGGGATTAAGACTGTGAGTCCCACGTGGGACAATTTGATTACCTTTTAACCTCCTGAGTGCTTAGAACAGTGCTGTGCACATAGTAAGCGCTTAACAAATGCCATTATTACTATTATTATCCCGGCTCCACCAATTCATTCATTCAGTCGTATTTATTGAGCGCTCACTGTGTGCAGAGCACTGGACTAAGTGCTTGGGAAGGTCAAGTCGGCAACATATAGGCGGTCCCTACCCAATAATGGGCTCGCAGTCTAGAAGGGGGAGACAGACAACAAAAGAAACCATGGAGACGGGTGTCAAAACCGTCAGAAGGAATAGAATTATAGCTATATGCACATCATTAACAAAATAGAGTAGTAAATATGTACAAGTAAAATAAATAGAGTAATAAATCTGTACAAATATATATACAGGTGCTGTGGGGAGGGGAAGGAGGTAGGGCAGAGGCGGGGATGGGGAAGAGGAGAGGAAAAAGGCTGCTCAGTCTGGGAAGGCTTCCTGGAGGAGGTGACTTTGAAGGGAAGAAGAGAGCTGGTTTAGCGGATCGGGGATTTGTTCTGTGTTGTTGTCTGCCTCCCCCTTCTAGACTGTTGGGTTGGGATTGTCTCTGTTCCCATATCGTACTTTCCAAGCGCTTAGTACAGTGCTCTGCACACAGTAAGCGCTCAGTAAATACGATTTGAATGAATGGAAGTGGGGCTGGGGGGGGCCTGCCATTTTTCACAGCATCCCCCCATCGCGTTGTGGTGGAAGGTTTTCCTTTATTCCCTTCAGCTGGGAACCGGTCACCCTGGGCCCGGCTCCCTTTTTCAGTTGGAAGAGAAAAAATTTCTTCAAAAACCCCCCTTGTGTGTAGGAAGGATCCTGAATATTGCAATCCCAAAAGCAGTGACTAGGCTACCACTCTGACTTTTCTTATGCACTGGCCGCATTTTTTTTTAAGCTTGGCCTCTGCGTTGTTACCATGGTATTAGGCTAATCAAAACATAAATTATCTTCCCCTGCCCTCACCACCCGAAAAGCCTGTCTTCTGCTTTTGATGGATTGTTTAAAGGAATACAGCGTTTTGTTTGGAAGGGCATTGTACTTAAGGGCTCTGTTGGGGATGAGGGAGGGAAGAGGGAAAGCAGCTGTTGGATGCTTGTGTATATGTGAAATTTACACTCCCCCCCCCCCCCATTATACAAGGGAAGTGAAGTATTAAATGGGTTGGGCAGAACAATGCAAGGAGGTAGCTAGTCTCAGAAGCACAATTCCCCCCTGCCTCCCCACCAGATTTCCACACAATGAACTAAAGAATGTTCCTTTTTTCCCAACTTGCTTTTGTCCAGCGACTTTTAACACTTGGACTCTGCAGCATTTGCGTAGTTCGTCCTCAAAGAGAGCAGTTTTCAGGTTTGGGAAAGTTCAGCTGGACCAGGCTTGAATTTACGCCGCACCCTAGCCATCTTTCCCATCTTCACCTGTCTTCCTTTTTCCTAATCCCCTAGGCTGTGGGTATTTCTTTCAAGGTAAAATGTTATCCCTCGATTGGTACCACACCAACTGAAAACCAATCACCAGAGGTGAAGGGCTTTTGATCTAACAAGGCTGTCTTATTTTTGAAGGGCCTCATTTCCCCCTTAGTAGTACGAAAGGTTTCTGAGGCTCAAAGGTCGTATTTTTGCATTTTGAAAAATTGCCTCAAATTTTATGCCACTTGAAAAGCTGATTTCAGAATACGGCCGAGAGATGTGGTTTGGTTTTTTTGTACTTCATTTGGCAAAGCTGTTTGAATCTTCAAGCTGACAAGATGGGGGGTGGTATAAATTAATTACAATAGGAGTGTGGCAGTTATTTACCTTGCATCCATATGTCAGGTCCTCTCAGATATCCCTTGTGGATAAATAGATCGAGGGAGATATAACTACTTGCTCCCTTTTTTTTTTTTTTTGGAAATGTTGAGAAATACAGTCTTACTCTTGAAAGAGTTGAAAATTCAGGTTGATATTGCTTTGGTCTGATGCCGTCTTCGGTCACTGGAATTGTTGGGAGGGAGGAGCTGAGGAATATGGGTCTACACTTGCAGCAGTTTTCCGTCTACTTTGGTAATTGCCTGAAGTATCTGGAACCACCCACACTGTGCCTGTGGGCATTGGATTTGTTTGTAGCATCTAATGGGATTCAACTGTTCCCACTGATTTGGCACAGAAAAAAAACCCTGTGTCCTAATCATCCAGTGCTCTTTGGGTGAACTAGGTCTAAATCCATTTTTCTCGCTCACACTATTCCAGAGTACCGAAGAGACCAGTTAGGAATGAAGTGCAGATTCTACCATTAAGAATGCTGTCAGTTCTACCTTCATAACATTGCTAAAATCCACCCCTTCTTCTCCAACCAAACCGCTACTACATTAATGCAAGCACTTGTCCTATGCCACCGTGATTATTGTATCAGCCTCCTTGCGACCTCCCTGCCACTGTCTCTCCCCTTTCCAGCCTGTGCTTCACTCTGCTGCCCTCATCATTTTCCTTCAAAAACATTCAGACCGTGTTTTCCCCACTCCTCAAGAAACTCTAGTAGTTGCCCATCCACCTCAGCACCAAACAAAAACTCCTCACCGTTGGCTTTAAAGCCCTCAATCACCTTGCCCCCTCCTACCTCATCTCACTATTCTCCTACTACAAACCAGCGCGCACTCTTCGTTCCTCTAATGCTAACCTCACTGTACCTCGATTTCGTCTCTCTCACCACTGACCTTTTGGCCACATCCTACCTCTGGCCTGGAATGCCCTCCCTCTTCCTATCACACAGATAATAATAATGGCATTTATTAAGCGCTTACTGTGTGCAAAGCACTGAACAGATGGTTGTTCTCTCCCACTTCAAAGCCTTATTGAAGGCACATCTCCAAAAAGCCTTCCCTGATTAAGCCTTCCTCTCCTCTTCTCCCACTCCCTTCTGCGTCATTCTGACTGGCTGCCTTCGTTCATCCTCCCCCCATCCCCGCAGTACATATGTATATATCTGTGACATGTATATTAACGTCTGTCCCTGCCTCTAGACCACGGGCTCATTGTGGGCAGGGTATGTGTCTGTTTTATTGTACTTTCCTAAGCAATTAGTACAGTGCTTTACACACAGTAAGTGCTCAATAAATACGATTGAATGAATGAAGATGGATTGAGATCTGCTTCAAGTCCTCCTGGTGGTTTTTTGTTTTTCCCTTAGGAAAAACACGTACTATTATAATGCTTACTATGTGCCGAGCACTCTTCTAAGCACTGGGACAGATACAACGTTATCAGGTTGTCCCACGTGAGGCACACAGTCTTAATCTCCATTTTACAGATGAGGAAACTGAGGCACAGAGAAGTTAAGTGACTTGCCCAAAGTCACAAAGCCGACAAGCGGTGGAGCCGGGATTAGAACCCACAACCTCTGACTCCTTTGGGTTTGAAGTTACAGACCGGTCCCAAATCCTTTTGGTCTTATCGTATTTTTTTTTTTCCCGGAAAAAAATGTCATCTCTCTTGTTAGGGTAGAAGGAGCCCAGGGGTTCCTAGTGAGAGAGTTAGCAGGAGGAAAAGGGGAAATATAACCTTGGGTCATGATGGGGATTTTGCATCTCCCAGGTTGTAAAGGCTGTCCTCGGATTTACAACAAAATCATTTCCCGAGAACTGCATCTTTAGTCAAAACATTGCAAGTAGAAGCCACTTTTCTCTTAGGAACAATATCTTACACGGGAGATTGGTTGCTGTGGGCAGGGAACCATGTCTGCCAACTCTGTTACATTGTACTCTCCCAATGCTCAGTACAGTGCTCTGCCTACAGTAAATTCTCAATAAATCCAATTGCTAACCAAGGTCAGATACCCCAAATTGTGAAGTCAGATCAATACCTGAGTAACAGAGATTCATTTGTCTGTTTTTTATAGTGTCAGAGTGATTCCACGATAGGGTAACTGATTTTTACTTCATCCCATGCCTGGCAATCAAGTCACCCCCTTCCTCCCTCCTTGCTGTCCCGCTACAACCCCAGCTTTGTTTGCACCCTGGGAACTACTGCCACAAAGGAGACTAGAGTGGCACGATGGAAACCGATGCGTGATAATGCTGAAGCAGCCTGCAAATTTAGAAAAGCAAATGCCGCCCATCTTCCCCCGAGACATGTTATGTAGGGCGGCTCTCTTACTCCCATGTGAGACGTTAATTTGCCTCTGCACATCTGTTTGCCACCTTGAAATCCTTGAGCAGAACATGTGGTCTACCCATGGCCATGGGCACGAATGCCAAGCTTGGGAATGTCAGGGTTGCCGCCACATGTCAATACGAGATATTGATTGACCTGAGTGACAGTTTTTGGGGTTGGAGTTCTCTAGTGGACTGAGGAGAAATTGGATCCATTTCTCTCATCTTGGTTTTTTTTTATTTTTAAAGAAAACTAATGGCAAACCTTTCTATTAAATCTTTTTTTATGGATGTAACAGCATTGGAGTCGTAATGTCCTTTTCTGCTCAGTTTAGCCTTACACACTGAGTGAATTTTTGCAACACAGATTCAAGGCTTGGAAGAATGTCCCGAGCAGAGCTTGCCCAGTACGATAAAAAAAAATATTGTGACTGTAAGTAAAATGGGCAGAACTCTGTGGGCCGATAAACCTTTAGTTTTTTCCTAAGTCCATGGTAATAATAATGATGGCATTTATTAAGCACTTACTATGTGCAAAGCACTGTTCTAAGCGCTGTGGATTACAGGGTGATCAGGTTGTCCCACGAGGGGCTCACAGTCTTCATCCCCATTTTATGGATGAGGGAACTGAGGCCCAGAGAATAATAATAATAATAATAATAATAATAATAATAGCATTTGTTAAGCACTTACTATGTGCAAAGCACTGTTCTAAGCGCTGCGGGGATACAAGGTGAACACGTTGTCCCACATAGGGTTCACAGTCTTCATCCCCATTTTACAGATGAGTTAACTGAGGCCCAGAGAAGTTAAGTGACTTGCCCAGAGTCACACAGCTGACAACTGGCGGAGCTGGGATTTGAACCCATGACCTCTGACTCCAAAACCCGGGCTCTTTCCACTGAGCCATGCTGCTTCTCATGGTAATGATTCACTTAGAACACATTTGTGGAAGAATTGATGCAAAGTCCCGGTTTAGATGTGTTAGAATGTGGCTGGGTTATCGGGTCAGACTCAGTCCTTTTTCTACCTGAGTCTCACAGTCGATCATTTACCCATTTTACAGATGAGAAAGCTGAGGCCCAGAGAGGTTAAGTAACTTGTCTCAGGTCACACAACAGGCAAGTGGGGGTGGGGTGGGGACTAAAACCCAGGTCTCCGGACTCCTATCCTGCGGCCCCTAAAAACGGGATTGTTATGCCTGTGAGTTCAGATGGGAATCCCAAGCTTGATGTTGAAGTTTTATGAGCCTAGAAAAACACTGATTGATTGGTTCTAGTGCATGGTTCTCACTTGAAAAGTGGGAAGCAGCTTGGCTTGATGGAAAGATCACGGGTTTGGGAGTCAGAGGACCTGGGTTCTAATCCCAGCTCCATCAACTTGCCTGCTCTGTGTCCCTGGACAAGTCACTTAACTTCTCTGTGCCTGTTACCTCAATGGTAAAATGGGGATTCAGTGCCTCTCCTCCCTGCTGTGTAGACTGTGAATCCCATGTGAGACAGGGATTGTGTCCAACGCAGTTAAAATACCCCAGTGCTTAGAACAGTGCTTGACACGAAGTAAGTGCTTAACAAATACCATAATTCTATTATTAAAATAAGCACAGAAGAGAAAAGGTGCTGCAGGAATTTATTTTCTTTTCTGTTGCATTATACTGCTTGATGATTTGTCTAAACAATCAGACTCTGTCCAAGCGTGAATGTGCTTGTTGTAACAAACCTCGGCTTGTGCAGCGACCTGTTTAAATGGCTTATCTCTGATTATTTGAGGTCAAGCTTGGACTTCTCTCTCTCTCTCTCTCTCCCTCCCTCTCTCTCTCTCTTTTTTGTAATGAGGTAAGGGAGATACAAAAGCCTTTGAAGCTGGAATCTGATGGTATATCCTGAATATTGAGGGAATTCTGACTTAGGAGAAAGCTGCATTTCCCCTTTGCAAATCCCAAGTACATTTTTTTGGCCCAAAGACAGTATGAAAGAAGGGTTTCCTCTTTGAGGTGGGTTCAGGAAAAGACAAGGTGTGTCCCCCTTCTGAGCAGGGCAAGCAAATGCTAGGAACTTTGCTTATGTCCAGCCTCAGCTTAACACTTATTTTTAAATTTTTTCCTTCTTACCCAGTGAAGGTCTGCCTCATGACACAATTACAGACAATCGGCTTTCAGTCCTCTCCCTGCTCAGAGGAGGAGCAGGGAACTTGAACTCCACAAGGGAAAAGTGATTCTTCTGTTGTTACTGAGTATGTACAACTAGAGGAGCAAATGCAGAATAATTCTCCTGTAAAATGAAGTGGAAGGGAGGGCAGGACTTTCTTCGGCATCGCAATTCAGACCTCCCATTGGCTCCAAGTCCCTTAAAGACCATGATTTCCTCCAGGAACCAATCAGTGGAATTTATGGAGTGCTTTTTGTGTGCAGAGCACCGTACTATGCTCTTGGAAGACTATGTAACAACAGAGTTGGTAGACAGGGTCCCTGCCCACAACAGGTTTACAAGTCTTTCCTGATTCACCTCTCGGCACCCCCATCCTATTTTCCTTCCTCTGCAACACCTATGCACTTAGGTCTGTACTCCTTATGTACTTTGATGCTCACCCCATCTCCCTACTCCCACCACATTTAAGTTCATATCTTTATGCTCTGTTGCTTCCCCCACCTGTAAGTTTTAATGTCTGTCTCCCCTGTTGGAATGTAAGCTCCCCGAGAGCAGGGATCATGTATCCTATGGTACTATCCCCAGCACTTAGTGCAGTACCCCACACACTCTAAGCACCCAACAAATACCGCCGATCGATTGATTGTTCCACAGCTAGAGCGAGAGAGGCGCAGAGTTGGGATCACGGGGTGGCAAACTTGTGGTAAGAGAGCCGGGCAGGGTTGGTTGGCAGACAACAGCTCCCGGAACTCAAACTCTAGTCATTCAGCCAGAAAAACTGCTGCTCCCTTCCTGTATCCTTGAAGATTCATCACGGAATGTCTTGCCAGCAGAGCACCACGCAATGGGTTTGCATTTGCATACTGAATTCCGAGAACCCGCCTCATGATCAACATCTTCGGGTTTGATGACAGTCGATGGGGCATTTCAGTGGTGCCGCAAAGATCATTCAAGTACGGCAGGGCCTGTTGGCCTGGAAAAACGACGGGGGCGGGGGCCCAGCTTTGTATCTTTCTGATCTTCAGTCCTAGGCTGAAACGGTGTCTCCACCACATGTTGAGCCCCGCTCTGCTTCTTGTTTGGAAAACTGGTGACTTGAGTCACCAAAGGGTTCAGAACCTACCTCGCTCCTCCTTTTGAGAAGAAAACTTCATTTTGCTCCACCTTGCTCACAGTGAATCAAGCTAAACTCCGCCGGTGTGTTGGGTAGGTTGGGGTTTTTAAAAATAGCATCTGCATCCTGTATCAGTGTTCTCGTTTTATCACATGGAAACCCAAGTTCCAAAGAACAGATTTGAGCATCCTTTATCTGGCCCGAACCGACTCTGACGATTTCTTCTTCTCCTTTATCATCTCAAGCTAGAAGACAGCACATCAGATTAGGTTTACCAGAAGGTGGTACATCCGGTTCTCCTAAAACGCGGTTTATGTTCTTGCAAAACCTCGCGTTAAGGAAAAGCCACACTGTGGCATTGGCAGAGTTAACACCGCACGAGCGTGCCCAAGCATATAGTCTCACAAGCGACTTCTTCCGCCACCTGGGCGTTCTGTATCCAAACAAGTTGTCGGACAGACATTCCCCAATTCCTTAAAGTTGTTGAGCCGAACGAGGAGTGAAAACACACCTTATCGCAGATCTAAATGTAAGTAGGACACAGTCTTTAGGACTGTCTAGAAGGGCCCCTTGTGGGGGCAAAGCACTGGGGGACACTACCTTGAGTAGCAGTATCTGGATAATACTTGGAAGCCACCACATCTCTTGGATTGGGTGATTCTTTGGGGTCTGCCCCGTCTCTGGGCTGATTATTTGTCTTTAGGGTTGTTGCTTTAGGTCCCGGCCCCTCCCCAGAGTCCCCATCAATTGAGCTGAGCTGGAGAGAGCAGTAGGACTCCGGGATGATGGCAGGTATACAGAGCCTGTGGCATAGGCGGTGCTAGAAGCTTCTCAGAACTCTGTAGCTGTGGGAGGAAGATACTCCCTGGTACCCAGGATTAAACCAGTGGCCTGGTGTGCCACCCTACACCCAAAGAAAAGAACGGTGTGGGTCTCAGCTCTCAGGAAGAAGGCCTTGGATCCTCCACACTAGGTGACTGTCATGGGGGTTTTGATCCAGCCAGTTGGGACTGAGGGTGGGGAAATGAGCCTGCCAAGGAGGACTGGCGGTGTGGTGAGGATTGTGCTTGCTGTCCTTGGTGGGGACTGGCACAGCCCTCTGAAACCTGGGCCCCAAACTAGAGAGCAAAGAAGCTTAGGGAACCCCATCTTTGGCAACTGAATGCCTGCCAGGGGATTGCCGCCGGGCTTGGGTGCCTTCCAGGGCCTTGGGCATATATGATGTGGCACTTTTCGTTCACTCAGATGTGTCAACTAGAGAATCCATTGGTTTGAGTTTCCTGCTGGACCTCATCGTGGGGGTGGGGGAGGGTGGTGTATGGCTTGGATTGATGGATTATGGGTACAAGCCCCTGAGTAAAAGATGCTGTTGTTACTCCCTAATGTCATTGTTCATTTAAAAAAAAATAATGATGGCATTCATTAAGCGCTTACTATGTGCAAAGCACTGTTCTAAGCGCCGGGGAGGTTACAGGGTGATCAGGTTGTCCCACAGGGGGCTCACAGTCTTAATCCTCATTTTACAGATGAGGTAACTGAGGCACAGAGAAGTGAAGTGACTTGCCCAAAGTCACACAGCTGACAATTGGCGGAGCTGGGATTTGAACCCATGACCTCTGACTCCAAAGCCCGTGCTCTCTTCTCTAGTAAATGATATAGTGCTCGCTATGTATACGCTGCTTCTCTAGTAAATGGTATAGTGCTCACTATGTGCCAAGCACTGTACTAAGCACTGGGGTAGAGACAAGCTAATCAAGTTGGACATAGTCCGCATCCTGCATGGGGCCCACAATTTTAATCTCCATTTGGCAGATGAGATAACTGAGGCCCAGAGAAGTTAAATGATTTGCTCAAGGTCACACAACAGACCAGTGGCGGAGCTGGGATTAGAACCCAGGCTCTTCTGATTCCCAGGCCTACGGTCTATCCGCTAAGCCACACTATTCTCTTCAGTATTTCTAAAGTCTCATCCAAAACATTTCTTGATTTGATTTGGTCTCTTCCCCCACGAACCTTCCTTGCCTTCTGTGGGTGGTAGTGTGTTTAAACTGGGAGGATTGACTTCCAAAATAACGGAGGTGAAGTAATCCTGTTTGAATGGTATTTTTCCCTTCTATTTTTCCACCCTCAGAAAAACCGCAACTGTGAATTAGACTTGCTTAATTTGCTAAAACCAGCATAATGCAGCATGTGGAAAAGACAAGCAATGATTAGGGAAAATAACTCCTAGCATTGGCATGAAATACATACTGTATCAGTGATGAATTTAAGTCAAGTGTTTCGTTTTCCGGGAATCTGCCAGTAAAGTTGCTTACAGAAAGGACCATTTAGGCTTTTTTTATGGTATTTAAGTGCTTACAATGTTAGGTGCTGTACTAAGCGCTTGTGTTGACTAAAAGAAATACTGGTCACTCTTGGCAACTGGAAATTACTTTGCCTGTTTCTTCTATTAAAGTAAGCTTCTCGTTTCAAGGGAATGCTTCCTTCTCTGAACTTCCCCATGTACTTAGAACAGTAATACTTAGTAATGAGCACCTAGTGGATGCTCATTAAGCATCACTACTACTATCTGTTAACCTTGATGTTGGGTGAAAATTTTTGCTACCATCAAGTATCAGGGATAAGTCAGAATCCCTCTGCTTGGTGTCCGTTAAAAATTCCTAGTAAGGAAAAAAAATAAAAACTGACCTTGAAAGTGTCTTGCCTTGTGTCATCGTTTGTTTCTCATGCCTCCTTAGGCAGTCCACCCTCAAAGACAGGGGCTGAATCCTTTCTATCCTGCATATTTAGAGAACCAGCATGGCTCAGTGGAAAGAGCACGGGCTTGGGAGCCAGAGGTCATCATCATCATCATCAATCGTATTTATTGAGCGCTTACTATGTGCAGAGCACTGTACTAAGCGCTTGGGAAGTACAAATTGGCAACATATAGAGACAGTCCCTACCCAACAGTGGGCTAACAGTCTAAAAGGTCATGGGTTCTAATTCTGGCTCCGCCACTTGCCAGCTGTGTGACTTTGGGTAAGTCACTTCACTTCTCTGAGCCTCAGTTACCTCATCTGTAAAATGGGGATTAAGACTGTGAGTCCTGATCACCTTGTAACCCCCCGAAGCGCTTAGAACAGTGCTTTGCAAATAGTAAGCACTTAACAAATGCCATTATTATTATTTAGTCTAGAACATTTGGTGAGGGTTAGTAATTAACAATATGCCTATCAATCAGTGATATTGAGCACTCACTATGTGCAGAGCACTGTACTAAGCACTTGGGAGAGTACGATACAACATAGCTAGCAGACACACTCCCTGCCCGCAACGAGCACCCAATCTAGAGACTATGTAAAAACCATTTGCTCATTCAGTCGTACTTACTGAGCGCTTACTGTGTGCAGAGCACTGTATTAAGCACTTGGGAGAGTACAACAGTCACATTCCCTGCTGACAACGAGTTTACATTCTAGAGCAGGGAGACAGGCATCACTACAAATAAATAAAATTATACAGAAGTGCTGTGGGGCTGGGTCGGGTGAAGAGCAAAGGGAGCAAGTCAGGATGATGCAGAAGGGAGTGGGAGATGAGATGCCGATGGGAGGTTTCAATGTGGAATACTTTAAAAAAAAATTTAAAAGTGGAAGATAAGGAAATGCCTGGTCTGTATGGAAGGGAACGGAAGCAACTTCCTGTTTCTGGCGGTGGCTTTTGGAATGGGATCTTTGGAACGGGATCACTTGGGAGTGAGGCTGGAGGGAGGAAGAGCAGACGTTAAGGACAGCTGAAAGTGATTCTAGATGGAGGTGGCCTTGTGGTGGCCTGTTTTATACAGCTGCAGTGTAGCATCTAAAAATAGATCTCTAGCTCCTCCCCTGCATTTCTCACCAGATAGGCAAATCAAATGTAGGACGAATATAAAAATGAAAAGAATTGCCCTGCTGACATTTTGTTGTTGTTGTTCAACTCGCAGAGGTGCAGTGGATTTAAACTTTGAGCTTTTGATCCACTGTCTTGGTAGGGTGAGGATGACTTTGAGGGAGTGGAATGCTGTGCAGTGTCAGCGCTCAGTACAGTGCTTTGCACATAGTAAGTGCTTTATAAATGCCATCATTATTATAATTATCTTTTTTAAACAGCATTTTCTTCCTTTTAAAAAAAAAAGGTATGACTAGTATCTTAAGGGTTGCCCTCTCTTCCTGTCATTCAAAGTCTTGGGATGGAAGGACCTTCCAGAAGCACTTAATCCCTCCCCCTACCTCAAGATAGAATTTGCTCCACGCCATTATGCTGAGTATCTTGTTTCTTAGATATCAATCAGTGGTATCTGTTGAACATTTTCTGCACGCAGAGTGCGGCACTGAACAGAGCAGATAGACTCAATTCCTGCCCTTGAGGAGTTGACAATCCAGCAGGGGAGAGGGACACTAAAAGGTGGGAGGGAGAAGTGGATCTGCTAACAGGTTAGCGCTTAAATAGGGTTAAGGTTCCCCAGCACTGTCACCGAGGCCTAGCATATCCTAATCTAAATCTCTGGCTGCAGTTTAAGCTGCTGTTAGTCTTTTTTTTGTGCTAGCTTTTCAAGGAAGCAAACCCTCTTCAGCCTGACAGCAGATGCCCCCATTCTAGGGCATCTAGTCCCCATGGCTTTAACCCTTCCTCACTTCCCATTGCTGCTAACTTGTCAAGTCACGAGGCCTGAAACCAAATCTGGCTCTGTGCTCGGAAAGGCCATACCAGGGGTGAGTCTAGTGAGTGGATTTTTTTTTTTTTCAAGACTCTTCTTATTCTGGGCTTCTAATACATCCTATCGTCTAAGCTTGTTTTGTGGGCAGGGAATTCATTCATTCAGTTGTATTTATTGAGCGCTTACTGTGTGCAGAGCACTGTACTAAGCGCTTGGGAAGTACAAATCGGCAACATATAGAGACGGTCCCTACCCAACAACGGGCTCACAGTCTAGAAGGGGGAGACAGACAACAAAACACTTAGGTGTCAAAGCAGTCAGAATAAATAGAATTATAGCTGTATACATATGGGTATATAGCTGTATATAGGGAATGTGTCTGCCACCTCTACACTGTGTTTTCCCAAGTGCTTAGTGCAGTGCTCTGCACACAGTAAGTTCTCAAATACCATTGATCTACTGCTGTCGCTTTTCTTTAAGGGCCATCAGGGGCCACTTTAAGGGTTGAATCAGGGAGCTGTGAAGGAGTGTGTGAGAGCTGAAATCAGGCATCCAACTTTGATTTTACCTATATTTGGGCAAGGAATCATCTAGGCTGAGGGAGATCCCTCAGCTGGTATCCAAGAGCCAGGTGTGTACTGGGGAGGCAATTCCACCGTATTTATTGAGCACTTACTGTGTGTACTGTACTAAGTGCTTTTCTAGATTAGAGAAGCAGCAAGGCATAGTAGATAGATCGTGGGCCTGGGAATCAGAAGGTCATTGGTTCTAATTCCAGCTCCACCACCTGTCTGCTGTGTGACCTTGGGCAAGTTACTTCACTTCTCTGGGCCTCAGTGACCTCATCTGTAAAGTGGGGGTTGAGACTGTGAGCCCCGTGTGGGAGAGGGACAGGGTCCAACCCGATTTGCCTGTAATAATAATAATAATGATGGCATTTATAAAGCACTTACTATGTGCAAAGCACTGTTCTAAGTGCTGGGGAGGTTACAAGGTGATCAGGTTGTCCCACAGGTGGCTCACAGTCTTAATCCCCATTTTACAGATGAGGTAACCTAGGCCCAGAGAAGTGAAGTGACTCGCCCAAAGTTACACAGCTGTTACTTGGCGGAGCCAGGATTTGAACTCCTGACCTCTGACTCCAAAGCCCGTTCTCTTTCCACTGAGCCATGCAGCTTCTCATGTATCCACCCCAGTGCTTAGTACAGTGCCTGGCACATAGTAAGTGCTTAACAAATACCATAATTATTATTATTAGGTTCTCTGGAGGTGAGTTAAACATCGCTCTTCTAACTCCATTTAGCACACTTGGTGATGATTGGATACTTTTCCCTCAGAAACAGGCATCCATCAATCTTATTTATTGAGCACTGTACTAAGTGCTTATAGTATAATATGACGTGTCCTGCCCACAAGAAACTTACAGTCTAGAGGGGAAGTACTGCCATTAACTGTGTAGGCCACAGATCTATATGAGGTACGTCCATACCTTAGAAAGAGTTTTTAGCAGAGAAATCACCATCAGTGGTGTTGATTGAGTTCTTATTGTGTGCAGAGCACTACACTGAGTGCTTGGGAGAGTACAATACAACAGAGTTGGTAGATGTTGAGCCCACAACAACCTCAAGACATCATGCAGGAGGATAACAGTAATATTGGGCAGATATTCGTAGAGCAGCCCTTTAAGGAAGCAAGATGGAAGGGGAGGTTCATCACTGGTGAAGTCACAGCTGGCTGTCAACTCGGTCACAGAAGATCGCGTGACTCCGGTAGTTTAAAGGGGGTTGAATTTTGAGTGAAATTTATTTATCTGATTGTCGGGCCTGCAGTGTCTTTTGAATCAAAGAACTTTCGCTTCTGTTTTGAAGAGTCTTAAATTAGAAAGCGAACTTTATCTTCCATTCTGTGTGAGGGGTTGTGAAGACCTCAGGCAGCTAGATGCAGTTGTAACTTTAGGTACTGATGGCAAATATTTTTGAAAACAGAGCAGTGCCGTGAAATATGTAAATCCTTTTTTTGTTGTTCTTTCGCCAGCCCATTGCTACTTCAACCTCCGGTTGAATATTTTTTTTCTCCTTTGGAAGGATATGTCAGTTAATGAAAAATTATCTTTTTGGAAAAGGACTTCTTGCTAGGGAAGGAGGAGAGCTCACCATGAGGAATTACTGGATCTGGAGTAATTCTGGAATTTGGGAAGTGCTGAAAAGACTAGTTGGAAACCTGCAAATAGCTATTTGGCGTGTGTGTGTGCACGTATGTATTTCTAATTATTCCTAGGATTAAGCACTTTAATGCTATACCCCCGGAAGGTCCTACGAAAATACTTTGGTCCTCTAAACAGGATGGGCAGCTATTATTAGCTCAAGGTTTGGGCCTCTCTTGCTGTAGCCTGATTGAACTTGATATAGACCCTATATCAAGCAGCCCTGACTATGCTCCACCCCCGGGGGTTTTAGCCGTTTCCTGGTCTAGTGGAGGCAGAAGTGAACTGTGTTGTGTTAACACTTCAGGTTGTTGAAACCCCGGCTCCAATGATCCCACTTGGGTAGGCTTCTGCGACATGTCTGAGCATGCCAGCAGGACGTGAAAATCAATTTCTCCCTAAAGCTACAGCTCTAGACTGTAATAATAATAATAATGATATTAAGCACTTTGTGTCAAGCTCTGTTCTAAGAACTGAGGTAGGGACAGGGTCATTAGATTGGACACAGTCCCTGTCCCCAGTGGGGCTCACAGTCTTAATCCCCATTTTACAGATGAGGGAACTGAGGCCCAGAGAAGTGAAGGGACTTATCTACGGTCCCACAGCAGACAAGTGGTGGAGCTGGGATTTGAACCCAGGCCCTTCTGGCATCCAGGTCAATGCTCTATCCATTAGGCCTTGCTGCTTCCCAGTCTTTTTGTGGGCAGGGAATGTGTATCGACTCAGTTATAATGTGCTCTCCTAAGAGGTCAATACAGTACTTGGCACCCAGTGAGCGCCTAATCAATATAATTGATCCATTCTCAGATCTGCCACCTCCTTACTTCCCAGGGGGGGAGTGGGTTTGTCTGTGTGTGTGTCTGTATGTGTGTGTGTTTGGAGTTGTTCTCCAAGGAATTCTAGCCAGTGCATTGTCATGCATAGCATTGAACACATCATCGGGATCAGTGCTAATGACTTATTAAGGATGGGGTGTGACCTGGGCATCCTAATATCCCCTTCTAGGGCCTCTTTTTTCCTCAAATTTTAGCCATGTAAACCTGCTTTCAAAGGCAGAGAGTTGTAAATAATAAGATCCCTATCTCTGCACTGCGGGCTCTCCCTGTTGAGATGCTAAAAGTTTTTGGTGAAACAACTTAATGGCTTGGATCCTTTGCGAAGCATTCTTCTTAAAAATAATAACTGTGCTATTTAAGTGCTCATTGCGTGCCAAGGGCTGGGGTAGATACAAGACAATTATGCCAGACACACAGTCCCAGTTCTACGCGAGGCTCAGTCTGGAGCAGGAGGAAGAACAGGTATCGAATCCCTATTTTACAGATGAGGAAACTGAGGAACAGAGAAGTTAAGTGACTTGTTCAGGGTCGCACAGCAGGCGTGACAGAGCGGAGATTAGAACTCAGATCTCCTGACTTCCTTTCCACTAGCCCTCAACACTGCTGTGGCCACAGGGGCTAGATTGGCTGCTTTTTGGGCCATTCCTTGCTTCCTCTTTTCCCTCGTGCTCCCTTGCTTGTGACCCCCTCTAACCCTGCCCCACCTAAAGTGACTCTTTTTGGTCACCCACAGAGAAAACTTGTTTCACTGGCTCCTGATTTTGTTTGCTCAGTGGCATTGGCAAGTCACCACACTTAGGTTGCACTTATAATGCAACTTGCATCTAAATAAGCCCCTCATTCTGTTCTACTTGGGAAGCAAAATGGGAAGCAGCGTGGCTCAGTGGAAAGAGCCCGGGCTTTGGAGTCAGAGGTCATGGGTTCTAATCCCGGCTCCACCACTTGTTAGCTGTGTGACTTTGGGCAAATCACTTAACTTCTCTGGGCCTCAGTTACCTCATCTGTAAAATGGGGATTAAGACTTTGAGCCCCACATGGGACAACCTGATCACCTTGTAAACTCCCCAGCGTTTAGAACAGTGCTTTGCACATAGTAAGCGGTTAATAAATGCCATTATTATTATTATTATTATTAATAGTTTTGGGGGTTTGGTAAATGGAGTCGTTGCCCAGATTTGCCCCTGCGCAGTGAAAGTTCTTTGTTTGCAGAAGCAGCATGGCATAATGGTAAGAGGTTAGACCCTGGAGTCTGGAGACCTGGGTTCTAATCCCAGCTCTGCCACATGCCTGCTGAGTGGCCTTGGGCAAGTCACTTGACTTTTCATACCTCAGTTTTCCTTTCTGCAAAATGGAGAAGCATATATTTCTCCTTCCCCATTTACAGAGCCCCATGAAGGACAGGGTCTCTGGTCAGACTGTAGCATCTGCCCCAGCATATAAAAAACTCTCTCAGCCTTGAGGTTACTAGTACCATCTTGTAAGTGTTTAAAGGTCTTCCCCTCTAGGCTGTAAGCTTGTTATGGGCAAGGAATGTGTCTGTTAATTCTGTTGTACTCTCCCAAGTGCTTAGCACAGTGCTCTCCATGCAATAAGCGCTCAATAAATACCACTGATTAAAAAACTCTCCAAATAAAAGGATGCTGCAGGTGCCAAAGAGGGGTTTAGGGTTCCACTTTTCGAAGAGGATGTTTCCAGGAGCTTTTAGCCTCCTTTCTCCTCTCAGTAAGGAGCCGTGGGGTGAATTTCTCACTCGCTTCTGCTTTCTACAGTCTACACTTACGCTGTTGGCATTTGGGGAACAGGGAAGAGGGAATGTAGCCTGTGGAGGGCAGAGGTCATGATGGCAGTTGGCAATGCAGCCTGATTGCACCTACAACCCTGAAGCTTGCCAGGGTGGTTGGGGAAGTCTGGATTTGACCTGGTGTGCTGTGTGTGTGTGTATCTGTCTGTCTGTGTGTGCATGCTTCAGGCAATATAGAACAGCGGAGGAGGGAAAGAAGGCTGAGCCTGTTCAGAACAGGTTCTACCTGATGTGAACCCACTATATTTTTTTTCCTTTTTGGGGGGTAGCCGGGTAAGCGATTGCTGCTTAACTGCTGGAGATTTTGGTGACACGGCTGTATTAGCGAGGTAACACTATGGCAGTTAACAATCTAAAAAAAGTGTGTGTGTGTGTGTGTGTGTGTGTATGTGTAAATAATATACCTATTCCTTTCTTCTTTCCCTCATGAAACTGTGGTCTTCGTAAAAACCAACTGTGCTTTGGTGAACCAGAGCCTGGAATCTGGTTTTAATTTCCTCTTTCTTTTCCCCTGCGGTGGATTTACAAGACTTTGACAAATCACTCTTGGTTGAAATGTGCTTTATCATGTTCGGCTACTAAAATGGGCCACTCTTCTGACAGTGTTTGCATCACTCATTCGACTTCCCCTTTTTTTTAAAAAAAAAAAGCATTGATAATGTTGGCAGCCCTAACCAAAGTAATCTAGAGTTATTTCTTGAAACACCAAACAATGCTGAACACTTTTTACTTGAGAGCGCATTAATCGGGACCAGGCGAAACCAGCTCAAGGGTAGGCAGTTCCTTCAATCAATAGTATTTGTTGAGCGTGCTGGGCACAGTGCTAAGTACTGGGGAGAGTACAATACAATGAGTAGGTAGGTCTGCCCTCCAGGAGCTTACAGTCTAGCGGGAGAGATTGGCACTGAAATAAAATACAGGTAGGAGAAAGCAATAGCTTAAAAAGATATTTTACATAAGGATAATAGATGAGTTTCCAAGTACTTAAGTGTGAGGAGTTGAGAGTAACCAAGGAAGGCTTCCTGGAGGAGGTGGCACGTCCTTCCCCTACTTCCCCTGCAAGCAATAACTGTTTTTGCAAGGGCTAGTGAAGAAGGAGAACTCTACGGGTACACATACCAGAACGACTTCATGACAGAAGATGGGGTGTTCTGAAGAGGGTGGTGTCCATGGAGTCGCTATGGGTCAGAATTGACTGGACGGCGTTTGCAGAAGCGTTCCCTCCCACGTCGGTAGTCCAGTGGATCTCGGGTCTTGCAGTCCAGAGGAAGCAGCAGAAGGGGTTTTTTGGTCAATCGGTCAGTGGTATTTGTGGAGATCCTGTACAGAGCACTTTTACAAAGCACTTGGGAGAATTCAGTAGACTCTTGGTGGAGAGAATTTGGGCAGGAGCTGACCTGTGATCGGTGGATACCTGTATATATGTATATATGTTTGTACATATTTATTACTCTATTTATTTATTTTACTTGTACATATCTATTCTATTTTATTTTGTTAGTATGTTTGGTTTTGTTCTCTGTCTCCCCATTTTAGACTGTGAGCCCACTGTTGGGTAGGGACTGTCTCTATATGTTGCCAACTTGTACTTCCCAAGCGCTTAGTACAGTGCTCTGCACACAGTAAGCGCTCAATAAATACGATTGATTGATTGATTGATTGATTGGATACTGCCATGGTGTTCTCTTTCAAAAGCCTCTCTCCCCTGCTTTCGCTGCCAGGGTAGGGTGGCAGGAGGACCTAGTGGAAAGAACACAGGATTGGAAGAACCGGGAGACTTTGGGTTTTAGGCCCGGCTCCACCACTGGCCTGCTGAGTTACCTTGTATAAGTCACTTAGCCTCTCTTGGCTCAGTTTCCTCATCTGTAAAATGGGGATAAGATAGCTTTTGTTTGATGGGGACTGTTTCTGATACCATGACTTTGTAACTACTCCAGTGTCTAGCACATAGGAAGTGCTCAAAGCATGAGAAGCAGCGTGGCTCAGTGGAAAGAACACGGGCTTTGGAGTCAGAGGTCATGGGTTTGAATCCCGGATCTGCCAATTGTCAGCCATGTGACTCTGGGCTAGTCACTTCTCTGTGCCACAGTTCCCTCATCTGTAAAATGGGGATTAAGACTGTGAGCCCCCCGTGGGACAACCTGATCACCTTGTAACCTCCCCAGTGCTTAGAACAGTGCTTTGCACATAGTAAGCACTTAATAAATGCCATTATTATCATTAAAGGCTGCCATTATTCTTAATAATAGCTGCTGCCACCACTATTTACCTCTCCTCACCCACCAGTGGGGTTAGCAGGAATTGGACCCTGTACCCTCTTTTGGATCCTTTCTTAGCCTAGAGAAGACATTGTTGCCACCCTGCTCCTTCTCCACTTCAGCTGTTATTTATCTCTTCTTCCCACTTTATTGTTATTGTATTTGTTAAGCGCATACTGTATGCAAGGCACTGTACTAAGCGCTGGGGTGAATACAAGCAAATCGGGTTGGACACTGTCCCTGTCTTACATGGGGCTCACAGTCTTAACCCCCCTTTAACAGCTGAGGTAACTGAGGCACAGAGAAGTGAAGTGACTTGCCCAAGGTCATACAGAACACAAGTGGCAGAGGCAGGATTAGAACCCAGGACCGTCTGACTCCCACCCCGTGCTCCATCCACAAGACCGTGCTGCTTCTCTTCCTCTGGTTCTGAATTAAGGAAAGCTTGGAAAGTTGAAATGCACAGACTCTAGCCATCAAGGATATCGGAGCCCTGGTTGTGGGCAGAACACAAATTAAGCGCTTGGGAGAGTGCCACACCACAGAGCATATGCTTAGATGGGGAGGTGATTGGAGCAGAGGTCTAGACCGATTTACGTCTGATGTCCCCCGTTGCATTAAGAGTCAGATTGCATTAAGTGTCAGAATTTTGGAGAATACCAAAGGCATTTCTGGAATATACCAGAACTGTTGATGCAGAAATAGAGCTGATTTGTTCCCTTTTGGAGGATTTTGAATTTTGCTTTTTTTAATGGTATTTAAGTGCTTACTATGTGCCAGGCACTGTACAAAGCGCTGGGGTAGATACAAGCTAATTGAGTTGGACGCAGTCCCCATCCCACATGGAGCTCACAGTCTTAATCCCCATTTTACAGATGAGACCCCCGAGTCCCAGAGAAGTCCCAAGGTCACACAGCAGACAAGTGGCGGAGGCAGGATTAGAACCCAGGTCCTCCTGACTCCAAGGCCCAAGCTCTATCCATTAGGCCACGTTGCTTCTAATGAATTGCCATCTGGAGATATACAAAACAAAATCTTCAAGGGAAATCAGCATTTTGTGGAATTGGAGCGGCTATAATAATAAGAATAATAATGATGGCATTTATTAAGCACTTACTATGTGTAAGGCACTGTTCTAAGCGCTGGGGAGGTTACAGGGTGATCAGGTTGTCCCACGGGGGGCTCACAGTCAATCCCCATTTTCCAGATGAGGGAACTGAGGCCCAGAGAAGTGAAGTGACTTGCCCAAAGTCACACAGCTGACAATTGGTGGAGCTGGGGTTTGAACCCATGACCACTGACTCCAAAGCCCGGGCTCTTTCCACTGCTCCATGCTTCTTCTAAATTTGCTTCTATATTTCACCTGGGAAAGACCTACGGAGGCTGGGCTGGAAGCTGGATGGTAGCCAGACGGTCAGGCTAATTCACAGGATGGGCTACCCACTTTTTCCCCCCAACTTGATTTTTTGGCCCTGTGTTGGTGGGCCTGGCATCTGGGGGATCGTGAGCCCTAGCAGATCCATTTTCAGTGGCTCTGCTACACCTGCAATTTTTTTATACACTTGTGCAAATCCAGGTGCGCTCATTGGATTACAAATTGGTTGAGAAGCAGCATGGCATAGTGGATAAATAACTGGCCTGAGAGTTGGAAGGACCTGGATTCTAACCCTGACTCTGCCACCTGTGGGACCTTGGGCAAATCCCTTCACTTCTCTGGGCCTCAGTTACCTCATCTGGGAAATGGGGATTTAGACTGTGAGCCCCATGTGGGACTTAATTATCGTGTATCTACCCATGTGCTTAGTGCAGTGCTTGACACATAGTAAGAGCTAAACAAATTTATTACTACTGGATTTTTCAGCCTAAATTCAGAATGCTTGCCTTCTGTTGATGAATATCTATTGTTCTGACGTCTTGACACCTGTCCACTTATTTTGTTGCCCGTCTCCCCCTTCTAGTCTGTGAGCTCATTGTTGGGTAGGGGCCGTCTCTATATGTTGCCAACTTGGACTTCCCAAGCGCTTAGTACAGTGCTCTGCACACAGTAAGCGCTCAATAAAAATGATTGAATGAATCTATTGTTTGAAGTAAACACTTAGCATTTTAGTAGTTCCCTTGTAATACTGTAATAATGATTGTGATATATAAGTGTTTGCTTTGTGCCGAGCACTGTACAACATGATAATCATGTCAGACAGTCCTTTTCTGAAGGTAAGCAAGTTGCTTTTCCTCCAAGCACCGGAGATGACGGCTGCCAGAGTTATTAGCCCTCTACAGTTCTGTCACCAGTAGCATCCTCATCGAACAGAAGGACGACTCCAGTGCTTCAGAATGCATACTTTGTTTTTTTCCTTTTGATATGGAGGCAATGTTTGCTCATGGTGGTGGGTGTCTTTGAAGCAAAATCACTGGCACATTTTGGCTTGTAAAAATACACAATGGTAGAAACCGAAGCCAACAAAGCCGTCATGGAAAGTAGCGTCCAGGTTGTCTGCGAGTTGTAAAGTACAATAGAGATTGAGGTGGGAACTCAGAATGAATGAAATTCGAATCCAAAAGGCTCTAGTCCTAATGAAGGGGAATTTTAGTGGCTTTGCATGACTCAGTACAGTCAGATCATCAAGCTTCCTTTAGCCTTCTGAAGATTCTTCCTCTCCTTATGAGTACATACACTGGAGTGGGTTCACCGCAATTAGGCCTGGGCTTTTAAAGCTGTTCATTCATTCATTCAATCGTATTTATTAAGCACTAACTGTGTGCAGAGCACTGTACTAAGTGCTTGGGAAGGAACAATACCATCTGCTGCTGTTTCATGTCTCAGGTTTCATGTTTCTGGGCTTGTTTAGCTGGGAAGTCCAATACTGGCTGAGGGTGGTTGGCCTGCAACAGTGAGAGTAAACACTGGATTAAAAAAAAAAAATAATGATGGTATTTGTTAAGCGCATACTATGTACTTCTAGACTGTGAGCCCACTGTTGAGTAGGGACCGTCTCTATATGTTGCCAACTTGTACTTCCCAAGCGCTTAGTACAGTGCTCTGCACACAGCGCTCAATAAATACGATTGATTGATGTGCAAAGCACTGTTCTATTTAATCATTTTTTTCGTTTAATCATTTAATCATCTATTTAATCTTTTTTGTGTGTGTGTGTGTGAGACTTCTCAGTTCAGGCAGCTTCCATCAGAATTGCCTGGCTTCCTTTGAACATATTTGGAGGATGTTCTGTGCCAGGAATGCAGTGGCTACCCTCTGCAACAAAGTGGCCTGTGGTTGCAGAGTGGCTAGATGGAGCGCGTGGGTGAGCTTGTCATCTTGTGGACTCTAACCTTGACTTTGTCATTGGCTCAATATATGATCTTGGGCAACTTGCCAAGTCTCTGAAGGGGCCTTTATAGCTTCATCTGTAAAATGGGGAGAGCCTTGGAGCGGATGGGGCCCTGGGAGGTTGCAGAAGCAGAGATGTGATTTCTGGGTGGATTTGGAAGTGTTTATTTTTAGTAAGTTGAGCAAACTGCTGATATCTTCTAGCACTTCTTTTTTTTTTTTTCTTAAAAAAAAAACAGCCCTTTATGTAGCAAGTTTTCAGGCTGCCAGGAAATTAAGAAAAAGGGCTCTGGTAGGCTGTGGTGATCCATTCTTCCCATTGTTCATTCCCATCCAACAATAATAATAATTATGGAATTTAAGAACTATGGGCCAAGCACTCTTCTAAACACTAGGTTAAATAGAAGTTAATGAGGTAGGACACAGTCCCTGTCCCACATGGGGGCTCACAGCCTTAATCCCCATTTTACGGATGAGGAAACTGAGACACAGAGTAGTGAAGTGACTTGCCCAAGATCACCCAGCAGACCTGTGGCAGAGCCTGGATGAGAACCTAGGTCCTCTGACTCCCCAGTGCAGGCTTTTTCCACTAGGCCATATTGCTTCTCTGACCCTTTAAACCTCTTTTATCCTGGCTCATCTGTTCCCTCAACCTTGTCCCACCCCCTTGTCTCAGTCTGGGACTTACTCAGGATCTCACAATTCCTGTGGCCCCAAGTCTGTTGGAAGAGGCGTGGTGCCTGAATCCTTGTCAGAATAGGGAATCCGTGTCCACGTATATGTATACGGGCATAGGTATCGAAGACTGATGTGGGCTTCTGCTGTGTGACTCATTCTGTGAAGATAAGGAACTTTCTTGCATTGAGTAATGCCTGCTCTTAGTCCCACCAGACACCTACGACTTGACTGGTTCTCTGCCCCTCCCAGAGGCGGACTTGAAGGACTTGTCCTTTAAGCAAACTGGAGTTAATGTCTTGATTGTTCAGATGTCTCTAATTTTTTTTATGGTATTTGTTAAGCACTTACTATGTATCAGGCACTGTTCTAAGCACTGGGGCAGGTACAGATACAGCTAATCAGGTCGGACACAGATCATGCACCACATAGGGTTCACGGCCTTAATCTCCAGTTTACAGATGAAGTAACTGAGGCACCAAAAATTTAAGTGACTTGCCCAAGGTCACACAGCAGACAATTGGCAGACCCTGGACTAGAACCCGGGTCCTTCTGACTCCCAAATCCTTCCGTATTCACCAGGCCACACTGCTTCTCTAGTTCTATCCAGTGTTCTTTTCTCTCCTTGAAGACTAAAGATTATGCACCTTTTGACCTGAAGTGCAATCACCCACGTCTTATCCTGTGGGAAGAATGCGTGTCTTGGCTTCTGTTATTCTTTCCCAAGTATTTAGTACAGTGTATTGCACATAGGATTCTACATCAGTCTTTCTCCAAACAATACTCGAGTTCTCTCTAGATAGCTCATTGTGGGCAGGGAACATGTCTGTCACCTCTCTCCTAAGTGCTTAATAATAATAATAATAATAATAATAATAATAATGATGGTATTTGTTAAGTGCTTACTATGTGCAAAGCACTGTAGTATAGTGCTCTGCACGCAGTAAGGGCTCAATAAATGCCATTGATTGAGTTCTTGGTCCCTGTCATATCACAGTTCTGTTTGGCAGGAGCTCATTGTGAGTAGGGAATATATCTGTTTATTGTTTTGTGCTGTACCAGGTGCTTGGTACAGTGCTCTGTATAGAGCAGTGCTCAATAAATGTGTTTGAATGAATGAATGAATCGAAGGGTGGAGCGATGGCTTGCCAGAGCAAGGGACTGCCTGTCAGGGCACCTGGATTGTGTTTTCCTCTCCACCACTGAAGGGGCAGGTCTCCTGCTCTTTCTCAGGTTATCCACCTGAAGGGTGGAAGTATTAACCCTCAGTAGTGTTATTAATGTCGGTGGTATTTATTAATTACTGTGTGCAAAGCACTGTACTAAGTGCCTGGGAGAGGACAAGTCAGTAAAATTGGTGGACACATCCCCTGCCTACAACGAACTTACAGTTTAGAATCTACTGTGTGCAGAACCCTGTCCTAGGCCCTTGAGGAACAGCCCAAAGTATGAAGTAATCCCTGCCCTCAAGAAACTAATACTCCAATGGAGAAGACCGGGTGTCAAAAATAATCTGTTTGATGGATTGTGAGAGTAATATATGTAAGTGAATAATAAATCCAGACAGATCTGTGCATAGGAGAGCTAAAGTTCCCCTCACCTTCCCTTATTATACTATAGTATGTACTGAGCTTATTGTGTGTGGAGCACTGTACTTTACGCATCTTAGATTACAAGTCCTTGAGGGCCAAGGGCCAAGTCTGATTTTTTCCCTGTATTTCTTTTCACAGCGCTCAGCACAAAGTAGGCACTTAATAAATACCTTTGCTACAGACATGAGTGAGGGGATAGCATGTCTGGGAAAGAGATGGAACTGCCTGCCATGGGGGAGTGATGGAGAACCGTTGAGCTCCTTGGGAAAGAGATAGAAAGGGGCCTGGGAAGAGTGTGTGTCTTGGCTTCTGGTGTACTTCTGTCGTGGGGTGGTGGAGTCTCTGAGAAATGGCAGTGTATTCCTCTATCTGTAGGCAGCAGCTCTTGTTTTTTCCTCTCTCTGAGTGATTAAATTTTAAGTGACACCTGACTGTTAGATTTGCCCAGCTGCTAGAGGGTTTGTGTCTAAATGGTATTGAGCTCTTACTGTGTGCAGAGCAGTGTACTTAAGTGCTCAGGAGGGTACACTATAACAGAGTTGGCAAATACATTCCCTGCCCACAATGTGTTTACAGTCTAGAGGGAAATAATGGCAGTATTAAAGTGGTCAGATTTTGGTTTGCAGTGGCCTTTCTCTCTTTCCTCCCAGCTATTTCCCCACCCCTATCAGTTCAAGCTGATAACGGGGCAACAGTGGAATCTGGTCTGATGGCCATTGGTTTTTTTTGAACTCTTTATGACCTGATAGGAACTTGGCTCAAAATGAGCAGGTTAACCCCCCCCCCCCCCCCCCAAAAACAACAAAACTACACTTGGAAGAGAGATTCTGATGCTCCCTTCCTCCCTCCCTTCTCTCTTTGCAACTTACCATCTGTCAGCAAAGCACTTGTCAAACTGTTATTCCGTCCCTTTGGATGCTTAATGAGATGTTCCCTTTTCAATAGGCCCTAATCAAGTGTTCTGGGGTTGTTGTTCAATTATTTATGGTGGCTGTTACCTGGTGGAACACTTGAGCTGAAGACAGTCTGTGCTGACAGAATTTAATTGCAAGGTGGGATAGGCATTCGGGGGCAGGAGGGCGTTAGGCTGGGTGAGAAGGGGATGACAATTCCAATTGGAGAACCCAAAATAGAAATTCATGAAACATCCAGATGAGAATAATTTTAAACCTAGATTATCTGGACACAAGGAAACGGGGGAAATGAAGCTCAAATCCTGGAATGGTGCATAGATCTATAAATGGCTAAATGTATGATTTCTCCCAGACTGAAGTGGGACACCAGGTTCCTTTAGAGTAGGGACATCTTGTGCAGAGAAAAAAAAATCATGGACCCGCTCCCTCTCCATCTGGCTTTTCCAGAGGTGATCTGTCTGCATTTGTAGGGTTATAGTGAGAGTAATATGTGCAAATGAATAATAAATCCAGACAGATATGTACATAGGAGAGCTGAAGTCCCCTCCCCCCACCCCCGCCTTCCCTCCCTTATTCTTGTTCTATAGTATGTATTGAGCTAACTGTGTGTGGAGCCCCATATTTAGCCCATCTTAGATGTTCTCTTTAGGGGATCTTAGAGAGAATGTCAGCACTGACCAATTGTAGCATATATTGCTGCAAGGAGCTGATAGAGGATTGTGCAAATACAGAAACTTGAATTCATACAGGCAGGGAATGTGTCAACCAAATCTGTTGTATTGCACTCTCCCAAGCACTTAGTCCAGTGGCCTGCACACAGTAGCACTCAATAACCATTGATAGCAAATCTTTCTTTTGAGATCCTCCAAGTACCCCATAAGGAGTGGAAGCTGTATGGCCTAGTGGAAAGAGCAGAGGCCTGGGAATCTGAGGACCTGGATTCTAACCTCATCTCTGCCACTTACCTACGTATGTGACCTCGTGCAAGCCATGTAACTTCTCTGTTCCTCAGTTCCTTCATCTGCAAAATGGGGATTGAATACCTGTTCTCCCTCCTACTTAGACTGTGACCCCACGGAGGACCAGATTATCTTGTATTCATTCATTCATTCAGTCATGCAGAGCACTGCACTAAGCGCTTGGGAAGTACAAATCGGCAACTTATAGAGCGCTTGGAACATAGTGCTTAAATACCACATATTATTATTCTCTAGCCTCATACCTGCTTCATGGGGAATAATAATGATAATTGATTCTCAATTGCATCAGGGCCAATAACTTGGCATTATCCCAAACACTGTAGAAGTTCTTGTGCATCTTTCCCATCAACCTTCCCCATGATTACGGACAAGGCACCTCCCTATAAGGATAATTACCCGACTGTTTGCTTCCTTAGTGCCTCAGTGTAAAGAGTCTGGGCGCAGGAGTCAGGAGATCTGGGTTCTAATTCCGGCTCTGCTGTTTACCTGCTGCGTGATTTTGGACAAGTAACTTCACTTTTCTCATCTGGAAAAATGGGGATAAAATGCCTTTTCTCTCTCCTACTTAGACAGTAAGCCTCGTGAGGGATAGGGGCTTTGTGCAGCCTAATGATCTTGGATCTACTTAAGTGCTTAGTGCAGGGATTGGCACGTAGTCAGCACTTAGCGTGCTATTATTATCATCCCCTTTGAAGCATCTATGAGGATGCAGTTGAATTTGAAAGAGAAGAGAGTGCCCCGTTGGCTCTGTGGGAGCCAAGGAAAGGTGAGACAGCAAAAATATAAAAACAACATAAAGGACAAGGGGATATGTGTGAGTGTGTGTATGTATGTGTATACGTAGACATACACACACACACACACATATATGTAAATATAAAATGAAAGCAAAAAGAGCAGTTAAGTTCTGTGACCAGAGGAGCACTTTCAGGATCCCCGTAGCCTACAGTCCAACCATCTCACCCTCAGTAATAATAATAATAATAATAATGTTGGTATTTGTTAAGCGCTTACTATGTGCAAAGCACTGTTCTTGGCGCTTGGGGGGATACAAGGTGATCAGATTGTCCCATGTGGGGCTCACAGTCTTAATCCCCATTTTGCAGATGAGGTAACTGAGGCACAGAGAAGTTAAGTGGCTTGCCCAAGGTCACACAGCTGACAAATGGCAGAGCAGGGATTCGAACCCATGACCTCTAGACTCCCAAGCCCGTGCTCTTTCCACCGAGCCACCTCTGCCTTCCCAGCATTCGAAATCTTGTACGTGCCCTCCTCCCTGGCACAGGGCAGGTCAGTAACCAAGGTTTGAGGCTGTTGTTGCTGCTAGTTAGATTTTTTTTTTGTTTCACGGTTTCTTCACTCAGATTAACCAGAAAGAATTTCAGCAATGCTGAGATGCATTTGATCTTGATTTTTTTCAACTTTTGCAGAGCACAAATGCCTTGAATAACCTGCCTTTGCATCCAGGACTGTCTGGAGCTGAGGCAGTCTTCTTGTCAACCAAAACCAAAATCCTCTTTGGAAATTAAGCCTAAAAATAGCTTCCTGAGACTATTTATGGATGGGGGAGAAAAAACAACCCAACACAGAAGTGGAGATTGGAGAAGATGGGAAGGGAAATGTGCTTAAGAAGACACTCTTTAAATTTCCTGAAAATTTTGGTAAACTCCCACCCCAGCTTAGTCCTGCTGCGTTAGAACTAGAAAGCAAAGCTGTTGAGGAATGCAAATCGAAACTTAATCTAGTTCCGTCCCGCAAGCGGAGACAGTTGCAGGAAGGCAACATGCAACTCGAAGGAGACTAACTTGAGTTTATTTTGGATGGGGAAGTTAGGCAGTGGCCAAGTGTCTACCTTGTTCTCTAGACTGTGGAGAGGCTGAGGCCTAGGGACCTTAAGTGACTTACCCCGGCCACACAGTGAACTCCTGGCAAGGTGAAGGCTAGAACCCAGGCCCCAGACTCTGCCCAATCTTTCCCTCAACATAGCTGTTGAGAGTTGAGAAGTTGTGGGCAAGACTGTGAATCCCGCATTGGCCTTTTCAGTTACCCACATTCATATGCATATATAAATGTGTGTATCACACACAGAGACGGTGTTGAGTTTCTCCAAATCCATTTGGGTTCAGAAGTCTGTTTCCCACAACCAAAAATGTTCTAACCTCGGGACTGGTGGAAGAGAAACAATTAAAAAGCAGGAAGTGGGGGTCTGTTTATTTCCTGGCTGGGTCTTCCTCTAGGAAACCTGGGCAGCCATTCAGACGGGTGTGCCTTTATCAGAGGCTGAGCATTTTGAATGTTTCTGTCACGGGGCCCCTGGACGGCTTTGCCTCCACAAGCCCTACAAAACTTTTCTGGGGGGTGTTCCCCAGAGTTAAATAAGGTCTGAAGGTTTGCACGCTGATCCTGGGGAGTGGATGGGGAAGCCAAGAGAGGCAGGGTTTGTCGGGGGATGGCTCTGGAGGAGGTGCAGCGGCCAGGTCCGGGAACAGGTGCCTGAGGTAATCCTGTGTGCTGGCACCGCTGAAGTGAAAGGCAGGAAGGAAATAGTTCTCACTGACTCAGGGGGAGAACACAGAGCGGCTGGTAAGCAATGCCGTGACCAGAGCCTGTTTTCTGAGGTTGGGTTTCGGTGAGATTTCCCCAAGGGCCGTTCTCTTGAAAAGTTCCGGGAATGGCATTTAACCTTTCTGAAATTTTTGGCCGTTTGATGCGGGACACCTCTCACCCAAAGCAGGGAATCAGGTGAGAGGTGGGAGCTCTTACTCCTCTCCTAAGTTGTTTTTCCCTTCCCCTCGACCCTACCTCTTCAGAGTCTCTGGAAACCTGGACTTTATTAGGAAATGGCAAGCATTTAACTGAGGGAAGCTTTACAAGGCCACCCTGCTTTGGATCAAGGTTTCGATTATAGTAGCTGGTCAATTTCCCCCTGTTGGCCCTGACACAATCTCAGGGGTATTTAATATTGTTTTGTTTTTGTTTGTTTATGGTCTTAAACACTTATTATGTGTCAGGCACAGTACTAAGTGCTGGCATAAATGCAAAGTAATCAGGCTAGACACAGTCCATGCCCCACATGGGGCTCACAGTCAATCCCTATTTTACAGAGGAGGTAATCGAGACACTGAAAGTGAAGTGACTTGCCGAAGGGCACACAGCAGACAAGTGGAATTAGAACCCAGGTCCTTCTGACCCCCAGGCACGTGCTCTATCCCCTAGGCCATGGTACTTCTCAGTATAAATTATAAACTCTTCGCGGGCGGGGAGAGCATCTACCAACTCTGTTGTATTTTTCCAAGCACTTAATGTCAACATTATCTTCAATGGTATCTATTGAGCAGTTAGTATGTGCAAAACATTGTACGATGCCCTTGGGAGAGTACAGTACAATAGAATTGGTAGACACGTTCCCTGCCCACAACGTGTTTATAGTCTAGGGACAAGTTTAGTCCGGCGCTCTGCACACAGTAAGCCCTCAAATACCATTGTTTGACATTTTTAATTTTAAACATCTAGTCTTCCTTTGGCTCTTTCCTCCTAATCCTGAGACTCAGAAGTGGCGTCCTTGTTCACAGGGACTTGGGTGGGGACAGAGTGATGGGGTGGGGCAGAGGAGTTCGGGGGAAGGTCTCTCCTCCCACCCTCAGCTTTTGGTAGGAGGAAGAAAGCATGCTGTCATCATGTCTCAGGTCCTCTCAGGTGCTGGGGCTGGACCCAGGCGGTTCCCTTATCCTGGAACTGTGGCTGAGGATGGGACAGTGTTTATGGGGTGTCCAGACCCCAGTGGCCCCAGAATCCTGGCTCCTGCTGACATGGGTACCTGGGCCCCCTGCATCTGGCTCCCTGGTGAGTCCCCAAAAATCATCAGTGGAGAGGGAGGAGGAAGAGGAAGAGCACCTGTGAGAACTGCTGCTTGCTCCCCTTCCCCTATTCCTCTTCCTCTCATCTTCCCTCTTTTTCTTGCTGCTCCCAAGTTTGTCCCCATGTCCAAAATCAAAGAGGTGGTGCCCCCAAATGGAAGCCTTGCCATAGAGGCCACGGTAAAGGACACATCTAAAAAACTGTGTTGTTTTTTTTTTTATGGTTGTCTTTGTTTTCGTTTTACCTAAGAAATGAGCATTGGGCTTCGGTCAATCATTTGTTTTGTCATTTCCTTCTCGGGCCCTTTTTGGACCTGACCTTATGGGCTTGGCCTCTTTGGCCTCTGCCATGGGTGGGAGAGGATCATGCTTGGTTAATTTCCTCCCCCTTCCCCTCTCTCCTCCCAGCAATGTGCACCATCAAGTTTCTTTGAATTCCTGTCTGGCTTCTCATATGGCATACCGAAAGAGGCATTTTTTGACATATATAACAAAAACCACAGCGATTATTTTGAAGTGTTTTGATTACTTGGGAACCAGGAGTGGAACCCAAGTTTCCTAATAGAAGTAATAATAATTGAGATGTTTGTTACGTGCTTACTCTGTGCCAAGGACTGTACTCAGCCCTGGAGTAGACACAATATAGTCAGATCAGACAGTCCCTGTCCCACATGGGGCTCATAGTCTTAGGCGATGTCCTGACTGTCATTATTGTGTCAGCCTACCCAAATGCAGTTGGGAAAGTGGCCTGAGGAGCACACACTGTACTGAGCACTTGGTAAAGTATAATACAGCAGAGTTGGTAGCCACGGTCCCTCTCCATAAGGAGCTTACAGTCTAAAGGGAGAAACTTTAGTGCCCTGGAATAATGATTGTAAAAATAATTGTGATATTTAAGCACTTACTAAGTGCTGAGGTAGAGTCCAGATCGGATTGGACATATCCCTGCCCCACATGGAGCTGACAGTGTAGCTCGGCGGAAGGAGGATTTAATGCCTAGTTTACCAATGAGGTAGCTGAACTTAGAGAAGTAAAGTTATGTGCCCGAGGTTCAACAGCAGACAATTGGCAAGAGTCAGGATTAGAACCCAGGTCCTCTAACTCCCAGGCATGTGCTCTTTCCACTAGGCCATGCTGCTTTCCATGGCCTAATTTAATGAAACACAGAAATAGAATCAGCAATGCAGTAGTGAAGTGGCCGTTTACATCTTGGAATTTGTGTCTTGGGGGTCTGAAAGATTGGAAAAACAAGAAGGGGCACTGATCTCATCTGTTCCCTGGAGATTGGTAGGTGTCTCCTCATTGTGTACTCACAGATGTGGTTGTTGGTCTGACAGAATTCGATGAAACCTGTAAACCTTTAAAAGTTCAGGTTTTGGGAGGGGCTGAAATTAGCCCATTCTAAGTGTCTGCCTGCAGCCGAAACCCTGCAGAAACAGGAATCTGGTTCTGTTCTGTCATCTGAGGAAGGGGAGAGAATCTGTGCAGTGTTGCAATTAAGGCAGTTTTACTGCTGGATGCATTACTGGAAAGTGACTAAGGACTTCTGGAGAGGTAACTGGCTTTCCTGCTTCCAATAAACCCTCCCACAGTGTGGAAATCAAAGGCCTGGCTGGCCCAGAGCCCCTCTGGTTCTGTTTTATGGGTCTCAGAGAGTAGAGAGGTGGAGAGCTGGCAGCTCCCACACCTGCTTTGTCCAGCAACCCTCCATGTCTGAAGCAGGCCTGGCCTCGAGAAGCCTGTGGTGCGAACAAGCCGCAGTGTGAGCCCTGAGAAGGCCGGAGGGTCTTCTAATGGCAGCTTGGTGGCCAGCTAGGCTGATACCTCAGAGAAAAGCATTGTTTCCAGGCCGTTTTTCGAAGGCATTTCAGTGGGCTGATTCGGCACCCCAAATTTGCCGGAGAATGTTCCTGTCAATTGAAAGGCGGGTGTGGGAACGTCCCTCATCAATTATATCTGTTTAGCGCTTATTATGTGCCGAGCACTATACTAAGCACTTGGGAAAGTGTAATATAACAGAGTTGGTAGACATATTCCCTCATTTTACAGATCGCAAAATTAAGAGCTAATGGTACCCACAGAGAAACTGGAGCTTTGTGGAGGTTAAATCCAATTTCGGCTAGTTTTTCACGGCTCCCTTTTCACTGATTGGGGTTGTTTTTTGTTTTTGGGAATGGTGCTCATTTCAGCAGGACTTCCTCCTCTTCATCTGGAGTAGCCACCAAGAGGCAACTTCTGATTTTTGCCTTCGGTGTGGAACTCACAGAGGTGGGGCCGGCCTGGACGTCTCCACAAGCTGGTATTGGTTGTGGGGAACGTCTGCAGTCTGTCTTCCCGATAGTCTGACTGCTCAGCCCAACTGGAAGCTTTGAAGGCCTATGGCTTTGACCTGCATCGAAGGTGGGCCCAGATGGAGCAGAAGTGGCCCCCATCTCGTTGCCATGGCAACTCATCATCCTAGGATTCAAGTTACTGATTAAAACCGTGACCCTTGTCCTAATTCAGGTGTTATATCTGTGTATAGTTAATGCTTTTTTCATTTTAAGCCTAAATTGGACTTGCCGTTTTGTTTAGCCTCTGAACTGAATAGCTTGGTATTTTGAGGTGGAACAAGGGCATTAAAAAAACTAATTAGAAAATCCAGACCCCGATAGTATGAGTTTGCCTGAAACCTTTAATGTGAGGATTTAAAATCACAGGGGGATGCAGATGAGGCAGTCTGAGGGTAGGGATCATGTTTATTGTTATTATTATTAACAGTAATATTGTTATTGTTAACAATTGTTATTCACAATATTAGCAATTATTGTTATCAGAATTATTGTTAACAACAATAATAATAACAATAATAATAATAATGTTGGTATTTAAGTACTTATTATGTACCAAGCACTGTTCTAAGCGCTGGGGTAGATACAGGGTAATCAGGTTGTCCCACATGGGGTTCACAGTCTTCATCCCCATTTTACAGATGAGAGAACTGAGGCCCAGAGAAGTTAAGTGACTTGCCCAAGGTCACACAGCTGACAAGTAGTGGAGCTGGGATTAGAACCCATGACCTCTGGCTCCCCATCCCGTGCTCTTTCCCTTGAGCCATGCTGCTTCTCTGCTTAATAATGGTGTTTAAGAGTTTACTATGTGCCAAGTGCTGTACTAAGCGCTAGAGTAGATAGAAGATAATCTGGCTGGACATAGTCCCTGGCTCACATGGGGCTCAGTAGTCTAGTCTAAGTGAGAGGGAGAGCAGGAATTAAAGCCCCATTTCACAGATGAAGAAACTGAAGCACAGAGGAGTGAAGTGACTTGCTTGAGGCCACCCAATAGAGATTAAAAATCTGAGTCTTCTGATTCCCAGGCCTGTGTTCTTTCCCCTAGTCTTGCTGCTTTTTGCCTCCACCTGGAAGGAGGAATACATGTGTGGGCAAGTTATTGACCCATTTTTCAGACAGATAAGGAAGGTGAAGCATGTAGTGGACATTATTTTTGGCAGGGTTGTTTTAGCAGGGTTAGGAACAGTTACCAGGAGTCCTGCTCTCAATTCAAAATTTAGATGAAACTCGGCACCTAGTAGGATGGTTACAGTCTTCATTTCTGTTTAGAGCAGCTGGCTTCCCCTCCAGTGTCTACCTGCTTGATTTAAAAGAGGCTTTTTCCTGAGTAGAAAAGCTAGTTAACTTTTTTTTTTTTTAGTGATGTCGTGCTGGGCTGGGCCGGGAATCTCTCGGAGACATGTGCAGCTTTGCACAAAAGGTCATTGTCTACTCGTGGGTGACAGCTCTATTTGTCATGAGCCTTTTACAGAGGAAGAAGCTAATTTATAATCTAATTGTGTGTGCATATACTGAATGTCAGCATATTCTTGGAGCTACCTAGCTTGGAATCATCATTGGATCCCAGCTAATAATGGTGGTAAGCATTTAATACGTGTCAAGCGCTGTTCTAAGCTGTGGGGTAGATCAAATTGTACACAGTCTCTGTCTGTGTCTGAGACAGAGGGGGAGGGATTTAATCCTCATTTCACAGATGAGGTAACTGAGGCACAGAGAAGTTGTGGCTTGCCCAGGTTCACACAGCAGGCAACTCCCAGGTCTGAACTCTTGCCACTAAACCATGTGAGGATGTGCTGGTTGCAATCCTAATCGATGGTATTTATTGAGTACCTACTGTGTGCAGGGTTTTCCATAGAGATTTCTTGGAAGAGGCAGACCAGCAGCAAGATGGGATAGAAACCATAGCAACGATGAAGGAAGAACCGTTAGCAAGGTGACGGATTATGGCAGAAGACAGGACGTTTCAGAGAAAATATATCCATAGAATCGCTGTGAGTCGGAAATGACTCGACGGCACTTGATGGTAATAACTGTTTGCAGAGCATTCATTCATTCAATCGTATTTATTGAGCGCTTACTGTGTGCAGAGCACTGTACTAAGCGCTTGGGAAGTACAAGTTGGCAACATAAGCCAGAGCACTTATTGAGTGCTTGGGGAAAATACAATACAATGGATGGGGGACCTGATCCATGCCCTCAAGAAGCTTACAACCAAGGCTAAAGGGAGGGAGAGCATATATCAATCAATCGTATTTATTGAGTGCTTACTGTGTGCAGAGCACTGTACTAAGCGCTTGGGAAGTACAAGTTGGCAACATATATAGACAGTCCCTACCCAACAGTGAGCTCACAGTCTAGAAGGGTGCTGGGATCTTAGCTCCACCATGACACTAGCTTGGTGATCCTTCTTCCTCTGCCTCCAAACGCATCTCTGGGTGGGTAGGTAGGAAAGTTGGGGTCGCGGGTAGTTGGGGCATGGAGAGACTCTTCACAGCACCCCTCCCTCGCCAGCTCCTCACTACCTTCACTCCTTGCCTGTCACAGAGATGTTGTTAGAGCTGGTGTCCATGGGAATTCTCTGACCTCCACACATCCTCAGTGGAGTAGCGTTCTCTCCCTCCCTTTCGATCCTGTCTGGAGACACTTTCTGTCCAGAGGGCAGTCCACTGGCTGGAGTATTCCAGGGAGCGTGAGGAGTCCATGGTGAATTTTCGTGGCGAACAACGTGCCCCACTGGAAAAGCACGGACCTGGCACTCAGAGGACTTGGGTTCTAATCCTTCCTCCACTATCTATCTGCCTTGTGACCTTGGACAAGTCACTTCTCGATGCCTATTTCCTCATCTGTAAAATAGAGATTAAATCATCCTCCTTCCAAGGTAGACTGTGAACTCCTTTTGGAACAGGGACTGTGTCCAATGTAAATATTGTGCATCTTCCTCGGTGCTTAGAACAGTGCTTGGCATATAGTAAACGCTTAACAAATGCCATGATTACTGTTGTTATTGTGGTATCTGTTGGAATATTCTGCCCCCTCATACCCTCACTGAGGTGGAGTAGGTTCTTCTTTTCCCTCCCTCCTCATCCTATCTGGAGGTGTCTTTTCTAGGGAGGGCATTCCATTGGCCAGTGTATTCCAGGGGATGTGAGGAGTCAGTGGTGAAGTTCCATGGGAAAACAGCATGGCCTAATGGAAAGCGCACGGGCCTGGTATTCAGAGGACCTGGGTTCTAATCCCAGCTCTGCCACTTTCCTGCTGTTTGACCTTGGGCAATTCACTCAACTTCTTTCTGCCTCAGTTTCTTCAACTGTAAAATGGAGATGAAATTCCTGTTCATCCTATTTAGACAGTGAGCCCCTTATGGGATAGGAATGATGTCCAACCTGATTAACTTGTACCTACCCCAGTGCTTAGCACAATGCTTGACACATAGTAAGCATTTAGCAAATACCCTAAAACAGAAAACCGGGCCTGGCCACTCCTCTGAAGGCACATCTCCAAGAAGCCTTCCCTGACTCAACTCTCTTTTCCTTATCTTCTTTTCCCTTCTGCGTCACCCTGACTCGCTCCCTTTATTAATCCCCTCTCCCAGCCCCACGGCACTTGAGTACCTAACTGTAATTTATATTAAAGTCTGTCTCCCCCCTCTAGACTGTAAGCTCATTGTGGGCAGGGAAAGTGTCTTATATCGTTGTACTATACTCTCCCAAGTGCTTAGGACAGTGCTCTGCACACAGAGCTCAATAAATACGATTGACTGACTCTCTGGGGGCATCCGCTCTGTACCCCGTGGCAGAGTCCCGCTCAGGCCAGAGCTCCAGAGCTCAGCTACCTCGGCTGTTATTGGAGGTGATGATAAATTGAAGAAAGCAGAATGAGGGGGGTAAAAATAGGGGACGAGGACTTGCTTTTCCCCTTCTCCGTCTCACAATAAGTTGAGCTAGTCAAAGCCATCCGCCGCAAAGCTTTGGTCAAGTAGAATCTGAGACAAACAACAGATTCGGCTACCCAGCCCCCTTCTGCCCAGGGCAGTCGAACCCTTAACACCCCAGCGCCACACAGGAAATTGTGCCCCACATGCCGTGGTTCTTTCCATTCTTCTGTCCAGGGCTTCTGTTGTCTCAGGGGACGGTGCTCCCTGCCCCTTGTGCACACAGGTGTCATGGAAAACAGCCTTGTGTTAGAAGGGAAACTCCCCAGACCCTGCCACATGGGGAGGGGGCATCTGGAAGAGGTGTGGTCCGAGGAGGGGCTGCTTCCAAGCTGGACAAACAAGCCTTTCCAGTCTGCCCTGAAGCCCCCCAGCTGGTGAGCAGGTAAAAAAAAAAGAAACAAAACCTGTGGTTGACAGTGGGTGGAGGAGCCCAGCTGCTCTCTGGGTAAACAGCCCAGCCAGGACAGACACCAAGAACTGTGGGCAAGAAGGCTTAATGGGTTCATTTATAAAGGTGACTGTTTTATTTTTCCAGTTTCCAGCAGGCACAGGGTCTCCCCCGAGTGAAAATAACGGCTGGGCCCTGTCCAAGGACTACCTGATCTGGGAGGAGAAGGAAGGGTGACTTCGGTTTGCCTTGTTTTGTTTTTTGAGGAGAACACCAGCTGCTGCGAAGCTCCCGGATTTGCCGAGCTCCGGGAGCAGATGGGTCCAGAGTGGGTGGTGGGATTTCTTGTTCGTAATGCTGGCCGACATGGCAGCCTGCCACTGGCCTTGAAAGGGGTAAGGCCCGTCCCTGGATGGAGTTGTCAGGTGGGGGGAATCCTGCTCCCTCGACTTGGCTTACCTGCCCTGAAGAGGGAGAGGGAGTCCTTTACTTCTCCTCCCACTCCCCCTCTCTTCAGTGTTATACCGGCTCCCAGCCAAGGTCTGGAACATGTCTAATTTTTATTTTTTTTTAAGGAACAGGACAACAGCACTGTGCTCCCTTAAGGCAGGGAGTGTGTCTATGTACCCTATTGTACTTTCCCTAGTTCTAAGTGCAATGCCCCCCCCCACAGTAAGTGCTTAATAAATGCCATGGATTGGTTGGGTACGGTGATCTCATCAGCGAGCGGGTTGAAGATAAATTATTTAGGATTTTTTTAAAAGTCAGTCATTGGAATTTCTTGATGGTTGATGGACTCCGGTTATTGAGTTTTAGTTGATTTTTCACTCCTCTACATTGAGCATTATGTTTTGCACACCGTAGGTACAGCACAGTTCTGGGGCACAGTCTGGGGCACAGTCCAACGTAATCAGGTTGGACACAATCCCTGGGACTCATAGTCCAAATAGGAGGGAGGAGGATTCAATCACCATTTTACAGATGAGGATTGCCATAGAGAAGCAACGTGGCTCAGTGGAAAGAGCCCGGGCTTTGAAGTCAGAGGTTATGGGTTCAAATTCCGCCTCTGACAATTGTCAGCAGTGTGACTCTGGACAAGTCACTTAACTTCTCTGGGCCTCAGTTCCCTCATTTGTAAAATAGGGATTGACTATGAGCCCCCCCCCCCCCCCCCCAGTGGGACAACCTGATCACCTTGTAACCTCCCCAGCGCTTAGAACAGTGCTTTGCACATAGTATGCACTTAATAAATGCCATTATTATTATTATTATAGGATCCTGTGGGGATTTTTGTTTTTTTTTTGTTTTTTTATTTAAACGCACTGTTCTAAACACTGGGTTGGATGCTAATCAGTCAGGCTGGGTACAGTCCTTGTCACACCCAGGGCTCAAGTCTCTGTAGGAAGGAGAACAGGTACTGAATCCTCATTTTTCAGCTGAGGAATCTGAGGCACAGAAAAGTTAGTGACTTGCCCAACATCACACAGTGAGCAAGTGACAGAGCCGGGATTAGAAACCAGACCTTCTGACTCCCGAAGTGGTGCTCTTTCCACTAAGCCATTCTGCTTCCGATCAAAGCAAGCTTTACTAAGCCTGTGTGGGGCTGCAGCGCATTATTGCCAGATGCACTGTAGGAACTGTTCAAATTGTCCTTGGATGCATCCCATTCTGGCAGAATTGTTGATATACAGCCTGCCTCTCCCTTAGCTGTGGACTCTCCTCCCCTGAAGCTTGGTTCTGCCAGTCTCAAACAATTCCTCAGCTTGAGTCTCCCTGAGAAGGATGTTCAGGTCTGTGCTTGGTGTGGTGATTCTTGTGGTGTCTGAAGTGCTTGCTATGTCCTGAACATTGTATTGAACACTGGGTAATTGTAAGATAATCAGGCGGGACACAGTCCGAGGCCGTCATGGGGCTCACAGTCTAGTGATTTTGTTTTTAATGGTATTTAAGCACTTACTGTGAGTTCCAAGTGTTGGGGGTAGGTAGAAGTGAATTAGGTTGGACACAGTCCCTGTCCCATACAGGGCTCACAGTCTAATTGGAAGTAAAGGTAGGAATGATTGGCTTCTAAGTCAGTGTGTTTGTTTCCCTCACACTCCTCCTCACTGGTATCACCCATCTACATCCTAATGCTTCCCTCGAGCTGGACTCCATGATCTCTCCAGCCCTTTCTGATGGTCCTGGCTCCTGGGCCCAGATAAAAAGGCCTCAGCCTCTCACTGTCTGTCCCCTACATGGAGGAAGTGAAAGGGGTGTGTTTGCCCAGGGAAGCAGGGCTGATGTGGGTGGGAAACCCAAATGGGCCTCTGGGGCCTCCCCCTCCCTGTCGGGGAAAACCTTGGGAGTGGCCCACACTGACCCCCATCTTCTGCTTTCCAGTCTGCTGTCCTTCCCCCAAGGCTGTCTGCCTAAATAAAGGAGGTGGTTTTCAGGGCCAGAGTCTTGAACAAAACAGGCTGTTAGTCCATAAAGGGTTTTTGATTTTTGTGGGGACATTCAGAAGCCAATCTCTGGTCATGGTACGGTTTTTATAATGATAATTGTCGTATCTGTTAAGTGCTTACTATGTACCAAGAACTGGGGTAGGTACAGTTTTCAGGCATTCGTGTGAGAGCTGTGTTGCTGCTCTCTTGTCTTTGTTGCGTAGCTTGTGGGGTGCTGGTGGGTTCATAAGTGGTGACCTCTGATCCCTTCCTCTCGTTCTTTCTCCGCGTTCCCAAGATCTGATAGGGGAAATAACATTGAGAAGCTCTTTCTAGTGGAAAGAACCTGGGCTTGGGAGTCAGAGGACTTGGTTTCTAATCCTGGCTCTGCCACTTTGCTGTGTGACCCTGGGCAAGTCGCCTCTCAGGGCTTCACATCCCTCATCTGTAAAATGGGGATTAAGACTGGAAGCCCCTTGTTGGACATGACTGTGTCCAACCTGGTTAGCTTGTGTCTATCCCAGAGCTTAGCACAGTGCCTGGCATGTAGTAAGGACTTAACAAATACCATTTAAAAAAAAATAACTTAGGGCAGGACGGGGGAGCCCACTCTCTCTCCGTGTGAACTGGTACTTATGTAGTTGTGGTCCCCCATGGCTTTCTGCCTTTTCAGTTATATTTACTGAGTGCTTACTGTGTGCAAAGCACCCTGTGCTAACTGTATGGTTTTTCCATTGATTTAGCTCTTTCATAATGGCTCAGCAGCACCATGCGCATGTCAGAAAGGCCCAAGGAGAGGTTATCGTGGTTCAGGCTCCCTGGGTGGAGTGGGAAACAGTGGGTGTCTTGTGGGCAGCTGGGGAGGATTTCATTAAGAGAGCTTGGGACTCCAGCTAAAGAAGACTGAATAATGATAATAATGATGATGATGATGGCATTTATTAAGCGCTTACTATATGCAAAGCACTGTTCTAAGCGCTGGGGAGTTTACAAGATGAACTGACAGTACTCCTGGACTCCTGTGCTGTTTGGCCGGGCCGGAAACGTGGCAAGGGGAAGGAATGAGATCTGGGGGTGGGAGGGTGGAGAGGGTCAGGGGAAAGTGGGAGACGCCACTGGGGCTGTGGACCTTGGAAGTGAGGGGTGATGGCAAGAAGTGGGGCTATGAAAGTCTAGTTCTGATGTATTTTCAGGGCTGGAGGGAGAACTGGGGAGGGGTGGGGCTGGTGGGCTGTCAGTCATTCAGTCAATAGTATTTATTGAGCCCTTGTGTGCAGAGCACTATACTAAGCACTTGGGAGAGTACAATATATCAGGGCTGGAGACTTTTTAGTAGAGCGCAGGACCCAAGGGGCGGATAGTTCACTTGCCCTCAGCATGACAGGGGCAGAATGGGTGGGGATTCTCTGGGATTGACATGAAACCCTAAAGCTTTTCCTGGTTTCATCTGCTTGTCTTTGGCTTCCTCTACTCCCTCTCCCTTCCCTGTCACCCTTGCACTTGGATTTTTACCCTTTATTCACCCCGTCCTCAGCCCTCACATCTATAATTTGTTGAAATCACTGTCTGTGTCCCCCTCTGCACTGTAAACTCTTTGCAGGCAGGGAATGTGTCTACCAACTTTGACCTTTCCCAAATGCTTAGTACAGTGCTCTGAACACAGTGCTCAGTAAATACTATTGATATTAATTTTCCTAGCACCTAGAACCCAGTCTTCTCTGATATTCAGCCATCTCTAGTACTAAGGAGCTTGTAAATAAGCTCCTTAGTACTTGTGTGCAGTTCTGCTTTATTATACTTTTGACCTCTGTAGTATAATATACTTTTATGTTAGTTTGCCCTGATGGAATGTAAGCTCCTTGTGGGCAGGGAATGTGCCTCTCTTTTTGTTCTGAACTTCTTGAGCATCTAGTACAGTGCACCATACTGAGGGGGTGCTCAGTAAATGCAGCTGTGACTGCTTAATCATCATCTAGTAGGGCATCCGGCACTTGCACTGCACTATGCTAGGTGAAGGGAAAGACAGCAGGCCATGGAACTAAGGCCCATCACTACCTGAGAGGAATTTGTGCCTGCAAGAGTCTTCATAATTAATAATAATAATTATGGTATTTAAGTGCTTACTATGTGCCAGGCACTGTACAAAGCACTGGGGTGGATACAAGCAAATTGGGTTGGACACAGTCCCTGTCCCATGTGGGGCTCATAGTCTCAATTCTCATTTTACAGATGAGGTAACCGAAGCACAGAGAAGTGAAGTAACTTGCCTAAGTTTACTCAGCAGACAAGTGGCAGATCTGGTATTAGAACCCATGACATCCCATGGAATATGAGCTCCTTGTGGGCAGGGAATGTGCCTCTCTTTTCGTTCTGAACTTATTGAGCATCCAGTACAGTGCACCATACTGAATGGGTGCTCAGTAATGCAGCTGTGACTGCTTAATCATCATCTAGTAGGGCATCCGGCATTTGCACTGTGCAAGGCTAGGTGAAGGGAAGTAATAATAATAATAATGATGGTATTTGTTAAGCTCTTACTATGTGCAAAGCACTGTTCTAAGCACTGGGGAGGTTACAAGGTGATCAGGTTGTCCCACGAGGGGCTCACAGTTTTCATCCCCATTTTACAGATGAGGGAACTGAGGCCCAGAGAAGTGAAGTGACTTGCCCAAAGTCACACAGCTGACAGTTGGCAGAGCTGGGATTTGAACCCGTGACCTCTGACTCCAAAGCCCGGGCTCTTTCCACTGAGCCACACTGCTTCTCAAGACAGCAGGCCATGGAGCTAAGGCCCATCACTACCTGAGAGGAATTTATGCCTGCAAGAGCTTAATACTTAATAATAATAATTATGGTGTTTAAGTGCTTACTATGTGCCCGGCACTGTACAAAGCACTTGGATGGATACAAGCAAATTGGGTTGGACACAGTCCCTGTCCCACGTGGGGCTTATAGTCTCAATCCCCATTTTACAGATGAGGTAACTGAGTCCCAGAGAAGTGAAGTAACTTGCCCAAGGTCACACAGCAGACAAGTGGCAGATCTGGGATTAGAACCCATGTCATCCCAGGCCCGTGCTCTATCCACTACGCCATGTGCTTCACTTGAGATGAAGATCCGTTGATGGATATTAGGAAATGTCTGCCAACTCTGTTGTGTTGTACTTCCCAAAGTGCTTAGTTATAGTGCTCTGCGTACAGTACAGCTCAGTACAGTACAGCGTACTGCTCTCCCCCTACTCCCCCTCCCCATTCCCCCGCCTTACCTCCTTCCCCTCCCCACAGCATATGTATATGTTTGTATGTATTTATTACTCTATTTTATTTGTACATATTTATTCTATTTATTGTATTTTGGTAATATGTTTTGTTTTGTTGTCTGTCTCCCCCTTCTAGACTGTGAGCCCGCTGTTGGGTAGGGACCGTCTCTCTATGTTGCCAACTTGTACTTCCCAAGCACTTAGTACAGTGCTCTGCACACAGTAAGCGCTCAATAAATACGGTTGAATGAATGAATACAGTAAAGCACTCAATAAATGCTGATAATGATGATGAAAAGAGAAAGGACTTACTGGGTTAGAGAAGTATTAATGTTTTACTAGTTGCCGATGTACAAGCTGGATTGCCCCATGTTGGTCATTTGGAAGAAAATGACAGAGATTCCCCACCTAGTTCAAAAAAAGGGGAGACTGGGGAGAGGAGAGGCAAAAGAGCAACTTATTGTGGCTTTGTTTTGAGTCCCGGGTGGGGTGACCCACGCGACTGTGGGACCTCCTAGATGTCCCCTCCCCTCCCCAGAACAGAGTTGCCCCCTCACTCTGGGTCACCACAAGCTCTGAGCAGCCCCCAGCCTGGAAGTAGTGGAGCTGCTGTGGGTAGGAATGCTGGCATTCATTCATTCCATCGTATTTATTAAGCGCTGACTGTGTGCAGAGCACTGAACTAAGTGCTTGGGAAGTACAAATTGGCGACATATAGAGACGGTCCCTACCCAACAGTGGGCTCACAGTCTAGAAGCAGAGCAGTCTCTCTGGTGCACAGATGATTCCATAGCATCATACTTCCCTTGCCTGCCTCAGGCTTTCCCCAACTTCAGCTTGACTCTGCCTTCTGATCAATCAGTTGTATTTATTGAGCATTTATTGTGTGGCGAGTACTGTACTAAGCGCTTGGGAGAGCACAGTAGAGTTAATAGAAAAAACAGCATGGCGTAATGGATAGAGCACAGACCTGGGCATTAGAAAGTCAAGGGTTCCAATTCCAGCTCCACCACTTGTCTGCTGTGTGATCTTGGGCATGTCACCTCACTTCTTTGTCCCTCAGTTCCCTCATCTGTGAAGTGGGGATTGAGACTGTGAGCCCCACATGGGACAGGGACTGTTTCCAACCCTACTTGCTTGTATTCACCCCAGCGCTTAGTACAGTGCCTGGAACATAGTAAAAACTTAACAAGTACCAACATTATTGGTAGAAAAAGAGCTTAGCCTAGTGAAAAGAGCATGGGCCTGGGAATCAGAGGACCTGGGTTCTAATCCCCACTCTGCCACATGTCTGCTCTGTGTCCTTGGGCAAGTCACTTCACTTCTTTGTGCCTCAGTTCCCTCATCTGTAAAATGAGAATTGAGACTGTGAGCCCCATGTGGGGTAAGGACTGTGTCTAACCTAACTTGTATCTACCTCAGCACTAAAACAGTTCTTAGTATAGTAAGTGCTTAACAAATACCATTTTTTTAAAAAAGGACAGGATCTCTTTTCTCAAGGATTTTACAATCTAGAGGGGAGGGCAGGAACTGAACCTATAAGTATGGGGATTTCAAGGATCTGGACATCAATACTAGCATCAAATCTAAGGTATATAATTTCATTGTAGGTAGGGAACGTTCATGCCAACTCTGTTATAGTGTAGTCTGCACATAGTAAGTGCTCAGTAAATGCTAATGATATATTTGCCGATTTCGAGTGCCCGACTGTAGACTCTATTTCCTACTGATAGGACCTGGCTTGGTTTCAGCTTATTGTGCGGAATGGGATCAGGAAGCCTGTAGATCAGCCAAACCAAGTCTGTAGGCCCTCTGTCTGTGGCATGATTAAGCTTTTAATGTGTCTTTTCTAATCAAAGCAGAAAGATCGGATGTGGTACTGACCCCTTTGCTGTGAAGTCCTGTTGTTTTTATTAAATTTCCCATCAGATTCCCAAGTTAGACGAGAGACAGTACCCACTACAAATAACAAATATTTTATTTTATTGTTTTACTTTGGGGAGAATGGCATTTAAAAAGAAACAGTGTGGGATTGGAGGGGAGGTGGCCTGGGTGTAGGAGACCAGAGCTTGATGTTGTGACCTTTGATAGTGATCCTCGTTGGACAGAGAAATAACTCCAACCCAACTTTTCTTGAAAATTACATCTGCTTTTACAGGCCTGTGGAAACTGTACTATGTGCTGGGAAAGGATTCATAAGTGAGAATTGGACATGGTTCTGGGCCCTCAAGGGGTTTCCAGTTTAAGAATAAAGGAGAAAAGGGGATTGGAGACAGACAAGAAAGAAAACAAGGGCGCACACACCCTTCAAAAAAAATACTACCTAAATTGTAGTATTTAGGTGCTAGGCACTGGGGTAGATACAGAATACTCAGAGACACAGTTCCTGTCCCACACAGGGCTCAGAGTCCAACAGCATAATGTGTGTGTACAAATATGTGTATTGTATAATATATATGTTATTTATATAGCTCTGAGTTGTCTGTCATCTTGAAGATGCAACAGCTGCTTGTGAGACTACCTCCCCTTGTTTGGGAATGTCATGAAGACAATCTCTTGCATCCTGTTAGTGACCCTATCCCCCTTTATTTTTTTATGGTATGTAAGCACTTACTATGTGCCTGACACTGTTCTAAGCCCCGGGGTCGATACAAGGTAATCAGGTTGGACACAGTCCATGTCCCATGTAGGGTTTACAGTCTTAATCCCCATATTACAGATGAGGTAAATGAGGCACAGAGAAGTGAATTGAATTGCCCAAGGTCACACAGCAGACAAGTGGCAGAGCTGGGACTAGAACCCGGGTCTTTCTGCCTCCCAATCCCGGCCCCTATCCACTAGGCTGTACTGCTTCTCTACACTTGTTTTGCTTGTCTACACTAGGTTTTCCGTTACATAACACACAAAGGCGGGGTGGGGGGAAGGGGGCAATGGCTCTCTTCCTTTCGAAATTTTTCTCTTCAGTAGAAACACTTGGAACACGTACCTCACAGTTTCTGATCTCAGCTGCCGTCTGCTCAAGCCAGCCAGAAAGATTTCCCTGCCCCATTCTCCTCTGCTTTCTCCTGCCAGCATTAGACAAGCCACTTTCTAATTAGTGGAGGTTATTTTTAGACAAAAGCAATAATTAAACCTCGATCCAGAAGAGAAGTGATGAGAAGCCAAGGTGGGCTCCTTTTGACCCCTGCCCCTTGGAGACTTGGAAAGAGGATTCTGTGTTTCTCCCCCACCCCGACATTATTGTTTTCTCAACTTTTTTAACATCATAAAGGGAGGGAAAGCATTTTTACCTCTGTGTAGCAGCAAGGAAAGGGGAGAGGTGATATGGTGGATACAGTTCCAATTTTGATGTCCTAACCTGCCATAAACTCAGTTTGGGGGTGAAATGGTAATTTAAGAGCTTGATGCCTTGGGCAGAATGATTAGCAAAGAGAAATGCGTTTAGCAGAGTGGCTCTTTGGAGAAACATTGGGCCCTAGTGGAAAGAACATGAGCCTGACAGAAAGCTGGGGTTCTAATCCCAGTTCTGCCACTTAGCTGCTGGGTGACCTTGGACAAGTCACTTCTCTGTGCCTCAGTTCCCTCCTCTGCAAAATGGGGATTTAATACCTGTTGTCCCTCCTGCTTAGACTTCTATCTATCCCAGCACTTACACAGTGCTTGAGACAAAATACCACACCTACTATACTTTACTTTTGTCTCTTGGAAACTTAGGGCAGGATGATTAGCCAAACTGTTTGAGACCAGCTTGGTTGGGTGGAGAGCAAGCAGAAGAGGAAAAGAGGGGTCAATCATTCCGAATCCATTTTGGGTTCCTGTACCACATTCTGCCAGGACCCTTCTCTAACACTTGGGTATATCCGGAGGAAGTTTCTGCAAGCCCAACAGCCTTTTTCATGTTCCCCATTCACTTTTCCCACCTTCCTGCTGCAGATTAGAACATACTGTGTGTATCTTTCAGATGTACTCTAAGGAGAACACTTTTAGAAATGAACCCACTAGCTTTCCCCCTAACTGTAATTTATTTTAGTGTCTGTCTCTGTTGCCCGATTGTCAGTCCCTAAGGGCAAGGATTGTGTCTTAGAGTGGGTTACTTTGCTCCATTCTTTGTGACTGGAGAGGAGAGCATAATAGAGGTTTTTACTCATGAAAAATTCAAAGTGACCAGTTTTAATAGTAATGGTGGTATACTATAAGATAATCAGGTTGGCTACAGTCCATGTCCCACATAGAGCTCACAGTCTAAGTGGGAGGAAGAACAGGGATTGAATCACCATTTCACATATGAGGAAACTGAGGCACAATGAAGTGACTTGCCCCAGGTCACAGAGTGGGCAAGTGGCAGAGCTAGGCTCTCCTGATTCCTGGCATTTTTGTCTCTCCACTAGGCACTGCTGCTTCTTTCAGTTCTAGCGACCTTGCTTTGTTCTGTGTAGCCAAAACATTTTAGTTCATTTTGACCTGAGATTTGGTGTGTGGCAGTAGGGGAGATCATTCAATCACTCTTATGGAGGGTTGTTGATATATTAAAAAAATCTATAAATCCTAGGTAGAGTGGCCAGTGAGATCACTCAGGAATTCCAGACTCCAGCTCCCACTGCTGTATTTTTTTATATAAATCCTCATAGAAAGACCAGTGTCGGGGGAACTGGCTGGAATTCAAACTTCTGGCTATTCCTGGTAGCATTCGTTTTTTTTGTTTTGGGTTTTTTTGTGTTGAAACAGATGAGATAATCACCCTTATGTATGTACACCAGAAAATGTTTTCGTTTTTTGCAGGAACTCTCCAAACCTATTTAGTTTCTGGAAATTTATAAACGGGTATCTGGTGCGCTATATGGTCAGTAGAGTAATGGACTGGCCAGTAAAAATCTGGACAACTGGCTACCTCTAGTCAATCAGTGGTATCTGTTGAGTGACTAGTGTGTACAGGGCTCTGTGCTAAGCACTTGTAAGTCACACCAGTCTTCAGTTGAAGCTGACCGCACTTAGGCGAGAGTGAGCATGGGGTTTGGGGGGTGGAGGAGGGAGGACATGTGAACTGCATGTCAAACCATCAGAATAGCTCATATTTACCAGTAATAGCATATATTATGTACCCACTGGGGGTAATGCACTGTAGTAAACACTTAGGGAAGTTCAAAACACAGAACTTTTATGGTCCCTGCCCAAAAGGAACATGCACTAGGGTAGACAGACATAAAAATATTAACAAATAGAGTAATTAAATAACTAAGTACTGTAAGCTCCTTGGGGGCAGGGATTCTATCTACCAACTCTATTATATAGTTACTACTCGCCCAACTGCTCAGTTCAGTACTCGGCACATAGTGAGCACTCAAATACCATTGGTTGTACTATGCATAGCTTCAAAAGGTCTAGAGATGGCTGAGGAGGGGGTACAGTTTGAGGGGCTGCGATCGTGGGAGGAGGTGGGCAATAAAAGGGCTTTGAATTTGGGGAGGACTGTCATCTTTCAGTTTTGTATAGGGATACCGGGTTAGGAGGACACAGTGTGAGCCATCTTGAGAGGAATTAAGAGTGAGCTGGAGAGAAGTGGGTGGATGGAGTTGATTTGTAAAATGGAGAGAGATGGTAGAGAGTCATGAAGCCAGTTGGGAGGTATCTTTCTTTCTTCGCCACGGGAAATGGGAAGCCAGTAGAGGTTTTGGAAAAGCTCAAAGATGGGAACTGAGCACTTTTTCCACACATGGAGAAACTCTTTATATCAAGTGTCCTGTGGCATGGTTTTACCAGAACATACCAGGGAAACCTTTGGCCGTGGGCCACGTTTCCAGATTTGATTCAAATTTTTCTTCGTTTGCTGAACCAGTTTCCTTTAGACGCAGACTAATTTCTTCAAGGATCTGGGCCTAAACACCCATACTGATTATTATATTTTTTTTCCTGGTTGATTTGAGTACTTCCATAATGGACGGATGATTGTAGCCCTGGATTTCTCATCTGAAGTGCTGGCCAGAAGGCCCAGCCCTCCTGGGAGTAGTTTGCTAATCCAGTTATTTGAGGGTTGGTGCCTTGAAGAATGTGAGCCAAGTGACCCCGAAAAAAATATTGGAAGCAAAACAGAGCTCCAGGGATTGAGGGGAAATGCCCTGGGGGGGAATGGAAGGGAGAACCCAGGGAAATAATTTCACTGCTGCAACTCAAAACCTTCTGAGCCTGACCTGTCAGGATCTGTCAAGTTCGTTGTTTACTATAAATTGGAATCTTTTGTTTGTATTTCCGTGGCCCTTTCCCATGCCTGTACAAATGAGCAGCCTGCTGGGTAGGAGGGGCTTCCCATCTTGGCTCGAAAACATGGGGGGAGAGCCGTTAGTCGAGAACTTACTCTGTTCACTGAGCTGGCCTTTCTCTGGGTCAGCCTTTTCTTCTCCTGCTTCACTGCAACTGGCTCTTTCTTACTCAGTGACCAGGATTTCCCTCTCTTCCTGTCTAGAAAAGGAGGAGAGAATCCCGAAATGGTTGGGTGGCTGGCTATCTTCGTCTCAGGCTGGATGAAGCTGACTCCTTTTTTTCCCCCCTGGTGAAAATCTAATCTCCCAACAGGATCAACCCAGAAAACTGGAAGTTGGGAAGTGGTGTTTGCCAGACGTATTGAACTCTGATTAGGAAACTGTCTCTTAGTGGTGGTAGCAATATTTATTGAATGCCCTCTTGGTCCACTAGTCTGTACTACTAATAATAACTGTAATTGTGGTATTTGTTAAAGGCTTACCACTCCGTAATACTAATAATAACTATAATTGTGGTATTTGTTAAGGGCTCACTACTCTGTAATACTAATGATAACTATAGTTGTGGTATTTAGAGGTTTACTACATGCCAAGTGTTGTACTAAGTGCTGGGTTAGATGCAAGAAAATCAGGTCCCACATAGGCTCCCAGTTTGAGGAGGGAGAACAGGTATTAAATCCCCATTTTGCAGATGAGGGAACTGAGGCACAAAGAAGTGAAATGACTTGGCCAAGCTCACACTGCAGACAAGTGGCAGAGCTGGGATTAGAACCCAGGTCCCTTGACTCTCAGGCCCAAGCTCTATCCATTAGGCCACGCTGCTTCCCTGTGTGTACCGTAATAAGTGTATGGAACAATACGTGAATAAAGAAGCGACACACTTCCTGCCCACAGGGAGCTTACACTTCAACAGGGAGACAAACATTAAGTACTTATGGCACAGTGGTCAGAATAAATAACATCAATCATGGAAAGAGCACGGGCCTGGTAGAGGACCTGGGTTCTAATCCTAGCTCCACCACTTGTCTGCTGTATGACCTTGGGGAAGTCACTTAACTTTTCTGTGACTCAGTTCCCTTGTCTGCAAAATGGGGATTCAATGCCTCTTCTCCCTCCTACTTAGACTGTGAGCCTTATGAGGGATCGGTTATCTCTTATCTACCACAGTGCTCAGTATAGTGCTTGGCACACAGTAGGCGCTTAACGAATATCACGGTTATTGTTAGGGGGACCATTTGTCTGATTTTGTACTGCACAGTCTTTTTTTTTTTTTCAGTTGGTCAGTTCTCTGGTATTGAAGCAGCAACGGAAGTCTTTGATATTTCTATTTTAAAATACTCTCTTCCCAGGCTAGACTTCAAGCTCCTTGAAGGGAGGGATTGTGTCCACTAACCCTGTAGTACTTTCTCTAGCGCTTAATAACGGTACTCTGCACAGAGTATGTGCTCATTAAATTCTGTCATTTGATGTTTAAAGTTAAGGGGCTTGTAGGCTTCTTAAGGGAAAGGTTGCTTTATGGATCGAAGGGTTGTAACATAGTCTTTTAATGACCAAGTATAGCGATGTGAGGCAACCCCAAATTAACCAGCCAGTGGTATCTGTTGCACTAAGACCGATGTTGAAGGAGCTTGCAATAAGACTAGCTGATGTCTAAACAGAAAGCTAAGCTGCTTCTTTGGAGTGTGTGGATTCCTTCCTCCTTTCGCTCATTTCTCCTATACCTTTCTTGCTTTCCCTGTCTCTTACCGGATCTCGCTCATTCTTCATTCCCTTCTCTTTTTTTTCCTGTTTACTTCCTTTCCTCTTGTTCTTATTAAATAGTTTTTAGGGAGGTGAAGCAAGGCCCTTACTCACATGGTTCGTTGTTGGTTCTCAGTGTGGGGGTGGGGAGGGGTGCGTGTGTGTCTGGTGGGGGGGCAGTGAGTTGAGAAATGGTTTCCTTTCTCACTGAGAAAATGAAAGTTCTTGAACCTCTAGGAGACATCAGAATAGTGCAGAATCACACAGTTCAGTGGGTGCTCTGCCCCTGTCCCTAAGAGGGATGAGGAGTGGTGGGGGAAGGCAATTGTCAGACTCCCGGCAAGGTCTGTCCATTTTCCAGGTTCAGATGCGCCTGCAGCAGCCTGGGTTACCGAAGGGCACCGGCCTTAAAAGGCTCAGAGTTGAAGATTTAATATCTGCAATGGGAGGAGGCCGTGCTCAGCTTGGAATGTAGCTTAACAGGTGAAGGCTCAGTTATGTGACTGGAAAAATCAAACAGAAGGGTTGCATCCTTCCATTTGCTATGACACGAAGTTTCGCCAGACATTTGGTAGACGGACATTGCAATGCATTGGCCTCTTTTCTCTCTCTCTCTCTTTCTCTCTCTCTCTCTCACACACACACACAGAGAGAGAGAGAGAGAGAGAGAGAGAGAGAAAGAGAGAGAGAGAGAGAGAGAGAGAGAGAGAGAGAGAGAGAGAGAAAACACATATGCATTTGTGAATTCCCTTGTCTCAGTTGCTATTTGGTTTCCCCCGCCTGCCTTGGTCTTTATCTGTCCTCCCTGGGCTCTTTACCCCAGGTGGTCAGTTGTGAGAAGTAAGTGCCTTTTTCATGCCTACCAGATGTATTTGCTTCCATACGTCATCATTCATTCATGCAATCATATTTATTGAGCGCTTACTGTGTGCAGAGCACTGTACTAAGCGCTTGGGAAGTAAAGTTGGCAAGTGTAAAAGTCTGAAAGTCATCAGCCCTTTCTCCCCAATTTTCCTCTAATGTGCTCTTTTTTAAGCACTTACTATGTGCTAAACACTTTACTAATCCATGGGGGAAGACACAAGATAATCAGGCTGGATGCAGTCCCTAACCCACATGAGGCTCACCGTCTAAGGGGGAGAACAGATATTGAATCCCTATTTTACAAACGAGGAACTAGACACAGAGAAGTTAATCGACTTGCCTGAGGTCACACAGAACTCTATTAGCAGAGCCCGCATTAGAACTCAGGGTCACCAGATTCCCAGTTCATGCTCTTTCTACTAGGCTAAGGTGATTTGTCTGCAAATTCTGTTATGCTCTTCTAAGCGCTTAGTACAGTGCTCTGCATATAGTAAATACCAACGATTTACATTCACACACTCCCCCCCCCCCACTCACACACTCACGGGAGTCTGAAGTGGCAGTCAGGTTGATTTAGGATGTGGAGATGAGAAATGAATCGGGGAAACCCAGCTGGAGGAGGAGTGATGTCAGTAATTTCAGCAAATACTGATTCTATGTCTACTGCGTCTATGTTTGAAAATCCAATCCGGTAGCAGGAATGTTCTAAGAGACTCTGCCTGAAGCTTATTTTTAGGGGCTTGGTGATTTATCGTCAGTTCAGGCATTAACCTAGTCTCTTTAATATTAAGCACTTAAATATCACAATTATTATGCGATATTAGATTAGATGCATGATAAAGTTAGATACACAATAAGCAGGTTGGACCCAGTCCCTGTCGTCCAAGGAGCTCACAGTCTAAGTAGGAGTGAGAACAGTTTTTGGATCCTCATGAGGAAACTGAGACCCAGAGAAGTTAGGTGACTTGCCCAAAGTCACGCAGCAGGGAAGTGACAGAATGGAATTAGAACCTAGGTCCGCTGACTTCCAGTCTGGGCTCTTTGCTGTAGGTCACGCAGCTTTCTTATGGTACCAAAGAACTACCTGTGTTGCCCCCAATCTGTGGTTATTTTTACCATATGGAGAAAGAGAGAAAGGATGAGTTACAGTATTTATGGTGTAGTAAGAACTGTGGTTACTCACTGAGATAGATTCCAGGTAATCAGGTCTGACATAGTATCAAAACTGGGCTCACATCATTCTTTTTTTTGTTTTATTTTTTTCCCTCGTCATAAAGGGGTGGAAAACGAAGGCACGGAGAGATAAAGTGACTTGCCGAAAGACGCATCAAATACGTGACTGACTGATTCAGGTCTCCTGACTTCTAGATTGGAGGTTTTCCCATACTCTGGGCAGTGTTGCCATGAAGGCCTTAGTTATCAGCATCCCTAAGCACACAAAGTCACCAGTCATGGTGTGCCAAAACACAAAATGCTCCATCTTGGTGTCCTGCCACTTTTATACCTCTGGCATCAGGGAACCCAAGCCCTTGAGACTCTCCCTTATCACAGAGTTGCCCCAGTGTCTCTCCGTGATGGTGGCCTCATCTCCTCTCACAGGCAGAGACGAGTTTGAGCATCTGCAAGCCGGTGTGTGAAGGAGAACCTACGTCTTTGGGGACGTGAGCCATTCACTCCCCGATCTGGACGTTTATAGAAGCTCGGGTGCTTTGTGTGTGCTAGTCTTCCTGAGAGGCTCCGATTAGCTAACTTCACTGCATTGCAGGGTTTCAGGAGCTCTAAGAAATCCGTGTGCTGTAAATGTCTCAGGCTCTGGTTGGGGAAGAGGGAGGAGCAGCTGGGTTGCGGCAGGGGGTCCGATTGGGAGAACACCCCTTTGTGGTGATGTACTTTTTGCCTGATGAATACCATAATAATGATTATGGTATTGAGCGCTGGGGTGGATACAAGCAAATCAGGTTGGAGAGATTCCCTGTCCCACATGTCCGATTGGGAGAACACCCCTTTGTGGTGATGTACTTTTTGCCTGATGAATTCCATAATAATGATTGTGGTATTAAGCGCTGGGGTGGATACAAGCAAATCAGGTTGGAGAGATTCCCTGTCCCACATGGGGCTCACAGTTTTAATCTCCGTTCTATAGATGAGGTCCCTGAGGCACAAGAAGTGAAGCGACTTTCCCAGGGTCCTACAGCAAACAATTGGTGGAGCCGGAATTAGAATCCAGGTCCTTCTGACTAACCACTAGGCCACACTGCTTATATTGGCTAGTGTTTTCCTTTTTCCTTAATGGAGGGAGATAGAGGGGGTTCTCCTCCACCTGGTTATCTCTGTTTTTTGGAACTTGGCTTTGGATGCTCAACTTGTACTTCCCAAGCGCCTAGTACAGTGCTCTGCACACAGTAAGCGCTCAATAAATACTATTGAATGAATGAATGAATGAATTTTTATATGGTTTTCGAAAGCCCTTGGGACAGGGTACCTTCATCTGGGTTGGTTTGTGGGAACGAAGTAAGGGGAGATTGACTTTTAAGCTTCTTAATTGGTACGAGCCGCAAGGGCCTGAAGTGTGAGAGGGAAAGCTGGCCTCTGCTTGCCTCTGTGAAGTTGGGTGGTAGTTATGGTATTTATTTATTCAACAGTCATTATATGCCAAGGACTGGTGTAGATAAGAGAAGCAGCATGGCCTAGTGGAAAGAGCCCGACCCTGGAAGTCAGGACCTGGATTCTAATCCCAGCTCTATTACTTGCCTGCCGTATGACCTTGAGCAAGTCACTTAACTTCTCTGTATCTTCCCTGTGGCTCAATTTCCTCATTTCATTCATTCAGTAATAATAATGATGGTATTTGTTAAGCGCTTCCTATGTGCAAAGCACTGTTCTAAGTGCTGGGGAGGATACAAGGTGGTCAGGTTGTCCCCCGTGGGGCTCACATTCTTAATCCCCATTTTACAGATGCCGTGACTGAGGCACAGAGAAGTTAAGTGACTTGCCCGAAGTCACACAGCTGACAAGCGGCGGAGCCGGGATTTGAACCCATGACCTCTGACTCCCGAGCCCATGCTCCTTCCACTGAGCCACGCTGGTTCAATCATATTGAGCACTTACTGTGTGCAGAGCACCATACTAGGCGCTTGGGAGAGTACAGTACAACAATAAACAGCATGGCTCAGTAGAAAGAGCACGGGTTTTGGAGTCAGAGGTCATGGGTTCAAATCCCGGCTCTGCCAATTGTCAGCTGTGTGACTTTGGGCAAGTCAGTTCACTTCTCTGTGCCTCAGTTACCTCATCTGGGAAATGGGGATTAAGACTGTGAGCCCCCCGTGGGACAACCTGATCACCGTGTAACCTCCCCAGTGCTTAGAACAGTGCTTTGCACAAAGTAAGTGCTTAATAAATGCCATTATTATTATTATTATTATTAATAATAAACGGACACATTTATAATAAGAATATTAAACACCCATTTTCCCTCCTACTTAGACCGGGAGCCCCTTATGGGACAGGAATTGTGTGGCCTGACCTGATTCTCTTGTATCTGTCCCTGCACTTAATACAGTGCTTCATACCTAGTAAGCACTCAGCAGATGTTGTCATCATCACAGTCCCTATCCCATTTAAGAGGCAGGAAAAGCAGGTGTCTCCATTTCATAGATGAGGAAACTGAGGCTCAGAGCAGTTATGACTTGCCCAAGTTCTCTCAGCAGCCTAGTGGCGATGCTAGCATTAGAATCCAGGCCTCGGGTTTTCTAGTCTTATTTGTTTTCACCACCAGTTCTCTGGATGTTCAAACAGGATTCCTTTTTCTTCCCTGGTAGCTCATTTCGGATCGGTTTGGTTTAAGGGCTCCACAACCCAAAAGTAATGTTGCTTCTGGGAACGGAACAGAATCCAGCTTCTAACAGAGTGGCTGGCCGGGCAGGGCAGACTTTTTAGTTGATCATGGCTACTCCTCGGTCCCCTAACTCCCCAGCCTCCGTCACCAGGCTTCTGAAGTTGTGAAACCACTGAATAGCTGTCCTCATTTGCCTCTGTAACACTAGCACTTCTGCTTTGGCTCCCTCCACCCCCAACCTCTCTGCTCTTTGCAGGGGTTAAAGAGCTCTTAGATGTTCAGCAGTCTTTAGCTCTGTTTGAAGTTTCTGAGTTTCCCCGTCCTGGTTGTTAAAAGAAATAATGGAAAAGTCATAAATTAGGACATCACTCAAGGGCTGAGCCCAGTGTATTTAAAACACCTCTCTGAGAATTGGAAAGAAAACACAAAGCAGGAGCTTGGGATTCTCCTTCTGTTGGGCCCTTCTCCTTCTCCACCAACCCCTCTTTCCTCCCCCCTTGCCAGGAGCACCCCCAAGCCAATTTTAGTAACCTCCAAACCAGTTGAAACATCTGAAGGTCACACTTGCCTGGAGAAGTTTTGATGGGGTGAGTGGAATAAAATGGGAGTAAATTCAACTCTGCTTTCTGTTCATCTGAACATCTTGGAGCCTTCCAAAAAGCTTGTTCACTGCTCCAGGCTTGTGATCATGGTCGTTGAGCCCATTTTGGTGGTGTGTAGACTGAGGCACCCAATAGCAAGAAGCTAATGAATCCAGAGAATCATGGGTGGCCAGAGGATGTGTAAGGGAGAGGGGGGAACCTTGGAACTGTTTGCCTCCCAAGTTGTTGTTCTCAAAGCTGATTTTATGGAATTGTGTTCTCACCCAGCATGGTGTCAGCCCAGTGTGTGGTTTGCTCCCTTTTTGACTCCCCGTAACCCAGAGTTCTTTAAGTTCCTCTTCTCACACAGCAATCCCTTGAGGTAAAGACTGTTTTGTTCTCAAGCAGAGTAGGTCTTGTTTTGAAAATGACTTGAAAAAGGTAGCCTGGAAACCGTGGGCGGGTCCATCTGCCAATTATAAACTCACTTTGTCAAAGAAAGAGGCATTAGTAGTCCTGGTGTGAACATTGCACCTCTTGCATCCATTTGAGACCAAAGGACAAAACCCAATTTATCCTGTGACATATTAATAATGCTAATGGTATTAAGTGCTTACTATTTGTCAAGTACTGTTCTAAGTGCTGGGGTAGATACAAGCTAATCAGGTTGGACACTTCAGAGAAATGGAGTGACTAGTCTAAGGTCACACAGCAGACAGGTGGCGGAGCTGGGATTAGAACCCAAATCCTTGGCTAAACTCATTGTGGACAGGGACAGACAATTAGCTGCTAATTCTGTTGCTCTCCCAAGCACCTAGAACAGTGCTCTGCACTTAGTAAGCGCTCAAATACGATTGATCCAGACGTAGCGTGGCCTCATGGGTAGAGCACCTGGATTCTAATCCCGGCTTCACCACTCGTCTGCTCTGTGATCTTGGGCAAGTGACTTCTCCGTGCCTCAGTTCCCTCATCTGTAAAATGGAGATTAAGATGGCGAGCCCCTTGTGGGACATACCGCATCCAATCTGATGATCTTGTATCTACTCCAGTGCTTAGTACAGTGCCTGGCATATAGTAATCCCTTAACAAATACCATTTTAAAAAACACACATCCATTCTCTCCTGCTACCCCTTTTGCTTTCCCGCTCCCTTCCTCTGTCATAGAGCCCTGAATGTGTTTGGGAAAGCTGCGGCTTCCACAGGGGATGCTATTTGTCAGGTGCTGTAAAGGAGTGTCTGGTTCTCAGCTGAGCCGTGGTTCGGTAGAGCACCTGATGGATGCCTTTATAGCTAGGGAAGCAGCATGGCTCAGTGGAAAGGGCACAGGCTTTGGAGTCAGAGGTCAGGGGTTCAAATCCCGGCTCCACCAATTGTCAGCTGTGTGACTTAACTTCCCTGTGCCTCAGTTGCCTCATCTGTAAACTGGGGATTAAGACCGTGAGCCCCCTGTGGGACAACCCGATCACCTTGTAACCTCCCCAGTGCTTAGAACAGTGCTTTGCACATAGTAAGCACTTAATAAATGCCATTATTATTATTATTAGCTGGGATTTTTGCCATAAACGTACAGCCTCCCGCCACTAAGTTCAGTGGCTGGGAACTGGTGTCTGTGTTTGCAGACACCTCCAAACCACCTGTAGTGGCTCTGGGAGCAGGGGGCCGGGGGAGAGAGAGAATGAATACACACTGGAAAAATGCTCTAGGTTCAAATTGACTCAAGTGGGCTTCCACAATTGTATCATGTACATACTCCCAGAGAGCAGGTGTGGGCACCAGCAGTTTCAGGGAGTGTGTGTGTGTCTGTGTGTCTTTGTGCGTGCGTGCTCTCTGAAGGACAGCAGAAGAGAGAGTGGGGGGTGGCGAAGGAGAATGTGTGTGTGTCTTTTCTCTTGCCTGCCTAGCTGTTCCTCCCCCATTTTCTTGGACAGCTGTCATGCATTCATTTCGTCGAATTTATTGAGCACTTACTGTATGCAAGGCGCTGTATTAGATACTTGGGAGAGTACAGTACCCAATCACAATAATAGTGGTGATGGCATTTATTAAGCATCAACTCTGTTTATTAAGCATGGGGGAAAAATGCCCAGATGAAAATTAAGCATGATCCCTGGCCTTCGAGGGGCATGACTGTAATTTTGGGGAGAGGTGCAGGTTTGGAATCCACCTCTCCAAGCCAGCTGTGCCTTCTCTTTGAGGGTGCAGAACTTAAAGAGCTTCTGACTCGCACCGCTTCTGTGGGCTGGAAGTGTCTGTCTCCTCTCGGGCTGCAGCTGAAGCTGGCCCGTCGCCATCTGGATGGAGTCCAATAGCCCACACTGTTTTCTTTGAGCTGGGCCAGCTCCACCTGTAACAAGATGTGGGTCACTGAGAGGGAAGGAGCAGAGAACGGGGACCCTTCTGTGCTCGTTTAAACCAGAGTGAGAAATGTGCAATGTCTGTCAGTCTGTGGCATCTGAGCACTTGCTGTGTGCAGAACACTGTACTAAGCACTTGGGGTGGGGAAGTACAACAGAATTGATTAGCAGTGTGGCTCAATGGAAAGAGCACAGGCTTTGGAGTCAGAGGTCGTGGGTTCAAATCCCGGCTTTGCCAATTGTCAGCTGTGTGACCTTGGGCAAGTCACTTAGCTTCTCTGTGCCTCAGTTACCTCAACTGTAAAATGGGGATTAAGACTGTGAGCCCCACGTGGGACAATCTGATTACCTTGTAACCTCCCCAGCGCTTAGAACAGTGCTTTGCACATAGTAAGCGCTTCACAAACGCCATAATTATTATTATTATTCTTCCTGCCCATGAGAAGTTTATATTCTACAGAGGGTTGACAGACATTAACATATAATAGGGATAGGATAAATAGAGGGTAGGCAAAACATGTGATTGTGCGTTACCATGTTTTGAAAAGGCTGGTACACTGCCTTTCTGTTTTTTGAACTGACATTGGTCTGTTGGATGCTAATATGGAAGAGCCCTTCTATCTGGTCAGGTGTCTCAGCAATCTCTCTGAGGGCATAGATGGTAAATTGATTCTAGCACTTCCCATGACCATGGAGGCTTTAAATCCCTGTTTTCACATGGCTCCAGTAGAAGTAACAAATGGATAGTAGTCACTCTACTGACGCTGGGAGAGAGGGTCAGCTGAGACTCAGAGGAATCATACAGAAGCCCCAGAGCAGAGTTGGAATAGCTCCAGGTGGGTGAGTACATTTGAAGATAACTCTTTTCTGTGGTAGTGAGGTCAGGCAATAACTGTCTGGAAGGTGCAGCTGGAGCTGAGGGGGGTTGAGGGGACCTGGAGACTTAAATGAGTCAGCTCCTTGCGGTAAGAAAGGAGGTGCAAGCTCTCGGAAGGGGCAGAGTTCAGAAGAAATCTAATTTTCAAGTAGGGAACTGCCTTTAGCATTGACGTCAGGTTGGCAGGTTCACACTGTCAGCGAGATGCTCCCTCTAGCAGACTGGAATCCGTATGGTGGGAGATGTGTTATTTTCTAGAAACCTTGCTTGCTCTTCTGATGGGGTCATTGCTCCTTTGGGTGGGATACCCGGTTCCTTCAGGTCCTGCCAGGAAGTGGTCCTCTAGAAAGGAAAGAAGGGGCTATTTTATTAAAAATTACCACCAGCAGGACCACTGCGCCCACATTTCAGGCAGTTCTCTGAGCACGGTAGGAACTCAAGAAATAAAATGAATTCAAAGATTCTTTTTCCCCTAGTGTTTAGAACACGTGTCAAGCACTGTGCTAGGTGTAGGGTACAGTGCCCAACAATAATAATAATATTATTAATTATTATTATTATTAGGGTAATCAAGATACTGTGTACCAGAGAAGCAGCAGGGCTCAGTGAACAATGCCCAGGTCTTGGAGTGTGAGGACCTGGATTCTAATCCCAGTGACCTTGGGCAGGTTGTTTAATTTCTCTGCGCCTGTTCATCGGTAAAACGGGATTAAGACTGTGTGGTACGTGGACTGTGTCCAAGCTGATTATCTTGTATCTACCCCAGTGCTTAGTGTAATGTCTGGCACCTAGTAAGTGCTTGACAAATACCATTTTTTAAAAATGTTCTGCCCACATTATAGGTGCTCAATAACTACAGTCGACAGAATTATTTTTTTCAAAGTGCTTAGTACAATTTTCTGTATAGTAGTTGCTTAATTGATGTTTTTCCCTAGTGCTTAGTATAAGGCACTGCACACAGGTTCTCTATATAAATTATACTTATTCTGTTGTTTTGATTTTTAGACCGGTAGGATTTGTTTAGCTCTTACTATGTGCCAAGCACTATACTAAGCATAGGGTAATCCAGATACTCTGGTCACAGTCCCTGTCCCCCATTTGGCACTCAGTCTAAATAGAAAAGAGAGAAGGTATTTAATCCTCCTTTGCATTTGAGGTAAATGAAGAACGGAACAGTTAAGTGATTCGGTAGGCAAGTGGTAGAGCCAGAATTAGGACCCAGGTCCTCTGATTCCCAGGACCATCATCTTTCCACTAGGCCCCGCTTCTTCTCGCAGTACTTCAGGCTCAAAGGTGAGGATGTTGGGGAATTGGCGATGACCAGGGACACAGTAACTGGGTCTCTCCTTCCCCTCTTCCCCAAGAGACATGCACACCCCATGCTCTCCCAGGAAGAATTGCCTTGTGGGCAGGCCTGACAAGGAGACGAGCCTGGCAGAAATCTGTCCTGACATGATGGATGACCTCTGGTTTTATCCTTTCCTGGCAGGCGATTAGGGGTCGGGTTATGTAAATGCCATCCAGCTCAAATACCTCAAAGGTGCAGAATTCAATAGGGCTGACGGTTCTTAAGATGACGCTTGACTCATTGGCAGTGGCGGTTGCGTGTGTGGTATCCACGGCTCCACCCTGGAATGTTGGGATACACATTTACCTTGTCACCAGTCCCATCGCTTGGAGGCACAGGTGCCAGTTCCATGGGGGAAAGAACCCCCTTTGGGCTCACAACCATGTGAGGTTCATCCCAGGTCGCCGGACAGACCTGCGAGTCTCCTCAGCACTGGAAAGATCCAAAATGGTAGCTCTCTGGGCCGTTAGCTCTCTGAAGCTTGCCCTCCTCTCACCCCTGCACGAAGGCAATGAAATTCAGTCAAGCCCGCCTTTGGTTTTTTTCCCCCCAGCCCCTTCGAAGCTGCCTGATCCTTAAGACAAATGGTAGATTTTTAGCAACTTTACAGATTTATCGCAGTGAACTTGAGTTTAGAGTACAACTTGAAAGCCCAATAAATCATGCCGGCTGAAGACCAGTAAATGTACTTTCCACTTTCAAGTGGAAGTCTTTGGAATAAGAAGTCTTGGCTTGAATAAAGTGGCTGCGGGGTTGGATTTCGTTCTCTAGATCTTGGCCGCCAGATGATCTTTCTCCTCCTTCCCTCCCTCCTTCCTGTTTCTGGGGATTAAATTAACCCGCGAGGCCTTCCTGCTGAGCTATACTGTAATAAGTATCATCAGATGAAGGGGCTGCCCTAAAAACTCCTTCAAGAATGGGTGGGCCCCTTGCTCCCGGACAACCTCAATTTGCCTGGCGTTGTTTAGGCTCCGAAGGAGGAAAATGGTCATGTTGACCCCTCCGACCCAGCTTGCTGCCGTTCCAGACCAGCGGGAGCCCCATGTGGGACAGGGACCGTGTACGCTCAGATTGTGTCGTCTCATACCCAGTCAGCGCTCAATAAGTACCATGACGACTTCCGTTCTGCCAACTGTCACGAAGCCTCTGGTCCACACCTTGGCGGGAGCCCAACTCCGAGGAGCCAGGGCCCACTTCTCCCTGATGCAGTTTCTCCGGCCCGCCCTCGGCTGGAGCCTCTCGGTCCGCGGTCTGGGGCGGGCTTGTTGTTGTTTGTGTTTGAAGTTCCCCCAACAGTGAGTTTGACGTCAGACTGGAAAGCGAGCGGGCGTCTCGAGAGGCCTGGCTGGTTATTTTGTCTCCGGACAAACGTCCGAGTCTGGCGAGCTTCCCCTGAAGTGGGCTGTGCCGCAGGAGGCCGAACTTGGATGATGGATGACAAGTGAAGCAATGGCTTTAGGGGGAGGGTTAAGGTCACTGGTATGTTCCTCGCTCTTCTCATTTTCTCCCTCCTCCCTTCCTTCCCCCTTTTAACGGGGCTGTTTTCGAATTCCCCTTGTTCTCGGCTCTCGGCCGCGGGGCCGTGAAGATCTCTGGTGTCTGGCGGGAGAGGGAGGTTGGGAAGTTCAGAGTCACTGCCCACTCTATCACTCTGTTAAGTTTGTGGTCGTCCGTTCTCCCCCATGTCTGTGTGTGGATTTTTTTCAGTTGCGTCACGGCACCCGAGAAATCTGTTTTCTATTCTCAGAAATAGGTTTTGCAACCTTTCCTCGGCCGTCGCGGCAGCCAAACCGACCCTTAGCGCTGGTGGGTCTCTGGGTGGGAGTGGAACAGTGCGATCAATCAAATTGACTGACCGGCTCTGTGCAGACCACCGTTCTAAGCTCTTGGGGGAGTACAGTACAGCAGAGATGGTAATAATGATGGCATTTATTAAGCGCTTACTTTGTGCAAAGCACTGTTATAAGCGCTGGGGAGGTTACAAGGTGATCAGGTTGTCCCACGGGGGGCTCACAGTCTTCATCCTCATTTTACAGATGAGGAAACTGAGGCCCAGAGAAGTCAAGTGACTTGCCCAAAGTCACACAGCTGACAATTGGCACAGCCGGGATTTGAACACATGACCTCCGACTCCAAAGCCCGGGCTCTTTCCACTGAGCCACGCTGCTTCTCATGGTAGACATGATCCTTGCCTTCAAGGAGCTTACAGCCTAGTAGTGCTGCTTCTGCCTGGGGAAAATGTAAGATAAAAACTCATGAATAATGGTTGGCTCAAGGAAGGGGTAGATAATAATTATGGTACTTATTAAGTGTTTGCTATGTGCCAAGCACTGGGTTAGTTGCAAAGTAATCAAGTTGGACATAATCCCTGTCCCACATGGGGCTCACACTCTTAATCCCCATTTTACTCATGAGGTAACTGAGGCCCAGAGAAGTGAAATGAAGTCTTTTAGACTGTGAGCCCACTGTTGGGTAGGGACTGTCTCTATATGTTGCAAACTTGTACTTCCCAAGCGCTTAGTACAGTGCTCTGCACACAGTAAGCGCTCAATAAATACGATTGATGATGATGAAGTGACTTGCCCAAGGTCACACATCAGACTCCTGACAGCTGGGATTAGAACCCAGGTCCTTCTGATTCCCAGGTCTGTGTTCTGTCCTCTAAGCCATTCTTGAACCCCAAAGGCCAGGATTTGAGGGTGATGGGGAAGGAGAACTTGTGGGAAGAGGCTGGCGAGCCCATCGTGGGGAGGGCGCAGCCGCAGGAAGACATCCCGGGGTTTTGGATTGGGCTCTGAGAGATTCCTTCGGCCCTCTGGCAGCCACGCTGGCTCTGGCCGTGGCAGGGCCCCCGTGATGTCCTCAAGCTGAAGTAAGTTCTGAAGAGGACGACGGAGCCTGTGGAGGCTGAGGGACCCAGTTAATGAGAGATGAAAGGCTTCGTCCTTGGCAGAATGGTCATTCAGATGCCCAGGAGGCCATGCTCACATAATCAGCCACTCCTTAAGTGCTTCAGGCCCTTTCTGGGCTAGAAGCTGGACTGAGAGGGCATCCAGAAGAGACCTTCAGCCCCTGCCTGTACCATATCTGCTCTGGGCTAGAAGCTGAATGGACTGGTGATCCAGAGAAGGCTTTCAGGTCCTCGCTAGTGCTTACAAGACGAGGCGGAGGGGCACTTTGATTTCGTGATATAGTTTCTCCCCCTTGCTCCTCTGATTCCATGTCTTCCCTCACCCCCCCAGTTTCTCTTCTGTCTTGTTTCTCTTTTTGAAGCGGGAGGCAGGAGAAGGAGGATTGCTGGATGTGTTCCAGGGGAGGAGTGACTAGAATAGCCGGGGGTGATTCCTCTAAGGGCAGCCAGGCTCCAGGGACTTGGGGACCCCGTCTTTTGGGGTCTGTTGGCCCAAGGAGGGAGAGAGAAGCTCTGTCCTTTGCAAGTGCCACACAACCACCCTTCCTGCCTCTACTGCCTAACCTCTGGCTTCTCTGCATCTCACCCGCCTCACCTTGGCTGCTTCTGGCCGCACCGCTCCCTCAAGGGCAGACCCCTCTCTCCCCCTCCTAGTCATCACTCCCCACCCAACCCCCTGGCCCAATTCCTAGTGGTTATGCTCCCAGAGTAACCACCCTGTTTACCCCTGCCAAGTTCTGCCCCCTGAGGCCCAAGGACTTGCCTGCCTACTGGGCCTCTTCCGCCTGGCTTCCGGGAGTTGCTAATTTGTTTCTCGTGGCCATTTGGCATCTTGCTGTGAAGCAGGATGGAAAGCAAACTGGCAGGGCTTGGCGTAGGCCCAGATGAGATGGGGAGATGCAGGATTTTGGTTGTCCCCTGTAGCCCCGCTGTGCCCCTCCAGATATGGAAGGGGACCTGGGGTGTCATTGGAAGGTGGGAGGACAGCTGGTTAAAACAAACTTGTAAAGTTTAGAAATCATCTGGAATATTATAGACAGTAAGTTCCTCCTCTCTCAGTTCAATCGAGCAATCATATTTGAGTGCTTTCTGTGTGCAGAGCACACCCACTTGGGAGGGCACAGTATAACAGAGTTGTTAGACATGTTCCCTGTCCACTAGACATAAGTTCTTTGGCGGAGGGACTATGGCTACTTAGTCTACTATAGTGTACTATCCTGAGTGCTTCGTACAATGCCCTGCCCAAGGGGTGTCTTTTGCTGAGCCTAGGTAGCATCGTGACCTAGTGGGAAGAGCCTAGGCCTGAGAGTCAGGGTACCTGGCTTCTAATGCCAGCAGTGTGACCTTGGACAAGTCACTTAACTTCCGTGCCTCAGTTTCCTCATCTGTAAAATGGGTAGTCAATCAGTTCTCCCACCCCATTTGGACTGTGAGCCCATAAGGATTAGGGACTGTATCCGATCTGCTTATATTGTGTCTGCCCCAGCACTTAGTACAGTGTTTGTTACACAGTAAGCACTTAAACACCACAATTATTTTTGTTATCGCTCCACTTGATAAAATGAGTTCCTTGTGCAGTCTAAAGTTCGACTGTGATCTCTTTATATGCAGATAATAGAGAGCCTAGGCACAGTGGCCAACTTGTCCGTCCCAGTCTTCTAGTGATAAAAAAACTGAGGCCCAGAGCCCGTAAGTCACCAGCCCATTGTCACCCAGCCAGCAAGTGACAGAACCAGTCATTCAAAGGTACTTATTGAGCACTTACTTTGTTCAGAGCACTGTACTAAGCTCTTGGAAGAGTACAATACAACAGAATTCAGATGTTCCCTGCCCATATCGAGTTTCCAGGAGAAGAATTTCCAACTGTTCTGTCTTCAGCCGTGCTCCGTCCCTGAATCCCACATAAGGGTGAGTCTGGCAGGCTGGGGCAACTTCAAGCTGGACACCAGTCGAGGGGGTGAAGGGGCGAGAGAGCCACTTTTCATTCCGGATCGGGAGAGAGCTCTGTTTTGTTGTCTGTCTCCCCCTTCTAGACTGTGAGCCCGTTTTTGGGTAGGGACCATCTTTATATGTTGCCAACTTGTACTTCCCAAGTGCTTAGTACAGTGCTCTGCACACAGTAAGCGCTCAATAAATACGATTGAATGAATGAATGAACTGAAACGAACTCAGTTGACTGCAAGCGGCTTTTATTTCACCAGCTTCAATTCAGGCTCCTGTTGTCTGCCCTGATTCCCTTGCTCCTTTCAGCAAAGGGTCCTTATCAGGAAGGCCTCAGTGAAGCTCTGACTGCTTAAAGAACGAGAATTGTGTGCTATTGCTCCTGGGAACGTTTCAGAGCCCAGTTTGGAACTCAAACAGTTCGTTGGTCCCAGCAGCCCAGACAGATCAAGTGGCTGGTCTGAAATGGGAGCCCCCCACCCACCACCACCCCACCAAGCCCTCAGGTTTCTGAGTGGGGGAATAATGAAATCATTGTATTCATCATCTCCTTCGTGAAATCAGGCCTGATTGAGCTTCTCCTCCTCCTCCCTGCACAGACACCATTCGCTCTGGCACTTAAGGATAGCTGGCATGGATAGGATACTATCCAGAAAGATTTGGGGGAAGTCTAATTCCACCTGAATCTAGAGCGATTTTCCGGGGCAGGGCCGGGAGGTCGTCCCCTCCCAGGTCCCTGTGAACACAGGTGCCGCTTGCAAGCTGTGAAACTCAGAGGCCGGGGGGGGTGGGGTCGAGAGATGGGACGTAGAGAGACTGGGAATTTAAAATAAAAATACCAGACATCACGGCGTCTGGTGAAATGCCTGTACCACGCTGAAAACTGGACGGTCTGGTATCATCTGGCTGGATGACCAGCCAGAGAAGCAGCGTGGCTCAATGGAAAGAGCCCGAGCTTTGGAGTCAGAGGTCATGGGTTCAAACCCCGGCTCCGCCAATTGTCAGCTGTGTGACTTTGGGCAAGTCACTTAACTTCTCTGGGCCTCAGTTACCTCATCTGGAAAATGGGGATTAAAACTGTGAGCCCCCCATGGGGCAACCTGATCACCTTGTAACCTCCCCAGTGCTCAGAACAGTGCTTTGCACTTAGTAAACGCTTAACAAATGCCATCATTATTGTTACCGGCCACCTAAGTGGGAGTGCTGCCAATGGAACCAAAGACATTGTCACCTCTTTGCTCCTCTATTGCTCCTCTGTTCATCACTAGGACATCTGCAGCCCTCGACAGCCTGTTTTTGTATTATTATTTAAGTGATTACTGTGAGCTGGGGTATATACAAGTTATTCAGGTTGGACACAGTTCCTGTCCCACGGGGGCTCTCAGACTTTTAATCCTCATTTTTCAGATGAGGTAACTGAGCCACAGGGGAGTGAAGTGACTTGCCCAAGGTCACCAGCAGACAAGTGGCGGAGCCGGCATTAGAAGCCAGGCCCTTCTGAATCCCAGGCCACGCTACGTCTCAGTGGCCTTGCGCCAAGTAAGTCATTGAGCCCTTGGGCTGAAATCATTGGCCACCCTGGTCTAGGATGTGGGCTGCTTTGGCGTCTCCACAAAGGCTTAAGTCATGCTTTTTAGCGGTGGAGCACACAGATCACCCTCTTAGGTTTTGGATTGGAAAGCTATTGGCTTTAAGAGTGCCAAGAGCCATGACCGCACACCAGACAAGCAAGTTAAAGCCCCGTGGCTTAATGGGGCAACTTGAATGGGAGGCAACCGCTGAACTCCTGGAGTCACGACCTCCAACTTCTAGTAGAGCAGCGGATTGGAGTTGAGAGTCTGATAGCAACTGGGGACATTTGGATTTGGGGCAGGGGTGTTCCAAGAATCAGCAGCGATGGGCTTCCAGGCACCCATTGATGGGAAGCAAGTCGAGATGTGAGGGGAGTCCCTCATGCATATGGCAGTTCTTGGTTTGGATTGCCAGGCTGCAGCTGTAAGCTTGTAACAGGCAGGGAATGTGCCTGTTTAATGGTTATATTTTACTCTCCTAAGTGCCTAGTACAGTGCTCTGCACACAGTTAAGCGCTCGAGTAAGATAGACTGACTGGACCTGGGCTTTTAAGATAGTGGCCACCCATGAGTGAACATGTTCAGATCAAGACTTCAATCATTCACTCAGTGCTGTATCTGTTGAGCCCTTACTTTGTGCAGTGCACTGAACCAAGTGCTTCCTCTTGTAGTGGAAATAAATTTTTGTTCTGTTCTCACAGTATTTTCCTCCTGTTCCCACTGAATGTTTCCTCTTTCTGTCTGCCTCTCTCCCCCATTAGGCTGTACAATTCTTGAGGGTGGGGATCGGGTCTGCTGTCGTCACGGTGTGCTCCCAAGCACCCAGTCCAGTGCTCTGCACGAAGCAGGTGCTCAATAAATGTCATTGAATGAGCTCAGGAGGAGGAAAAATGGGTTTGCAAATGTCCAATTAGGTTGCAGCCTGTTCTGTGGTAGCTTTTCCAGCCAAAGTGTGGTTCTGTGAAAAGCTCTGACTTTCATCATTTGGTTTCACCCTCCAACTGATATTGACCCAGTTCTCCAGCAATGGTATTGAGGATACGGGATTGGTAGGAACCCACTGAGAAGAAAGGGGTCAGTTAGTGCCACCTAAAATCTTAAGCACTGGGAGTCCAGACCACCGCTTAGAATAATGATAATTGTGCTGCTTAAGCACTTCTATATGTCAAGCACTGTGCTAAGCACTGAGGTTAATGCAAGATAATCCCGCAATCAGTCAGTGGTATTTGAGCACTTGCTGTGTGCAGAGCACTGTAGTAAGCACTTGGGAGAGTAATAATAATAATGATGCCATTTGTTAAGTGCTTACTACGTTCTAAGCACTGTGGAGGTTACAAGGTGATCAAGTTGTCCCACGTGGGGTTCACAGTCTTAATCCCCGTTTTACAGATGAGGGAACTGAGGCTCAGAGAAGTTAAGTGACTTGCCCAAGGTCACACAGCAGACAAGTGGCAGAGCCGGGTTACAATATAACAGACACATTCCCTGCCCACAATGAGCAGCATGGGAGTCATACTTGGGGTCAAGTCCCATCTCCACCATTTGTCTGCTGTGTGACCTTGGGCAAGTCACTTCTTCTCTGTGCCTTAATTACCTCATATGTATAATGGGGATTAAGACTGTGAGCCCCATGTGGGACAACTTGATCACCTTGTAACCTCCCCAGTGCTTAGAACATAGTAAGCGCTTAACAAATGGCATCATTATTATTATCTACCCTAGTGATTAGACAATACCTGGCCCATAGTAAGTGCTTAACAAATACACTAAAAAAAAAAAGAAGTCAGACACATTCCCTGTCCCACATGGCTTTCACAGTCTGAGGGGGAGGCAGAACAGGCATCTAATCTCCATTTTATAGATGAAGAAACCCAGTTCTCCCAAAGACAAGTGATTCGCCTAAGGCCTCCCCCTAGCCTGAATCTCCCTACCCCTTTATATCGCTCTCTCCACCTTCAAAGCATTATTAGGGTCACATCTCCTCCAAGAGGCCTTCCACGATTAAGTCCTCTTTTCCCTGGCTCACTCTCCCTTCTGCATCATATATGCACTTCAATCTGTGACCTTTGAGCACTTGCTATTTGCTCCAACCCCACAAAACCTATGTACATATCTTTAAATTGTATAGTATAAACTATTTATTGATATTAATGTTGGTCTCCCACTCTAGACTGTAAGTTCATTAAGGGCAGGGGACATAATTCTGTTGTATTCTACTAAGTTCTTGAGAGAGCACAGTGTTTTGCACCTAGTAAGCACTCAATGAGTATGATTCCTGATTAACTTTACAAGGCTACTATGAAAATAACAGAAGGATTTATAGGATGTCTTCTGTGCACAGTGGAATAAAGCCTCTGTTATCAATACACAGTGGATTTTGTTTTAATCACTTTAGGGGCGGGAGGTCAAATAGGAGGGAGAGAAGAAAATTGAATATTTTTATTTATGATCCAGGGCTGTGTAAACATAGCTCTACCCAACCTTTGGGACTCTACTGTTTGTCTTCCTCACTTCTCACATTTCTGTTCAGGAGAAATGGTTTTGTGGTTTTGCGGTTAAAGAAAAAATTAAGTGGCTAATGGTTAGGTCTTGTCAGTGCATCTTTGATACGTCCACCCTCCTCCACTGAAGTCCCTGAGAAAGAGTCGCTAGGCGGTTCTCTGCTGAAGAGGAAAGGCGATTTACAAGCTCTTCGGTTGCTCTCCTGTGCCGAGGGCGTGATGAGAGAAGTCTGCTTCCACTTGCAAAATCGAACTCTGCAGTCATGCTTGCCGCTGGGGGAAGGCTGATGTCTCTGACTCATTTCTGCATCCAAGTTTTATGAGTTTCGCGGAGATCATAGCTGTCAGGTTATCAAAACCTTTCTTGTTACAGGACATACTAACCAGTGAGTAATGTTGATATTGCGTATCTCTGGTGCTTTATCTATGCTGTTCTTAGTTCCAGCCGAATGAGGTTACAGGTTATCATCTCTCAGAACAATGAATGTCTGTCCTGGGTTCTGTGGCAGGGGAGGGTGGGGGTCCCAAGAGAAGGGATGCAGGAGTGGGGAGGGGGCCGTACAGATAATGTTGAGGGTCTGGGCTTCATATCGGTCTAATAACGAATACCGCGATTATTATTAAGTGCCTGCCTTGTGCCAAGCGTCATTGGTGATAGGTACAAGAAAATCAGATTGGACACAGCCCGTGTCCCTCAGGGGGCTCACAGTCTAATGGGGAGGGAGAACAGGCATTGGATCCCCACACCCCCCCGCCTTACCTCCTTCCCTTCCCCACAGCACCTGTATATATGTTTGTATGTATTTATTACTCTGTTTTATGTGTACATATTTATTCTATTTATTTTATTTTGTTAATATGTTTTGTTTTGTTGTCTGTCTCCCCCTTCTAGACTGTGAGCCCGCTGTTGGGTAGGGACCGTCTCTATATGTTGCCAACTTGTACTTCCCAAGCACTTAGTACAGTGCTCTGCACACAGTAAGCACTCAATAAATACGATTGAATGAATGAATGAATTTGGCAGATGAGGAAACTGAGGCCCAGAGAAATGAAATGACTTGCCCAAGTTCACGCAGAAGACAAATGACAGAGTGGAGTTTCCAACCTGTGTCTTCCAACTCCCAGACACATGCGCCTTCCATTAGACTATGCTGCTTCTTGGGGTGGAGGGGGAGGTCCTGCGGGGCTCTGGGTCTGTGAGAGTTGTGCCGCACTTGCACTGGTCCCTCTAAGCTGCAGACAGATGTGAAGGGGGAAGTTGGGTGATGGCGGGCAGGCAGGCTGGGGTGGGTTGTACCCCCAACTAGCAGAAGCGGGAAGACGAAACCACCGTGAGCTGCCTGTCTCCTCTGTCAGAGAGGTGGTAAATTCCAGCAGTTGGTAGGCTCTATGTGGGCAGCCGTGAAAGTCCTGGACCTGCAACCGCGTATCTACATATAGGCAAATTACTGGCATAGTTCCACCGCTGGGTAATTTACAGTCAAATCACAGTTTCATGGTTTATTCCTCCGGGGGAGGTTGAGGGTGGGAGAGGAGGCAACCGTAGAGAATTGAACAGAAGGCAGGTATGATTCTTCTTCTTTTTTTTTTTTTTGTGTGTGTGTGTGTGTGTCAAAAAAACCCACTTCAATCAATCAGTCGTATTTATTGAGCGCTTACTGTGTGCAGAGCACTGTACTAAGCACTTCAGTGGCTTTGGGCCTCCCTCTTTTGCCAGAGACCACGCCCAGGGAGGGCCCTGGGCACGGTCCATTTGATTTGAAAGTCCTAGGGATGGGGAAGTGTCTGAGGGAGGTTGGGGAATAATAACAATAACAATAATAATAATAATAATAATGGGATTTGTTAAGCTTACTTTGCGCCAGGCACTGTACTAAGTGCTAGGATGGATACCAGCAAATAGACTTGGACACAGTCCCTGTCCCAGGTGGGGCTCACAGTCTCAATCCCCATTTTGCAGATGAGGGAATTGAGGCACAGAGAAGTGAAGTGACTTGCCCAAGGTGTCACAACAAAGTGGCGGATAAGGGATTAGAACTCATGACCTTCTGGCTCCTGTGTTCTATCCACTATGCCATGATGTGTCTTGTGGTTATCAGAAACACTCTTTTAAAAGCCCAAATACAATGGGGGGCACAGAATAAGCTAACCAGATGGCCAAACAAAGCCTACCTGGCTAACTGGCAGGGGAAGGGAGTTCAACAAAGGCCATCTGTTAAAAAACTGGAAAGCCCAGTGAACGAGTCTGCCGTGAAGAACCTTAAAGGATGGCAGACCGGAAGACGACATGATCATAGCCTACTCAGTCATGAAAGGTGTGGACCAGGTGAACACAGAATTGTTCACCAAATCCCGCAGGAGGGCCAGGTGGGATAACCACTGAAGCTTACAGGTGGGTGGCTCAAGATGAACCAAAAGTGAAATATTTGTTCACCAAAATGGTGATGGGGTTGGTGGTCTAGATGGAAGCATATGGAATTTGTTTCCACAGGAAGTTGTGCAAGCAGAAAGCCTCAGTCATTCCAAGCAGGGTTTGGCAACCTGGGGGTGTAGGGGGGAAATTTTAGTGACGTCAACAGTCCGTAACCTTTAGGATGGATGTCAAGGAGGACAGTGATCGCAACTTCCTCCAAGCATGGCCAAGCCACCGTCACAGACGGGATACTTGGATGGTGACTGGTTGACCCCGGGGGTGGCGTTTCTTATGGTCCCAAATCAGTCGATCCATCCATCCATCCATCCATCCATCCATCAGTTGTATTTGAGTGCTTCCCATGTGCATTGCACTACTAAGGTCTTGGGCAGGTAGACTGCAACAGAGTTGGTAGACCCATTCCCTGGTGAGTGGTGAGTTACGGAGCTCAGAACAAGTCATTGCCATCTTGCAGCAGAGACCTATCCGACACCGAGGCCTTCCCAGACTGAGCCCCTTCCTTCCTCTCCCCCTCATCCCCCTCTCCATCCCCCACATCTTACCTCCTTCCCTTCCCCACAGCACCTGTATATATGTATATATGTTTGTACATATTTATTACTCTATTTATTTTACTTGTACATATCTATTCTATTTATTTTATTTTGTTAGTATGTTTGGTTTTGTTCTCTGTCTCCCCCTTTTAGACTGTGAGCCCACTGTTGGGTAGGGACTGTCTCTATATGTTGCCAATTTGTACTTCCCAAGCGCTTAGTACAGTGCTCTGCACATAGTAAGTGCTCAATAAATACGATTGATGATGACACAGATAAAGCCTGTAACCGGTGGTGAAGCGGACTCTGTCTCTCCAGGGCCGGTCCAAGGTATGAAGCCCAAGTGTGGTGACACAAACTTAGGGACAGAAAATGTTTCCAACGGAAACTGCAGGAGGTTAACATCAAAGTGGACCCAGAATGGAATGCGTGTTTGTTTTTTGTTTTAATTACGTGTCTGATCTCACCCCGCCCCAGGGCCAGCAGCTTTTAGCTTATTGACAGATTTTTGTGGAATAGGAGACTGGGTAGACTAAATGGCTGGAAGGAGACTGCTTATCCAGAGTCTTTGAAGCTGGTGCCTGTACAGTGGGGATGTCACATTTGGTAAGCGTGACAAAATCGAGTTCTTGCATTCAGTAGACCTAGGGAAATGATATTCAGTGTCTTCGTGACATTACAATAAAGAACATTGAATTTAGCCTGTTACCCAAAATAGGCTATGTTGGTACCTTAGCAGGACATTGTTAAAGCTTTGAACATTGGAGTGAAGTTAAAAAAAGTTTTCTCCTTGGGCATGTATCTGGGCAAGGTTCATGCTGGTCAATATTGCCTATGTAGTTAATAATAATAATTATGATGGCATTTGTTAAGCACTTACTATGTGCAAAGCACTGTTTTAAGCGTTGGGGAGGGTACAAGGTGATCAGGTTGTCCCACGTGGGGCTCCCAGTCTTAATCCCCATTTTACAGATGAGGTAACTGAGGCACAGAGAAGTTAAGTGACTTGCCCAAAATCACACAGCTGACAATTGGCAGAGCCGGGATTTGAACCCATGACCTCTGACTCCCAAGCCCAGGCTCTTTCCACTGAGCCATGCTGCTTCACTGGGTCAGTATAGTGCTGGTCAGTAAAAACGGGAATTGGAGTCCATTGAACAGTGGGCAAAAATAATTCATAATAATGGTATTTTACTGTGTGTCAGGCACTGTACTAAGCACTGGGATGGATACAAGCAAATTGGGTTGGACACGGTCTCTGACCCACGTGGGGCTCACAGCCTCGTTCCCCATTTTACAGATGAGGTAACTGAGGCCCAGAGAAGTGAAGTGACTTGCCCAAGGTCACACAGCAGGCAAGTGGCAGAGCCAAGATAAGAACCCATGACCTACTGACTCTTAGGCCTGTGCTCTATCTACTATGCCATGCTGCTTCTCAAAAGAAAAGCTTAGTATGTGTCAAGCACTGTTCTAATTAAGTTGTCGTCTCACGTGTGGCTCTGTCTTAATCCCCATTTTACAGATGAGGTAACTGAGACACAGAGAAGTTGAGTGACTTGCCCAGAGTCACCTAGCCGACAAGTGGCGCAGCCGGTTTCGAAGCCACGGCCTCTGACTCCCAAGCCTGCGCTCTTTCCGCTAAGCCACGCTGCTTCAATGAAGATGCGCTCCCCGCCCACAGGAACTTTATAGTCTGCAGGGGAAGACAGACTTTAAAATCGATTAGGGATAGGGGGAAATAGAGTTTAAGAATACTTACATAAATACTGTGGGGCCGGGCTGAGCATCAAAGTTATTAAGGGGTATACCGCCAAGTTCAGAGTTAATGCAGAGGGGAGGGCAGATAAAGGAGATCAAGAGCTTAGTTGGGGGAGGCCTCTTGGAGGCCATGTGATTTGAGGAGGGCTTTGAAGCTAGGGAGAAGGGTGGACTGATAGACATAAAGGGGTAGGGAGTCTCAGGCCTGAGGGAGGAGATGACCAAGGGGTCAGCAGTGGGTTAGATGAGGTTATGATACAGAGAGTAGATTGGTGTTTAAAGGAGCAAAGTGTGCGGGCTGAGTTTTAGTAGATCTGTTGAAAGAACTACTACAACTACTAATAAGGATGGCATTTATTAAGCGCTTACTATGTGCAAAGCACTGTTCTAAGCGCTGGGGAGGTTACAAGGTGATCAGGTTGTCCCACGGGGGGCTCACAGTCTTCATCCCCATTTTACAGATGAGGTAACTGAGGCACAGAGAAGTGAAGTGACTTGCCCGAAGTCACACAGCTGACAAGTGGCGGAGTCGGGATATGACCCTCTGACTCCAGAGCCCAGGCTCTTTCCACTGAGCTATGCTGCTTCTTTATTACATATTACTACTGTGACTATGAGACTATTAGACTGTGAGCCCACTGTTGGGTAGGGACTGTCTCTATATGTTGCCAACTTGTACTTCCCAAGCGCTTAGTACAGTGCTCTGCACACAGTAAGCGCTCAATAAATACGATTGATTGATTACTACTATTACGTCTGTTACTATTAATACTAGTTAATACTATTAATACTACATTACTATTAATATTACTACTATTACATCTGCTGCTGCTGCTACTACTACTACTTCTACTCCTAGTATTTATTGAGCTACCCGAGGGAAGCGGGTTGCGGTTGATTGGTTGAATAAGACCAATTCCACTGCAATTGAGGAAGCCAGGGGTCGTCACCGCAGGGATCTTCCTAGCCAGTTGGGAGGCAGGGGCCCAGGGCTGCTGCAATATTCAAATACTATTTTAAAAGTTAAAGATGCAGAGTACTTACGGTGGCTCTCTCCTATCCCTCCTTCCCTTCTCCCTCCTTCTCCGCCTGCCTCTCGCCAGAGCGAGGTTGGAGACAAGCTAGTTTGGGTTAGCGAGAAATGATGCCGGCAGCTGTGCCTCTTGGGGACAGAAGTCTTGGTGGACGGGGGGCTGCAGAGACCCCCTGAGAGGTCACTGGGGTGAGGGTCCCGCTACTCTCTGCTGTCACTCTCTCCGGGCGCCTTTGATTCTTGCAGTGTCCCAGGGCTCCCGCCGACTAATAACTAATCCACTTGTGACGCTGTGAAGCTGAACGAAAATATGAAATTTGCCAGAGGCTGCAAGTGGCACTGTTAGGATTGGAATAGTGCTCAACTTTGTGTTTTATTTTGTTTTGTTTTTAAATTGTATTTAGTGCTTACGATATTCCAGTCATTGGGGTAGATACAAGGTGGTCATATTGTCTGTCCCTTCTAGACTGTGAGCCCGTTGTTGGGTAGGGACCCTCTCTATATGTTGCCGACTTGTACTTCCCAAGCGCTTAGTACAGTGCTTTTAGACTGTGAGCCCACTATTGGGTTGGGACTGTCTCTATATGTTGCCAAATTGTACTTCCCAAGCGCTTAGTACAGTGCTCTGCACACAGTAAGTGCGCAATAAATACAATTGATGATCATGATGATGCTCTGCACACAGTAAGCGCTCAATAAATACGATTGAATGAATGAATATTGGAGACAGTCTCTGTCCCAAATATGGCTCAGTCTTAATCCCCATTTTACAGATGAGGTAACTGAGGCCCAGATAAGTGAATTCATTCAGTCAGTCATATTTATTGAGCACTTACTGTGTGCAGGGCACTGTACTAAGCGCTTGGGAAGTACAAATCGGTAACATATAGAGACGGTCCCTACCCAACAACGGGCTCACAGTCTAGAAGGGGGAGACAGAAAATCAATCAATCAATCAATCATATTTATTGAGTGCTTACTATGTGCAGAGCACTGTACTAAGCGCTTGGGAAGTACAAATTGGCAACATATAGAGACAGTCCCTACCCAACATTGGGCTCACAGTCTAAAAGGGGGAGACAGAGGGCAAACCCAAACATACTAACAAAATAAAATAAATAGAATAGATATGTACAAGTAAAATAAATAAATAAATAACAAATAAATAAATAAATAAATAATAAAATAATAATAATAAAATAAAATAAAAATAATAAAATAAATAGAATAGATATGTACAAGCAAAATAAATAAATAAATAAATAAATAAATAAAACAAAGCAAGCAGATAGGTGTCAATCCCATCAGATGTGAAGTGACTTGCCCAAGGTCACACAGCAGACAAGTGGTCGAACTGGGATTAGAACCCAGGCCCATGCTCTTTCCACTAGCCCACACTGTGTTTCCCTCTCCTCATTCCCCTCGTCCAGGACGGGGACGAAATCCGGGCGGGACCCAGGGGCCAGGGTTCCCCCTCTGTCTCCGGGGGCGGGCTGAGGGCTCTGGGCCAGCCCTCAGGAGCAAGCCCCCCGGCTAAACGTTCCGCTCTCTGGATTTTCCAACAGGCCAAACTCGTTCGGTACATTAGCAAGCAGCGGCAGTGCAAGCTCAGCGTGTCTCCCAGGGAGAGGACGGCAGAACTCAACAGCTACCCGAGGTTCAGCGACTGGCTGGACACCTGTGACCTGACGACTCAGGTGGTCCAGGTAAGCCCCTGTGCCCGGGTCCAAGGGGACTTACAGACCATTCCTTCGTCCCCTGTTAAGCCACAGAAGCCGGTTCAACTGGAACCAGGCAGGGATCAGGTTTTCAATCAGAAGGACTTGAAAAGCTTTTAAAGGAAGTCTTCATTAATAATAATTCTGGGATCCGTTAAGCGCCGACTGGGTGTCCAGCACTGGGGTAGATGCAAGGTGATCAGCTCGGACGCGTTCCCCGTCCGACGTGGAGTTCACAGTCGGAGGGAGAAGGAGAACAGCGATTGAGCCCCCATTTTACAGATGAGGAAATTGAGCCGCCGGAAAGCGAAGCGACTCACTCAAAGTCACGTGGTGGAGTTGGGATTAGAACCCAGGTCTCCTGACTGGCAGTTCTGTACTCTTTTTTTTTTAGGCCATTCCACTTCATTATCAATCGTGTTTATTGAATGCTTACTGTGTGCAGAGCACTGTACTAAGCTCTTGGGAGAGTATATGCCTAGAGAAGAGCCATGTCAAAACCTTGACCAGGAAATCTGGACCTGCTGCTGGTTTTCTTCATGACCTTGAGCAAACCACACAACCTCTCTGCTCCTCGGTTTCCCTCCCTCCGGGAAATGGGACACATCATTTTGACTTTAAGGGGACATTGAGGGAGAGGGTATTTTTTGAGCTTCTTCAAATAAAGGAGCTTTGTAAATGAACTGCTTAACCCTGCTCTTCAGGGGTAGACTGTCTCTCTTCTATTCTCCCCCCGCCCTCTTTCTTTTTGTCTTCAAAACCCATTCCTGTGCTCTATTTCCAGCTGTATGGTCCCAAGTAGGAAAGAGAACAGTGTGGCCTAGTGGATAGAGCACAGGCATGGGAGTCAGGAGGACCTGGATTCTAATCCCGGCTCCATCACCTGTCTGTTATGTACCCTTGGGCAAGTCACTTCACTTCTCTGGGGATTATTGGAGATTAAGACTGGAGCCTTATGTGGGACAGAGACTGCATCCAACCTGATGAGCTTGTATCTACTCCAGTGCTTAGTTAAGTGTCTGGCACATAATAAGCACTTAAATTCCCTAAAATGACAGTTGGGATGTGGAAGTGAGTCATGGCCTAGTGGAGAGAGCCTGGGGATCCAGAGACCTAGGTTCTAATCCCAGCTTCACTGTTTGGTTGCTGTGACCTTAAACCAGTCATTTAATTTAGTGCCTCACTTTCCTTATCTGTAAAAAGGGGATTAAAATAACTGTTTCCCCTCCCTCAAAGACTGATCCCCCTGTGGGATAGGGACTATGTGAGATCTGCTTATAGTACACCTACTCCAGTGCTTAGGGCTATGCTTGGCACATCAATGCTTAACAAATACTGTTATAATAACAATACTTAACAGTATTTATTTCTCTTCCCAAGAGAAGAACTAGAAGCTCCCAAGGCCTAAGCCAAAAGTACAGAGGAAAACAGGACAGAGGAATGTTGGTTGACTTCTAGGTAGTTCCCGATCACTAGTCTTAAGTTCTAGGTGGGGAGTGTTGGAGTCTAGAGGAAACTAGGTTGACCCTGAAAGAGACCAGGGAGCACTCAAATGAGAGACTGGATTGAAAATGGGAAAAAACATTTCCAGGAACCTGCTCTGGCCTTCTGATTGCTGAAAGGACACTGTCCCTTGGCAAGGGGACTTGGAGACAGGTGAAAGGGTGTGGAGCTGGTGGGAATGATTTTATTTTGCTTTGTCTTTAACGAGAACTGGCCCTCCCAATCTGGTAGGGCGAATCAGGGCAGAGCTAGTAGCTCGACAGTTCCCCACGGCTCTAATCTGGGGTTGAAGCAAGGCTGCATTCTCGTGTTTTGGGGAAGAAGGGTTAGAGTTAACAGGAGTTTATGTGTACCCACATGTGTGCATACGGCACACACAGCAGTGGCATCACGACCCCATGTCCAGTGACGAAGCAGAACGATTTATGGGAAAGCAGTTTCTCAATAGATTCAAGGCAGATGGGGCTTCCAGGGTGGGTGGGGGCAGTGGAGTGAAACTGGGCTTGGCTGTTTCCTGCTTTGGGCTTCTTCTGCCCCCGCCATCTCCCGCTTCCTGGTCTGCTGTGGCAGAGCGGGAGTTGGGATGGCAGATGGGCCGGTATGGTGCCCGAGAGACAGTGTGGCCCAGTGGAAAGGGCTCAGGGCTGAGTGTTGGAAGACCTGGGTTCTATCCCAGCTCCAGCTCTTGTCTCATGGGTTACTTAGAGTTACCAAGTTACTAAGTTACTAAGAGTGTTGTCTTCCTCGTCTGCAAAATGGGAATAATAATAATAATGATGGCATTTATTAAGTGCTTACTATGTGCAAAGCAGTGTTCTAAGCACTGGGGAGGTTACAAGGTGATCAGGTTGTCCCACGGGGGGCTCACAGTCTTCATCCCCACTTTACAGGTGAGGTAACTGAGGCACAGAGAAGTGAAGTGACTTGCCCAAAGTCACACAGCTGACAATTGGCGGAGCCAGGGTTTGAACCCATGACCTCTGACTCCAAAGCTCGGGCTCTTTCCACTGAGCCACTCTGCTTCTCAAATCAAATACCTGTTCTGTCTCCATCTCAGATTCTGAACCCAGTATGGGACGGGGATTGTGTCCGTACTGATTGTCTTGTATCTGCCCCAGTGCTTAGCTCAGAGTAGCTACTAAACAAATACCTTATCAATCAAGCATATTTGCTGCGTGCTTACTATATGCAGGGCACTGTCCTAACCATTTGGGAGAGTACAAATACAACAAAATTAGCAGACATGTTCCCTGCCCATAACAAACTTGCGGTCCCTACTCATTAAGAAGCAGCATGACCCTAGTGGAAAGAGCACAGGCCTGGAATTCAGAGGATGTAGGTTTTAATCCCAGCTCCGCCACCTTTCTGCTGTGACCTTGGGCAAGTCACTTTACTTCTCTGTACCTCAATTACCTTGTCTCTAAAATGGGGATTAAGACGGTGAGCCCCACGTGGGACCGGGACCGCGTCTGACCCAATTACCTTGTATTTATCCCAGTTCTCAGAACAGTGCTTGGCACACAGTAAGTACCACTAGTATTATTATTAATGAGAGGGAGCAAGTGCCTAATACTGGTTTTTCCGAAGTCTCTTTTTAAATCCTTTCCCTGGCCCAGGAGGGAACAGTGAGGGTATTTACTGAGCCGCTGGGTACAACCATCCGCACTAGGTATGCAGGCAAGCCCAGCAGAAACAAAATTCATGTTTCACAGCTACAAGGGACTCACACTGCAAGAAGAACCCCCTCCCCGACTCCTCCATCCCAACGAGCGCAACAGCCTCGGTTGGATGGGAGAAACTAAACCTGGCCAGGGTTGGGTGAGGAGATAATAATAATAACTGTGGTATTTAAGTGCATGCTATGTGCTATGCATTGAGGTAGTAAAAGATAATGAGGTCCCACAGTCTAAGTTGGAGGGAGAACAGGCTGTGGGACAACCTGATCACCTTGTAACCTCTCCAGCGCTTAGAACAGTGCTTTGCACATAGTAAGCGCTTAATAAGTGCCATTATTATCATTATTATTATTATTATTAAGATAAGGGAAATTACAGAGTATAAGGACAAGGACAGGTTCACAAGGGCTATGGGAGTGAGTGTCCAGAGCTCTGAAATGGGGGTTTATTTTAGTGACCCCTCCAAATGAAATAATTGTTTTTAAGTGTTTGCTATATGCCAAGTGTTGTACTAAGCGTTGGGATCGCTACAAGAAAAATGATCAAATACCGTTCCTCTCCCACAGGGGGACTTGCAGGCTCAGTGTGGAATGGGAGAGGAGACGGGTATTTAATCCCCATTTTACAAATGAGGAAACTGGGGCGATGAGAAGTTCAGTGATTTGCCCAAGTTCCCACAGCAGGCAAGGTGCAAAGTCAGGATTAGAACCTGATTTCCAGGCCTCAGGGTTTTTCCACTAGACCATGCTGCTTCTCCCTTTTGCATCTGATTTTTTTTTCCTCCCAAAATTTTCATTAATTCTCTGTCGGGGTTATTTAAATATGATTTTTGTACAGGCTGGGGCTCCAGATAACTTCTGTGGTACTAAAGTTAATCAGACTCTGACAGCAACGCCGCCCTACCTCCTTCCCCTCCCCACAGCACCTGTATATATGTTTGTACAGATTTATTACTCTATTTTACTTGTACATATTTAATATTCTATTTATTTTGTCAGTGATGTGCATCTAGCTTTAATTCTGTTTGTTCTGTCGACTTGACACCCGTCCACATGTTTTGTTTTGTTGTCTGTCTCCCCCTTCTAGACTGGGAGCTCGCTGTTGGGTAGGGACCGTCTCTATATGTTGCCAACTTGTACTTCCCAAGCGCTTAGTACAGTGCTGTGCACACCGTAAGCCTCAATAAATACGATTGAATGAATGGATAAATGCTGGTGCGGCTACTACTCCGAGGAACGTGCCTTACCACTGACTGAAGGGTCTGGAAGAAGGAAATTCAACTGCTAAAGCTCAGGTCGTCGTCTGGGATTCTTGAGATCTGCAGCTCATCCCTGGCTTCTGCAGTCTTGAAGATCCATTTGCTCGTTTTGGGTTTTTTGTCTCTCCCTTACTCAGTTGAAAAGTCACGATCATCTCTCCTGAGAGCTCGTTTTCTGAGAGGGACGTGGTAGTGATGCTGAAGCTAAGTGACGTCTTTTATCAATCAATCAATGGCATTTATCGAGTGCTTACTGTGGTCAGAGTCTGCTACTAAGCACTTGGGAAAGTTCAATATAATAGAGTTTGTAGACACGTTTGCTAACCACAACGAGCTTACGATCTGGAGCGGGAGACTGACATTCATATAAATAAATTACAGATATGTATGTAAGTGCTGTGGGGCTGAGGGTGGGGTGAATAAAGGCTCCAAATCCAATTGCAAGGGTGATGCAGAAGGGAGTGGGAGAAGAGGAAATGAGGGCTTAGCTGGGGAAGGCCTATTAGCAGAGATGTGCTTTTAATAAGGCTTTGAGGGTGGCGAGAGTGGTCGTCCCATACCAATGGGGGTGAAAATCTTTTAAACCAGTCCTGCAGGGAAGAAAAGAGAGCTGAGAAGGGAGAGCCCCTGCAAGATGTGTTTAGAATACTGAAGATGAAGAACCAGGATGAAGAACCTTCTAGACTGTGAGCCCGCTGTTGGGTAGGGACTGTCTCTATATGTTGCCAACTTGTACTTCCCAAGCGCTTAGTACAGTGCTCTGCACACAGTAAGCGCTCAATAAATACGATTGAATAAATTAATATAAATAAATTACAGATATGTATGTAAGTGCTGTGGGGCTGAGGGTGGGGTGAGTAAAGGCTGCAAATCCAATTGCAAGGGTGATGCAGAAGGGAGTGGGAGAAGAGGAAATGAGGGCTTAGCTGGGGAAGGCCTATTAGCAGAGATGTGCTTTTAATAAGGCTTTGAGGGTGGCGAGAGTGGTCGTCCCATACCAATGGGGGTGAAAATCTTTTAAATCACTCCTGCAGGGAAGAAAAGAGAGCTGAGAAGGGAGAGCCCCTGCAAGATGTGTTTAGAATACTGAAGATGAAGAACCTTCTAGACTGTGAGCCCGCTGTTGGGTAGGGACCATCTCTATATGTTGCCAACTTGTACTTCCCAAGCGCTTAGTACAGTGTTCTGCACACAGTAAGCACTCAATAAATACATACGATTGAATGAATGAACCAGTTAAGCTGTCTCCACAGCAGAGGCACACAGGCCGCCTTCTTGTGGGTAGGCAAGAACCTAGGCAACATGGCCTAGCTGAAAGTGTGTTAATCCCAGCTCTGCCATTTGGCTGTCATATGACCTTGGGCAAGTCACTTCCCCGTGCCTTGGTTTTCTCATATTTAAAATGGGGATTCAGTACAGAAAAGTGCTTGGCACATATTAAGCACTTAACAAATGCCATCATAATTATTATTATTATTATTACTCTCCTCCTCCCTTTAGACTGAGCTTTTCATTCATTCAATCGTATTTATTGAGTGCTTACTGTGTGCAGAGCACTCTACTAAGCACTTGGGAAGTACAAGTTGGCAACATATAGAGACGGTCCCTACCCAACAATGGGCTCACAGTTTAGAAGGGACCTTTGTAAGCTTTGTGAGGGACAGGGACTGTCTGATCTGATTGTATTGGATAGACCCCACTGCTTGGTACACTGTGAATATTTTACAAATATTGTTATTATTGTTATTATAAATATTAGGCCTATGTCCTGTGCTGGACTAGGCCCTTGGCTCATTGCTCCTGCTGGTCACCCATAGCAAAGACTCATCTACACTGTATGGAATGATTTGTTGTTCAGACATCAATCTTTGCTGCTAAACCTGTGCTCTTGGCCCTAAACCTCAAGGCCTGGAGTGCCCTCTCTAAACCGAGGCACAGCTTCCTTTTAGATGAAAGCAGACACCTGAAAAAAGACACCCTCCTTTCCCTGCTCTACCAGGGACAACAGGGACCGTGAGAGTGGCGAGACTGAGTCACTGACACCATGCTGATTCGCAAAGCGAACCCGCTGTCTCCAAGGTTTTCTGGGGGCAGCCTTGCCTTTGTGGTGGTCTGTATGTGCAGGGGCCTGGAGCGGCTGGCCTATGGTCCTCTAAGATTTGTCAGGTAAATGCCGCAGCGCTTTGCCCCACGGATTCAGAAAAGTCGCCAGCATCTTTGTCTTCACCAAGGCGGGGCCCTCTTGATGTCAGCTAAAGCAGAGGTGTTAGATTGTGAAGCGACAGAGGGGGCAGAAGCAGAGTAGCTTCTGGGAATAGGAAGACGTCTAGAGACCCTTGAAGGTGGGCAGCCCCCTGGGCCAAAACTAGAGCCTCTCCACTCCAGTCCTGGTTTCCAGTGGGACCGTTTTTCTTGTTAAGTGGTTCTTTGGTCTCTCTTGAGCGTTTCAGACGTACACTCAATCTTTGCAAAAGTCTTTCTAGTCTCCCACCCTGGGGGATGGGTATGCTGGGAAGAGAGAGAGGGAGAGAGAGAGAGAGTGTGTGTGTGTAATAATAATAATAGTGATGGCATTTATTAAGCTCTTACTATGTGCAAAGCACTGTTCTAAGTGCTGTGTGTGTGTGTATGTGTGTGTATAATGGTGAACGAGAGCTTATGGAGGTCAGCGGGAGTGAAACAAATCTCCGTGGTCAGTCAGCCTGAACATGAAAGGCAGGAGTGGAACTCAGAAACACTGACCTGTGCCTACCTGCATTCCTAAGGTGATGTACCAAGAAGAAGCCTTTTTCCCCGACCTCCCCCAAGCTGCTGTTTCTTCTGGAACTGGCTCCAGTAGGGTGTGGCTTATCCATTTTAGATCCTACAGGGGAGCGCGCTCACCTCACTCGTTTAGCGTGCCTGGCCTTCTCTCCAGTGGCAGCCGGGCATTGGGCTGCAGCTGCAGGTAGCCCTGGTGGGCAATCGCCTCTTGCAGCAGCCCGGCTGCCAAGTTTCCAAGCCGGTGCCCGTTTCTGGGGCAACAGCGCGTGCTTCAGCGGGAAGGAATGTCTCTGCCGCCTAGATGTGAAAATGCTTCAGGGAATGTAATGAAAAATCCCCTAGGGTGACTGGCTGGCTTCTGGATTCCCACTGTTCCATGGCTGTCTCCTTTTTCATGGCTTCTGGAACTCACCTGCTCCTCTGTTTCCTCCCTTCTCCCGCTTCTGGCCTTTTTTTAAAAAATGGTATTTGTTAAGTGCTTACTATGTGCAAAGCACTGTTCTAAGCGCTGGGGAGGTTACAAGGTGGTCAGGTTGTCCCACGGGGGCTTACAGTTTTAATCCCCATTTTACAGATGAGGTAACTGAGGCACAGAGAAATTAAGTGACTTGCCCAAAGTCACACAGCTGATGGTTGGCGGAGCCGGAATTTGAACCCATGACCTCTGACTCCAAAGCCCGGGCTCTTTCCACTGAGCCATGCCGCTTCTCCTTCTCGTGCTCCACCATTTCCTCCCTCACCCCACAGCTTCCGGATTTCTCCACTCCATGAAGGGAAGGTGGAAACTCACCTGGATATTTCTCCTCATCCCTGCCACTTAAACTCACCAAGGAATGATTATATTTAGATATGGGATTGGAAGTGGGAAAGCAATTTAATAGATAACCCCCCGCCCGAATCTCCTCAGCTAGTTCTTGTGCTGGGCAGGGTCACAGAATCCCCATGGAAAAGGTCACAGCCCTTCAAGGTTGTTATCCTTGTCATCATCAAGGATGAAGCAGGGGAAGCAACGTGGCTCAGTGGAAAGAGCACGGGCTTGGGAGTCAGAAGTCATGGGTTCTAATCCCAGCTCCGCCACTTGTCAGCTGTGCGACTTTGGGCAAGTCACTTAACTTCTCTGTGCCTCAGTTACCTCATCTGTAAAATGGGGATTAAGACTGTGAGCCCCACGTGGGACAACCTGGTCACCTTGTATCCCCCCAGCGCTTAGAACGACGCTTTGCACATAGTAAACGCTTAACAAATACCATTATTATTATTATCATCAGAGCCTGCCTCTGAGGTGGAGCATGGTAAGAGCTGTTCCCATCATACAACTGGAGAGACTGAGGTGCAGATCAGTTGCTGTGCTCGCCCAGTAAATCAGGAGAAAAGCTGGGTCCAAGACCAATGTCCCATAAGCCCCTTGCCTCACCCCTCAGCTTCCCAGCATCAAAAAAAGTTCTTCCTCCCCCTCCCCTTTTCTGCTGCCACTTTCTTCCCTAATATTGGCCAGTGGCAGAGCTTCTTTTAGTTAGGACGTTGGACCTCATAGTCCTGGGAGGGTGAAGAGTTGATGGAACTGGGCCCCAAATGAGCTCTCCTCACCTTCGGGGTGGATGCAGCAGGCATACATGTAATAATAATAATAATAATGATGGCATGTATTAAGCGCTTACTGTGTGCAAAGCACTGTTCCAAGCGCTGGGGGAGGATACAAGGTGATCAGGTTGTCCCATGTGGGGCTCACAGTCCTAATCCCCGTTTTACAGATGAGGGAACTGAGGCCCAGGGAAGTGAAGTGAGTTGCCCAAAATCACACGGCTGACAATTGGCCGAGCCAGGATTGTCCTTCCCAAGCGCTTAGTACAGTGCTCTGCACACAGTAAGTGCTCAATAAATACAATGGAATGAATGAATGAGGGGGACCCCATGTTTATTTGTCACCTGTGTCCATGTTTTGTTGTCTGTCTCCCGCTTCTAGACTGGGAGCCCATTATTGGGTAGGGATGGGCTCTACATGTTGCCGACTTGTACTTCTCAAGCACTTAGTACAGTACTCTGCACAAAGTAAGCACTCAGTAAATACAGTGGAATGAATAGGGTGGGCAGGGTGGCAATGAGCAGAGCTCCGGAGCTATTGGGTGGGCTCACTTGCTGGTGCCTTGTCACTGAAAAGACACTAGGAAGGACAAAGCATTTGCATGACACAGGGCCGGGCCTTGCCACTGAATTCATCCCGTGAGAAGTCGGTGGGCCAGTGACACTGGCCCGGGCCAGGCAGACTGGGGCCTAATGGACCCAAGGCATTTAGATTCTCCAACAGCAGGCCGGGAGGGAGAAGAGATGACTTCCCCATCCCACTCTGAACAGAAGAGCGACTTGTTTTCCTCCAGATTCAAGAGCTGTGCAGGTTTGGTAGAAGGCAGCTATGGAAACGCAACCACCATCTGCCCGGATGCAGCCGGTGCCAGTGACTCTCTCGGCTCTGGGCAGGTGACGCTTCTCGGGTGGGCCGGGGGAGAGCCGTCTGGTGATTGCTTCTCGTCTCCTGGGTAGGTCTCTCCCTCTCACCGGAGTGGCCCTTTCTGATTTCTCTGCTTTGGTCTTTCCCCCTGAAAACTTGGAAAAACCTCCCGGGAAGCAGAGGGTGGGAGGAGAGGGGGCAAGTGAGGAATTAGTTGTCAGGAGGCTTAGCAAGCCCATGGGGAAGAGGAATGAAGGGATCAAGTGTTTTTTCATTATTATTATTATTCTTAGAACAAGCAGAGCTCGGGACCCTCTCTCCGTGTCCATCCACGGTGGCGAAGGGGGTCCCCAGACTGGTTTGAGGGCTGGAGGTGAAAACCCAGGGGAATCCCCCAGAAAAACAGATTGGGGTTTCAATCACCCAAGGCCCAGCGCTTGCAGAGGCCCAAAATAGCCCCACTGCGGACGAGGCCAAGAGCCCTGCGTGACTCTCTCGTGTCTGAACCGAAGCACCTGCTCTCGTCGCAAATATTTGCTGACTCACATGGCCTATTTTGGTCCCCGTGACTTCCCTGCAGTCATTCCAGCATGGGGTAGGCTCCGCGTCGCTGACCTCGGCCCCTCACCAGAAAGCGACGCTTCCGAGCAGAGGACGTTACGGTGGCGGTGGTCTCGGGGAGGCTGTAGTTTGGTCCGAGGGGAAGGCGGGGGGATCCCTCCTGCAGCGCACAGCCTTTGACGCTGGGCCGTGGCTAAGGCCCCAGCACAGATGGGAAACTGCCACCCCGTGGGGCCTCCGGGAGCGAGTGGGCGATGCTGTGAGGAGCTGGTCAACCCCCAGGTAGGCTGTCCCCCACCTTCCAAGGATCCAAGAGCAGTCCAGGGAAGGGAGGTGTCTTTTTTTCTTTTCCTTAGTGTCAACCGCGTGGTCTAGTGGATAGTGCAAGGGCTTGAGAGTCAGAAGGACCTGGGTTCTAATCCCAGCTCCTCCACTGGCCAGCTTTGTGACAGTGGGCAAGTCACTTTACTTCTCTGTGCCTCAGTTGCCTCATCGGTAAATTGGGGACTAAGACTGTGAGTCCTATGCTGGTCAGGCACTGTATCCAACCTGATTAGCCCTGTATTTATCCCATTGCTTAGAAGAGTGCCTGGCGCATAGTAAGTTCTTAACAAATACCACTATTATTATTATCTCTCTAGACTGTAAGCTTGCTCTGGGCAGAGAATGTCAGTTTATTGTTTTATTGTACTCTCCCAAGCACTTAGTACAGTGCTCTGCAAACAATAAGCACTCAAATATGATTGAATGGATAAATTATATTAACGTTTGTCTTTCCCCTTTAGACTGAAAGCTTGTTGTGGGCAGGGAGCATGTCTACCACCTCTTTTGTATTGTATTCTCCAAGCGCTTAGTACAGTGCTCCGCATCCAGTAAGCACTCAAATATCATTGATTGAGGGCAGCATTCTAGGCAGTTTTATGCTTTTTCATGTGCCCTGACAGTCCCCAACCTGCTGGGTGCCTTACAGAATTTGGCCCAGAAGCTGAGTCTGCCCTCCTCGAGTTTACTTTCTGTGGTGGAAGCTTTGAATTTTAAAATGGAGAGCTCAGGGGCTGGGCATGGCAAGATGTCAAAGTTGCTCAGGGCTTGGATTGTAAGCTCCTTGAGGGCAGGGAAATACAGGGTTCAGCTCAGAGTAGGTGCTTAATCAATTAATGGCATTTTTATTGAGCACTTACCATGTTCAGAGCATGTACTAAATGCTTGGGAGAATGCCACAGAGTTGCTAGGCATTATCCTTGCCCTCAGTGAGCTTTTACAATCTAGTAAATCTACAATGTAATAAACACCATTGAGTGCTTGAAGTCACATGGTCATTTCCTGAGATAATGTTCCAGAATTTTTCCTCTTTCCCCACTTGCTTCCCCAAAACATCATTAAGCCTTTCAGGTGTGCACTTTGCTCTGGATGCTCACGTGTGGCCTTTGGGCAGATGGGAAAATCAGTGAGGAAGATCCATCCGGTCTAGATGAGAGTGGCTTTGATGTGCTTGGGGCCATACTCAGCCGTGCTTGAAACCAGTGAGCAACTGGAGGTGCGTTGAGAGAGGACATGTACACCTGTGACTCCAAGGGTCTCTGCAGCCGGTCATAAAGGGGATGAAGGGCCCCGTGGCTTGTTACAAACCTGTTCAAGGTGCTCGGGAAGGAGTGCTGCCTACTGGAAAAAGCAAAGTCCTGGGCGTCGGGAGGCCCTGGTTCTGGTTCCGGCCCAGCCACTTGTCTGCTGTGTGGCCTTAGGTAGGTCTTTACCCTTTTGGACCTCAGTTTCTTCTTAAAAAGTGCCTTCTACCTCTTAGAGAATAAACAGGGAGTGGGACAGAGACTCTGTCCCATCTGATTATCGTAAACCTATCTTGTCACTTTGCCCAGAGCTTGTCAACAAAGTGAATGCTCTTAAAAATACAATAACAATAATAATAACCCTATGAATTTAGGTTATACTAGGTGTAATTCATTCTTCCTTTGCAACACTGAGAATTGGGGAGAATCTTTTTTTAAATGATGTTTAAGCACTTACTATGTGCCAGGGTCTGTACTAAGTATTGGAATAGATACAAGACACAATCCCTGTTCCACATGGGGCTCACAGACTATTTAGATATCTAAGAGGACCACAGCCTGAGTTGAGATGCAAAACCTGTATTTTGAATAAGGCTTCCACCCCAGAGATATAGGTAGGTAGGTGGCCGTTGCGGGGAGATGGGGTGGGTGGAGAGGTCATTCCCCAGGCTTCCTGGTTTTTGAGGTTGGAAAAGAGACCCAACATCAGAGTTGGGACTGAGACTCAAAGCAGTCCTGGTTTGCATTCAGCTAGGGGCTCACAATCTGGGGCTCGGTGGTCAGCCAAACAGCTGGGTTGGTGAGCAAAGAGCAAAAATGGTAGTGATCTGTTTCCATTGGAGACAGAGTTGTAACCTGACTGCTAATTAAGTGTGGAATTGTTAAACACTTATTAAGCATTGGGTAGATTAGACAGTCCTTGTCCCAGGTGGGGCTCACAGCCTGAAGGGGAGGTCAGGTATTCCCCATTCTACAGACGAGGAGAATGAGAATCAGGGAAGTCAAGCATGCTATCCAGTTCTTTCTTTTTATTCTACTCTCCCAAGCACTTCATACAGTGCTCCGGGGCACAGTAGGTATTCAGTAAAGATTAGTGAAAGAATAAATGCCATTGTTGTGATGATGTTGCATCTTGGATAGGTGTCTGAGACCCTTGAATTTTTTTTCCAGTGTTCATGATGAATAGTTAAGTACACCTGCTGGTGAGGTCAGGTTACAGGTGAGGGACGGTAATGTTGGTTGGGCCTTATTGCTGAATGTTCCTGGGGTGTTTGTTGTATTTTTGAGGTAATGAGTCAAAAGTTCCCCTGGGATGTTCTAGTTGTTGACGGTTGAGCGGACAGTCTTCCCTCTGTGTCGTGGCTCACCGGCCTGTCCTTAATCAGCGGCATTTAATGAGTGCTCACTATTTGCAGAACACTGTACTAAGCATTTGGTAGCATAATATAACAGAGATAGTGGATGTGTTCCCTGCCCACAAGGAGCTTTCCCTCCTCAGCAAGGCCCTCGGCCTTCCAAGATCTGATCCTCTCGGGATGGGATTGCACTAGTGTGTTTCTCGTTTCCAGTTAAATGGCTGCAATTGGAAGTCCCTGCCGAGTCCCAACCTGCAGGGGCGGTGAGAAAAGGGAAAAGAGTCTCTTTGGAGACTTTCTCTGCACAGAGCGGGGAAATAGAGACCTCTCTGCGTTGCGAGATGGGGTTGAGGGAAGCTCCTCCTCTGCCCATCTTGTCGCCTTCCAGCAAGTTGAACTCTGTTTGCCCCCAGAGCGGTGCTCTCTTGGTTTCAAGGGAATCTCACCACTGTGATTGTAGAGCTCTGCCCTGCGTGCGTCGACAGGAGTAATTAGAAAGATTAGGGCAAGACGTGGGTGGACGGTTTGTAACTGGATTCAAAGATACTAGGAAGGATCTGCTAGGGAGACACGGAGGTGAGGCACAGGTGAAGAGCGCATTAATAATAATGATGGCATTTATTAAGCAGCTACTATGTGCAAAGCACTGTTCTAAGCGCTGAGAAGGTTACAAGGTGATCAGGTTGTCCCACGGGGGGCTCACAGTCTTAATCCCCATTTTACAGATGAGTTAAATGAGGCACAGAGAAGTTAAGTGACTTGCCCAAAGCCACACATAGCTAACCATTGGTGGAGCCGGGATTTGAACCCATGACTTCTGACTCCAAAGCCCGAGCTCTTTCTACTGAGCCACGAGACCAAGAGTAGCGAATTGCTCCTTTCTTCCGGTCATTAGCAGTCCCGTGCTGGTCGAATTTCAGTGGGTCCTACCTGAAAACCCATGCCCCCCCTCCCCACCCCATCCCTGCCTCCCCCCACCTCTAGAAGAGAGGGGGTCACTTGTTAGAATGGTACCGTGCTCTTTTCCCACCAGTTCCAGCTCCTTCCTTGGCTCTCCCTCCTTCTGCCTCAGCAATGATCGTGCTGGTGTTTTAAGCGCCTACTATGTCCTAAGCAATGGGGTAGATTATCAGGTAAGATGCAGTACCTGCTGCACACGGGGCTCACAGTTTACGTAGGAGGGAGAATGGGTGTTAAATCCCCTTTTTACAAATGAGGAAACGGGGCACGGAGAAATGATGCAACTTAACGTCACGCAGCAGGCAAGTGGCAGAGCGGAGATTAGAACACCAGTCCGCTGACTCTCAGTTTCAGGCTCTTTCCACTAGATGTGTTAAGGGGGAGGCTAGGAGGGAAAGGGTTTCTGAACTGGGCTTGAACTGATTGCTGTAGACGGGTCAACACAATGTTCAGTAGTGGAGAACTCCAAATGGCCCGAGTTTACTCATCTCGTCTGGACTGAGGGTCGTAGGGCTGCCAGGCTCTAAATAATCAGGCGGTTCATATTTCACTTCAAATTTCCTGACCCAGCTTCGAGACTTAAATACCTGAAAGACACTGGCATTCCCCCACTGACTTTTTCTGGGGGAATGTCCATGCTTACATCAAGATCTACACGGTTGGCCGTCATCATGGGCGTGAAAGGGACTTCCAGAGTTCCTCTGGCCCAGCCTCCAGGCAAGGCAGAGTGCTGGAGTTGGGAGGCAGGCTGGCACAGAAGTAGTTGTATTGCTGAGAACCCAAATGTTGACCAGGTGGGTGAGAATGATAATAAGTAGTAATTGTTAAGCACTTACTATGTGCCAAACACTATACTAAGCACTGGGCTAGATACAAGATGATGATGATGATGATAGCATTTGTTAAGCACTTACTATGTGCAAAGCACTGTTCTAAGCGCTGGGGAGGATACCAGGTGATCAGGTTGTCCCCCGTGGGACTCACAGTCTTCATCCCCATTTTACAGATGCGGTAACTGAGGCCCAGAGAAGGGAAGCGACTTGCCCAAAGTCACACAGCTGACAAGCGGCGGACCTGGGATTTGAACCCATGACCTCTGCCTCCCAAGCCCGGGCCCTTTCCACTGCTTCTCTAATTTAAGATAATCAGGGCGGGCACGGTCCCTGTCCCACATGAGGCTTACGGTCTAAGCAGGAGAGAGAACAAACTTTATTTCCGTTTAAACGTGTGGAGAGAAGTGAAGTGACTTTAAATACGATTGATTATTGAGCATTAGAGCAAGTGCTTGGGAAAATACGGCACAGTATAACAGACACGTTCCCTGTCCACAACAAGTTTACAATCTAGAGGGGAAGACTGATGTAAATAGAAATAAATTACAGTTCTGTACGTATATGCTGGGGGGAATGGAGGGGAAGGTGAATAAAGGGTGCAAATTAGAACAACGCAGAAGGGAATGGGAAAAGAGGGAATGATGGTTTAGTCAGGGAAGCCCTCTTGGAGGTGATGTGCCTTCAACAAGGCTCTGAAGGTGGGGAGAGTAATTGTCTGTTGGTTATGAAAAGGACATGGGCAAGAGGGTGGGGATGAAGTAGATGAGATCGAGGTACAAGGAGTTTGGCATTGAGGAGCCAGATTTGTGGGCTGAGTCATAGTAGGAGAGTAGCCAGTTGAGGTAGGAGAGGGCAAGGTAATTGAGTGCCTTATAGCCGACGGCAAGGAGTTTCTGTTTGCTGCAGAGGTGGATGGGCAACCCCTGGACATTCTTGAGTGGGGAAATGGGGACTGAATGTTTTGGTAGAATGACCTGGGCAGTAGAGTGAAGTATGGACTGGAGTGGGGAGAGACAGGAGGCAGGGAGGTCAGCAAGGAGGCTGATTGAGTAATGGAGGCAGGATAGGATAAGTGCTTGGATGAACATGATAGCAGTTTGGAGAAGAAAGGAGGGATTTTACTGATGTTGTGAAGGTTGAACTCCTTATCATCGGCTTTAAAGCACTCAATCACCTTGCCCGCCCCTATCTCACCTCACCCCACCTCACCAGGCTACCCAAGCCGGCGGAGGCAGAATCGCCACCCGTCACAGCCAGTTTAGCAATCCCTGCAATTGATCGGCAGGAGACTGAAATTGGCCTGATGGGATTTGTCCCCCTCCCCCAGCTCCGCGGGGGATCAGCCCAGCCCTGTGCATATTAAACCACTACATATGTGGAGCCCATGGGAGTAGCAAAAACTGTTTATGTATTTTCTCTTCCTCCTCCGCAACCTGCTCTGAGGACTTAGCTTCTTTTTTTAGTTTTTTCTTCTTATTTTGTCGTGCGGCCTCGGGACTGAGTTTTCCCCATCCAAGGTCAGAGGGATTTCTGAGGAGGGTAATCTCCTTTTCTAGACTTAGAGAGTTTCCTGCAACTGGCAGCACTGGTATTGGGGTTTCCTAAAATGGAGCACTGGACAGGAGTCAAAGCATGGCTGGGAATGGTGGCATTCATCATACCAGGGAGGGTGAGAAAGAGCCTCCCTCTACTTCAGAAGGGAGGAATGCGGTCTTTGGGACCAGGAACTAATAATAGTAATAATAACTGTGGTGTCTGCTAAGCGATTTGTATGTGGTGAGCAGTGTATTCAGGTCGGACAAAGTCCTTGTCCCACCTGGAATTCAGTTGAAGTAGAAGGTGTTAAAAAAAATAGTATTAAATCTCCATTTTACAGGTGAGGAAACTGGACCCTGTGGTCACAGAACAGGCTGGGGCCATATCCAGGAGTGGAACACAGAACTTCCCAGGCCTGGGCATTTTCCACCAAGCCATGCTGCTTCCCGCAGGCTCTTCTTGTCTCTGGCACAGCATCCAACCTAGGGCAAGTCTTCCCATCCCTGGGCATTTCTAACCCAGTCCCATGACAGGCCTCTCGGAAGGAGTGACCCTCTGCCACATCTCACTCCCCCATCAGCAGTTTTGTGTCTAATGATTTGTGTCCAAGCCTCCAAGCTTCTTGGGAGCGGGACCGTGCCAGCAACTTCCCCGCTTATCGCCATAGAAACCCCCTCACGTGGTTAGCACAGGCAGTCGCTCCGGTCCCCGGCCCCTCCTTTTCGCTTCCCAGAATATCTGCCTATTCTTATCTGAGCCCTCTTCCTGCTCTCTCAGTGGGAGGGAGCATGGAGCATCTGCCAGCTCGTCTCTCGGGGCCACCCCGGGGCCCCGGCCCGAGGTTCTGGGGGCCACAGTGGGTGTGGACTGGTTCGGTGGAACTCCTCCTGCTTTGGGTGCCCCAAACCGGCTCTCCAGGCTGCGATCCGGCTCGCTTGCCTAGTGGCTCTTCCAATTTCAGCCCGGCTGACACTTGTCATTTAAGTTAGGGAGCAAGCAGGGTCCGTGGAAGACCAGTCTCTCCCTCTCTCTCTGGCGTAAAGTTAGAGTGCGGTCGTGGCTTCTAATGCCACTTGTCTGCTGTGTGGCCTTGGGCAAATCACTTTTCTCTGTGCCTCAGTAGTAGTAGTCAAATGCCGTCGAGTCGTTTCCAATTGATAGCGACCCCATGGATACACTCTCTCCAGAAAGTCCTGTCTTCTGAGTCATTCTGGTGTGTGTATATCCTTAGAGTTTTCAGTTACTGAGGTGCCTCAGTTACCTTGTCTGTAAAATGGGGATTGAGGCTGTGAGCCCTATGTGGGACGCAGACCGTGTACAACCTGATTTGCTCATATCCACCCAGGTGCTTAGTACAGTGCCTGGCACATAGTAAGAACTTCACAAATGCCACTATTATTATCGTTAGTATGTCCCCGAGGATGACTCTCCAGACCCCACTAGCCTGGCAGTCTCTGGGTTAAGGGCCTGGGGGTGGATTTAGTCTCCCTGCTTCTGGTGCAGTCAAGCAGTGAGTTTTTATTGAGCATAGATGGGGCAGATTGGACACGATACTCAAGGAGCTCATGTTTTGATAAGGAGTTTCAATAGCAACGGGGGTGGGGGATTTAGGGGGGATGTCTCCCTGTCGTTTCGTAGACTTGCACCTCGGGCTGTGTTCTAGCTAAAGTAGACCTTGTCCCCTGCAAGCGCTCCCACCTCCTTGGAGATAGACATGGCGGGGAGGACGGCCACTGCCCCCCACAGAAGTTGAACCATGAGGTAGTTTGTGAGGACTGAGCTCCCTGCCAGGGAAGTGCCCCCTCGCTGAGGCAACTGAGTGGAAATCACCCGCAAAAAGAGCTGTCACCAGGTTGGATTATTGCTCATGATGCCAAGCTCAAATTTGCGAAGAACAGCATGGCAGGGCTGTGGGCCGAAGCCCTGGGCTTCCCCTGAGGGTAATGTGGAGGGGGTGATTTTTTTCCCCTTCTCTTTCCCCTCCTTCCCATTCCCTAGTGAGGAGACCCTCTCACCGTGACCAGAAGCAGTTGCAACAGCACTGCACTCCACCTGTCTGTATTTTGCCTGGGATTTTCCAGGAAGAAACCAGACCTGCCTCCATTTCAAGCACAGATTCCCCAGGGCAGAATCCTAAATGATTAAGCAAGTACCGTGAGCTTGCTGTGGGCAAGGAATGTGTCTGTCTATAGTTGTATCGTACTCTCCCAAGGACTTAGTACAATTCTCCACACACAGTAAGCGCTCAATAAATACGATCGAATGAAGGAAAATGCCCTAGCACAGTCCTGAGTGGTGGGGTTAGATACGAGAACATCAGATCGGACACAAGACCCTGTCTCCCATGGGATTCATAGTCTGAGAGGGAGGGCAAACGGAGATTTCATCCCAATTTTGCAGAGGAGGAAACTGAGGCCTAGATAAATGAAGTGGCTTGTTCTAAGTCACACACAGGCCAGTGGCAGAGCCAGGACTAGAATCCATACTTTTACCACTAGAATCCTGTCATTGTTCTTGTTCCGAAGCCAGTTTAAAACTAGGTGGCAAAAGTGTGTATATATATATATATATATATATATATATATATATATATATATGTAGATGGCATTTGTTAAGCGCTTACTATGTGCAAAGCACTGTTCTAAGCTCTGGGGGGCGGATACAAGGTGATCAGGTTGTCCCACGTGGGGCTCACAGTCTTAATCCCCATTTTACAGATGAGGTAACTGAGGCACAGTTAAGTGATTTGCCCAAAGTCACACAGCTGGCAAGTGGCAGAGTCAGGATTAGAACCCATGACCTCTGGCTCCCAAGCTTGTGCTCTTTCCACTGAGCCACGCTGCTTCTAAGTAGACCTGCAAAGGTTGCAAATGTCTACTGCAACTAGCCAAGTGGAAAAACGAAGAGAGATTCTGCTCCACTCCCTTGAGTTTGCCATCTCCTCACAGCTTGTCCCATAAGCAGGGCATCGTGCCACCCTGCAGAGCCCCTGTGGACTTGGAGAGAAATCCCTGCACACTTCCTCATCCCGATCATTAGGGAAGGTGAAGGGAAATCAGCCTCTGGTCTAATGGAGAAGGAGGTGAAAAACATTCCTCCTGGCTGGGACTGGCCCACACGATTACTCAGAGGCAGGGGAGGCGAACATGAGGGTCAGTTGAGCTGGGGTTTTCCCAGCCCTGCGGAGCCTTAGAGAACCAAGAGCAGAGGTGCACCCCGATTCCCTAGGGGAAGGGAAGTGGGGGAAAGTGCAGCCAACACAGAAATTGGGTGGCTTGCAATTATCTGTAATAATAGGAGGGGAGGAGGGACACTGGGGGAGAGAGAGAGAGAGAGCCTAGTTAAGTGAAATCTGAGCATGTTCAGAAGCTCCGTTTCAGCATCCTTCATCATCACTACCAGCGTCATGATCAGGTGACCGTGGCAGCCTGCTTTGAACAGGGCAGTCTGCTTTGCTCATGAGAAAGTTCAAAGCCAGACTAGGGGAGGGGAGATGACCCAGTCCATTGTCTTCAAGCATCTTGCTCTGAGATGTGGCAGGGGAGGGGGAACAAAAGGAAAAAAAAGTACCAATGAATGAACACAAATAACGAGCAAAAATCTCTAGGTGTCCCAACAGGGAAATCTTCAGGCACTGACTCTCAGCTTCCCCACAGGAGGTGGGATAACTTCTCCATTCAGTGGGTATCTTGCCTGTCATCCCAAATGCAGTGTGAACCGATTGGGGGGGGGGTGGTGGTCAGGAGTGCATATGTGGGGGTGCAGGTGGGCATTGGGAGAGGGTGGGTGTTCAGAACCCAAGGATCTGAGGTCAGAGTAAATCTTGGGGTTCCCTTCCAGCATTAGAGATGGAAGCCGACAGGGATGGTGGGGCTGTGCTTCCCCTAATGGGGAGTCAGTGGATCAGTGATATTTATCAAGTGCTTGTGGTGGAGGGTTGTGAGTTGCCTTAAAGGAAAGAGAAATGGGATTGGGCTATAACGTGAGAGCTTATGGGAGAGGAGGAAAGGGCCTGAGCCACTGAGGTCTTGGCTGACAAAGTGGAGAGCTACCAGGAGAGGGCAAGGGCAGAACATATGTCTTCATGACTTTAGGTTGTATTTGGCAAAAAGGGGGGGCTTGGGAAACAGACCAAATAAAGTGTTTGGGGCCCCTGACTTGGGAGTCCTGAGTGGATAAAATTCTCCAGTCCATCTTGCAGGGCAGTGTGGGAAAAGTGAACATGCACCGCCCCCCTCCCACCCTCTCAGGAGTCTCCAGAGGCCATTTTTCTTGGAGGTTAACAAGGCATAATTCAGGAGGCAGCAAGCTCTGTGGCCATTGTCTTGGTTTATTAGAGTGGAAGCTCCCCGAGGGTAGCTTCTATACTGTGTTTCCAAATGCCTAATAAGTGCCGAGCCCACAGGCTCTTGAAGATTGAAATGGCGATGATGATCATAGGCTGCTGCAGCTTAACCACACTGCTGCCTGGGAAGACTATATCCTAGTCAGGGGTGGGCAATCGTTTGGGCCGGAGGGCCACTTAATGAGTTTTAGTAAGGCAGTCGGCAGGGCTCATGTGAAATATTTGATGTTCGCACTGTTGCAGCATTTATTATATAAAGAACCTTTTATGTCCTTTCCACATAAGAGCATGTTTGCTCTCGAAATGGTGACCCAAATTCAATTCTTCAAGCCCTGCTCCACGTTCTTTGGGCTTCCCCATCGGGTAAACTTGGAATGTGGTGATCCATTCTTTGCTGAATACTGAAGCTATGCTGGGCGGATGCCTGAGAAGAACGAGTGACAGCAGGACAGCCGAACAGCTGCCGTACAGAGAGCTGGAATTGGGAAACCGAAAGCCAGGAGGCCGGATGAACGCAGTGCCTGCCATTGCTGAGGTCAAACCAACCTGGCCTACAGCTGTTAAGAAGGGAGCGACTCTCTTCCAGCAAAACCTCATAAAGAGCGAGAGACGAGGAGGCAAAAGTGAAAACAGCGCCAGGCGCTGAGGGCATCAAATATGACAGCGTGACAAGGGACGCTCTTTTTACGTACATGATGTGGCTGTTTTCAGTCACACGTGGAGTTAAAGGTGAATTTCATCAGCAGTGGGTGTCTTCTTCGAAATCAAAAGACAGCATCCTCCCACTTGAGATTCTGGGCCAGAGTCTGGGTTTGTTTACGTATTTATTTTTTCCTTTTTGTGTCCTCATCCCAGGGGTTATACAGTGCCTTGTACTCTTTGAATGTTTGGTAAATGTCAGCAAGGACGAAGATGATGATGGAGGCAGGAACGCAACAAGCGTGGTCTAACCAGGACTATGGGATGTGGGGGGCAAGTTAATCAGAAAAGACTTCATGACGTGGGGAGCTTTGAGGGAAAGAAGTTTAGAGTAAGATTGGGAAGCAGCTTGGCTTTGTGGAAGAAGCATGGGTTTGGGAAGTAGAGGACTCAAATTCTAACTGTGGACCCATCACTCGCCTGCTGCGCGGCCTTCTTTGGCCCTCAGTTTCCTCATCTTTAAAATGAGGATTCAGTAGCTGTTCTCCCTTCCCCTTAGTCTGTGAGCCCCATGTGGGACAGGGCTTCTGTCAGACCTGATGATCTCGCATCAACCCTAGTGCATAGTACAGTGCTTGGCACATAGTAAGCATTTAACGAATGCCACAGTAATAATAATTCCGCAAGGCAGATGGTCCGAGCCCCACACGGGAGCCTAAGAATAGACCGAGATATCAGTGACGAGGTTCGTTTGGCTGCCGATCCATCCCAGGAAGGCATATTTGCGGGCTCATTTGATACCTGCTCCAGTGACCTGGCCCAGGCCTACAACAACAACTGAGGGGGAGTGGAGGTTGAAGGCTGGTTCCAACCGGCTCTCGGTGATCCGTGCCGCGAGGTAGCGTGGAAAACCGAAACCCACCGAGAATCCTCCAGTCCAGTCGCTTCAGAGCACAAGTGAAAGGCTCTGGCACAGGGTGGGAGTTGGTGCTGCTGTTTTTCTTTGGGGTTGATGGTATAATCTCATTTCACCGTCTGTGACCCCTCACGTAGCCTCTTGCCCTTATGTAAAACTCAGAGAGTGAGAGAGTGTGTATATATATGTGTAAGTGAGAGAGAGATAATGCAGTGTGGTGTAAAGGAAAGAGCATGGAATCGGAAGACCTTTGGGCAAGTCACTCTACTTCTTTGGGTCTCAGTGTCCTCATCTGTAAAGTGGGGAGAAAATACCTGTTTTCTCTCTCTTAGACTGTGAGCCCCCCTGGGGGCTCTGATTGGATTACCTTACATCCCCCAGTGCTGGGCACTTAGTTAGTGCTCAGTAAATAGCATCATTATTACCAGTCCAGCAGGGGTTCACTGAGGTGTTGATCAGTCAGTGGTAGTTGAGTGCTTACTATGTACAGAGCACTATACTAAGCAGTTGGGAGAGTACAGTACATAAGAGTTGGCAGACACGTTCCCTGCCCATAATGAGCTTTCAGTCTAGAGGGGAAGACAGACATTAATATAAATAATTTAAAATGTATAGTTTAAAGATATGTACGTAAGTGCTGTGGGGTTGGGGTTGATTCATTCATTCAGCCGTATTTATTGAGCGCTTACTCGGATGGAGCTCAGAGTCTGAGGGCAATCCTCATTGATGCCTCAGTTTCTCCACTAGAAGAGTCAAACCTGCCCATTCCCGGCCTTGCAGGGTGCTTCTGAGGGCCCGTCTACTGTGTCCTGTGAACTCTAAGGGTGAAGGAAGTGATTTAATGTAAAGGGGCAAGGATCTGTGGGGCTCTGAGTTTGGCTTGCCACACCTACAAAGGTTGCCCATTCCCTCCTGCCCCTATTACCTCTCATTCTTGGAACCAGCTTGAATGCTGGCCAGATCCTAGACCTCAGCTCCTGCTGGACCAGAGTCTGGGCTGATCGGAGCATGAGGGAGACCTTGAAGGCTGAAACAGACTACCCTGAAGGAGACATCTCAGTTTGACTAAAGACCCTCCCTGGAAGCCACCCGGGAAAAAGTCTAGCCCAGGATCCCTCGTTCAGTCCCACTGCTTCCAGCCCAGTCTGGCCATCTGAAGCCTGGGAAAGGAGAGCCAGCCTGGGTCTCCTGTCTATATAGGACAGGCCCTGGGGCAGGATGAAGCTGGGGCCTTTTGAAAGGATGAAGCTGAGTAAACAATGCTCCTTCAACACCATCTGCTCTTCGGGAGAGCCCTGTGATGGAAGGCCAAGGCCCCCGCTTGGCGAGGAGCCTGCCGGGAAATCATCTTGGATGAGGCAGCGAGATCCAGGGGAAAGAGCATGGGACCGGGAATCAGGAAACTCAGCTTCAGGTCCCAGTTCTTCTACTGGCCTGCTGTGTGACTTATAGCAACTCCCTTAAACTCTAGAGGCCTCAGCTTTCCGGTATTTAAAATGGGAATGAGATCGTGAGCCTCATGTGAAATGGAGACTGAATCTGATTTGTTAGCCTTGTATCAAGTCCAGCTCAGGGAGTGCTTCATAAATGCCAACTTTCCTTGGTTGGTTTGGTTTCTTGGCCATATGGGTGCCAAATCTCTAGAACAGGCTCCTAGCGGAATTCATGGAAGACTCTGCTTCCGTGGTGCTCTCTATTATAGAATAGGTATCAGTCTCTCCTGGCTGGTTTAGTGTCTAATTGCTGGGAGGCAGAAGGCTGAACCAGATGACTTGGGGAGCCCCTTTCAGTTCTAGGGTTCTACGTGGGTTGTCAGAAGCACCCATCTTTCCCTGCCCCACAGTATTTCAGCGCTGCCTCCGCAATCCAGGCAGAGTGGCCTGGAATTTGGTTCTCTGTCACGGTTGAGCTTGGCTGATGTTCTGCTTATTGGGTCTGGCTTTGTGGCTCTGCTGGGAAGGTTTCTAGAAAATCTTCTGGACCAGAAATGCTTCTGTGAATTTCCCATATCCCCGAGACCTGGGCTCAGGAGCCATTAAAAATAATAATAATGATGGCATTTGTTAAGCGCTTACTATGTGCAAAGCACTGTTCTAAGCGCTGGCGGGGGGGATACAAGGTGATCAGGTTGTCCCACGTGGGACTCACAGTTTTAATCCCCATTTTACAGATGAGGTAACTTAGGCCCAGAGAAGTTAAGTGACTTTGCCCAAAGTCACAAAGCTGACAAGGGACAGTGCCGAGATTAGAACCCATGACCTCTGGCTTCCAAGGCCGTGCTCTTTCCACTGAGCCACGCTGCTTCTGCCGCCAAATGATAGTGACTGCCATATTTGGTAAGCACTACTATGTGCCAAGCACTGGGGGAGATACAAGATTATCAGTCCTTATCCCACATGGGGCGGCTCACAGCCTAAGAGGGAGAGAATCCAGGTATTCCTGTGTTACAGATAAGGAAAGTAAGACATGGAGTAATGAAGTGACTTTCCCATGGTTACAGAGCGCAAAACATAGCTAAACTGACAGCACGCTTGACCTGGGCAGTGCGTATAGCACCGGAGTGTGAAGACCCTTGAGCTTGTTGCTGTGGCTACAGCTGGAGGGGTAGTGGTACGAATGGTTCATGTCTGTGGATCCGGTTGGCATCGAGGTGCCCGCTGTCTCCCTGTGTGAACAGGTGCTGCCTTACTGTACTCTGAGCCTCTTCCCTGAGCCTCCACTGAGCACGGGCGGGTCAGAAAGGGACTCTTGGGGGTGAGGGAGGGGTGGTGGGTAGTAACAGATGTGGCTGTCCATTCCTTCCCTTCCCCCTCCTGGAGACAGGGCTTGAGTCTCCGTTGACTACGGAGTCTCATCCCTTAAAAGGCTCCTCGGGAGCGGCTCGGCTGCTCCCTCTTACCTCTTGTTGACATTCTGTCTCCGTCCCTCCTCCTCACTTCTCCCCATCCTTTCCCAGATGTCGGTCCTCAAAGCTGTCACCGAATCATTCCGGCATGCGCTGATCTGGGCCCTTTAGCCCTCCTCATGGTCATTTCCTAACTACAGACCCAGAAAAATGACCAGCCCACAGATATTCCTCACCCGTCTGCCTCCCCGACTCTGCCAGGTAGGAAGGGAAAGGTGTAAAATTTGCATTCTTAAGTTTATCATCATCATCAATCGTATTTATTGAGCGCTTACTATGTGCAGAGCACTGTACTAAGCGCTTGGGAAGTACAAATTGGCAACATATAGAGACAGTCCCTACCCAACAGTGGGCTCTTCAAATCATTCCTTCCCCTTGTTATTATCTGCAAGGTAGCTTGTGCTCTTCTGAACTCCTTGTCCATCTGAACTGCTGCTCCCTGTTTTTATAGGTAGCTTTATTAAGAGTGTACTATGTGCCAAACATTGTACTAAGCATTGGAAGAGATGCAAGTTAATCAAGTTGGACGGCCCCTGTCCCACACAGGGCTCTGTTGGAGGGAGAGCAGAAACCTTATGCCCATTTTACAGATGAGGAAACGGAGGCCTGGAGAGGATGTGACTTGCCTTTGGTCACACGGCAGGCCAGTGGCGAAACACCGGTCCCCTGCTCTCTGAGGAGAATCCATCCATCTCTTCCTGGCATGTCAGTTTGCGAGATTGAGCCGGGAATCTCAAGGCCAAAGGATTTTTTTTTCCCAACCTGATGCGGCAGGGTGATCGACAGGACTGAGAGATGGAGTGTAGGGGGTATCAAACAATTATCGTATTTTTTGAGTGTTTACTGGGTGCAGAGCAGTGTACTAAGCACTTGGGTGAGTACAGTATAGCAGATATTTTCAGCCCACAATGAGTTTATAGTCTAGGGTGCATTTATTGAGCAGCTACTGTGAAGATATGGGTCAGTCTTGCCGTTTCTAGTGTGTTCTGCACAGAGGGCTCTGAAGTTGCGTATCCAACTCCACGCCACCAGTGTCCCTAAGGTCTTGGACCATGTGGAGACTTAGAGAAGCAGCGTGGCTCAGTGGAAAAGATCCCGGGCTTTGGAGTCTGAGGTTGTGGGTTCAAATCCCGGCTCCGCCAGCTGTCAGCTGTGTGACTTTGGGCAAGTCACTTAACTTCTCTGTGCCTCAGTTACCTCATCTGTAAAATGGGGAGGAAGACTGTGAGCCCCACGTGGGACAACCTGATCACCTTGTAACCTCCCCAGCACTTAGAACAGTGCTTTGCACATAGTAAGCACTTAGTAAATGCCAATATTATTATTATTATTATTATTAGGGCTTACAGTCTGACGGGGGACACAGACACTGTAATGAACTGATCGCCTTCCGGCCACCACCCAAGTACAGGGAGTTTGTAGGTTTCGGAGATTCTGCACCTTCCCAAATCAAACCAGTTTGCCAGCCTTTCATGCCAGCTGGGCTCTGTCCATTTCCACTGGGGCCAAATTCACAGCTGACTGTGCATTGGGGAAATGAGTTACCAAGCTTGATTTGGGGAGAAGGGATCCCCCCTAACTCCCACCCAACCTTTGGGCTCTGCCCCCCCCCGTCCGCTCCACTGTAACACTAAACTCCTCAGGAAGAGGAGCTGTATTCTGGCTCAAGTTGATGTAGCAGTGGTAGGGAGCCTTCTGCACCAATGCCTTCTGCACTGAAGTTTTCCCCTTGGTGTCCTAATCAATCAATCAATCAATTGTATTTATTGAGCGCTTATTGTGTGCAGAGCACTGTACTAAGTGCTTGGGAAGCACAAGTTGGCAACACATAGAGACGGTCCTTACCCAACAGTGGGCTCACAGTCTAGAAACGTGACCAAGCAGCGTGGCTCAGTGGAAAGAGCACGGGCTTTGGAGTCAGAGGTCGGGGGTTCGAATCCCGGCTCCGCCACAAGTCTGCTGTGTGACCTTGGGCAAGTCACTTAACTTCTCTGAGCCTCAGTTCCCTCCTCTGTAAAAATGGGGATTAAGACTATGAGCCCCACGTGGGACAACTTGATCACAGTGTATCCCCGCCAGCGCTTAGAACAGTGCTTTGCACATAGTAAGCGCTTAACAAATGCCATTATTATTATTAGAAGGGAACTTTGTGAGCTTTGTGAGGGACAGGGACTGTCTGATCTGATTGTATTGGATAGACCCCACTGCTTGGGGTCTTACTGCTTACAGCCGAAGGCAGTAGAGGCTGGGGAATCCTGTGTGGAGGAGGCTGAGGGGCTAGGGGCAGGCACTTGGACACCCCCAGGGTCATAGCAGCCCTCCAGTTGGTCACGAGATCATGGGCTCCTGATGTGCTGGTAGCTGACTTGCCCTTGGGGAACGGCACAGCCTGGAGGCATGTGCCTTTCCTGCCTTTCTCCTCCAGTTAGACTGGAGCAGGAATGTGTCTATTTTTTGTTGTTATATTGTACTCTCCCAAGTGCTTAGCAAACTGCTTTGCACACAGGTAGCACTCCCATAAATTGGAGAAATTAGGAGAAGCAGCGTGGCTCAGTGGAAAGAGCCCGGGCTTTGGAGTCAGAGGTCATGGGTTCAAATCCCGGCTCCGCCACTTGTCAGCTGTGTGACTTTGGGCAAGTCACTTCACTTCTCCGGGCCTCAGTTCCCTCATCTGTAAAATGGGGATGAAGCCTGTGAGCCCCACGTGGGACAACCTGATTACCTTGTACCCCCCCCCCAGCGCTTAGAACAGTGCTTTGCACATAGTAAGCGCTTAATAAATGCTATCATTATTATTAATAAATACAAGTGAATGAATAGAAGTCTGGTACATTGCGGAGTGAGGGCTCATGAGCTGGAGCTGAGCCGCCCTGTGGCATGGAACTTGTGGCAGCTGCCCTTTGATAACTTTAGACTTAAATAATAATAATAATAATTGTGAAATTTAAGTGCTAACTATATGCCAGGCACTGTTCTAAGTGCTGGGGCAGATACAAGATAATTGGGTTGGAGACAGTCCCTGACCCACATGGGACACACAGTCCTAATTCCCATTTTACAGATAAGGGAACTGAGGCAGAGAGAAGTGAAGCGACTTACCCGAGGTCACACAGCAGACAAGTGGCCCGGGCGGGATTAGAACCCAGGTCCTTCTGACTCCCAAGCCTGTGCTCTACGTACTAAGCAATGCTGCTGACTCCTCCTCTAGACTGTAAGCTCACTGTGGGCAGGGAACTTGTCCCTCAGCTGTTATATTGTACTCGTGCAAGTGCTTAGTTCAGTGCTCTGCATAGAGTAAGTGCTCAGTAAATTCAATTCAATCGTATTTATTGAGCGCTTACTGTGTGCAGAGCACTGTACTAAGCGCTTGGGAAGTACAAGTTGGCAACAGTAAATATGATTGATTGGGTGGGGGGGGGAAAGGGTGCAGTGGTCCCCAGGACTGCCAGCCCTTTTAGACTGTGAACCCGCTGTTGGGTAGGGACTGTCTCTATATGTTGCCAACTTGTACTTCCCAAGCGCTTAGTACAGTGCTCTGCACACAGTAAGCGCTCAATAAATACGATTGATTGATTGGAGCAGCTTCCTCCAAGACCCCAGGCCGAGCCTGGCCCCGGCATGGATGGTTGGGTGACCCAAAGTCCCAGCACCCAGACAGGGCCAGTCTCTCCTGTAGCCACCTCTGGCTCAGGGGGGCACCGGGCGCTACGACAGGGGATGACCCGGCCGGGGGGCGGGGAGAGAGCCCTTGTAGAGCAGCCAGGGCCATTCCAGCCGGTGCCGTCCTGAGAGGGGGAGCCACGGCTGGCTGTGCCCCCCAGATGGCCTCCAGACAGGCAGCGGCAGCTTCTGGACCGAGGCCTCGCAGGCCGACAGAACAAACAGCTGCCCCGGCCAGTCAGCCAGCGGGAGCTGCCCATCCCCGGCCCGAGCTGGTGGGCTGGGGGAGGGGTGGCCCTCTTTCCTGCCCAAGTCCTCACAATCGAGCGAGCCGCCTCCGCTTTGCGCTGGGGTGGGCGTCCGTCCCTCCGAGGCCTCCGCGCCTCCCGTCCGGTGACTAGCGCTCCCGTCCTCCCTGCAGAAGATCCCCCAGGAGCTCACGCTGGACGCCTTGCTGGAGATGAACGAGTCCAAGCTGAAGGAGACACTGGAGCGATGCGGAGCCAGCGCCGAGGAGTGCAGCCGCCTTCACTCTGCCCTCGCCTGCTTACGGAAGGTGACCGGCTTAGGTAGGACTCGCTCTCCTACCGGTTGATGGGGTGACCCCTCTTCCCCATTTTTTCTTGCTACAGCTCAGTGCTTTCGCCTCGGGCCGCTTTCCAGGCCGGGGCTACCTCCTTAAAGGGCCGTACTCTGCCCTCTGGGACCCGAGGGGAGGGCGCGTCGAGCATGGAGAGAGGTCCCCGGGTCCTGGGGACGCTGGCTGGTGATTTCCGTGTGGCGTCTGTACTCCCCAAAGGGCGGAGGCCAGGCTGGGGTGAACTGTAAGTAGGCAAGCATTGTGTCGATTGGGAGAGGTGGGGAATTTCAGGGGCCGCTGGGGTGTTATAATTCTGGCGGGATCTTGGGGAACCCACTCCCTTTCTGTAATGACTGTCCACTCCTAGAACTGTCCAGAAGAGCCTTGATCTTGCCCAAGGGCCGCCCTCTGGTTCCTGAGCAGAGGGGATTTTAGGTGAATTCAGCAAGAGGAAACAAACACACCATCAGCCAGGAATGTAAACAGCCCAATAGGACTAACAATAATAGTGGTATTTAAGAACTCACTACAATCCAAGCATTATACATAGCAGCGGGGTAGATACAAGATCATCAGGTCCGATGCAGTCCCTATCCCACATGGGGTTTCCAGTCTGAAAGTGGGAGAACATACATTCATCCCCATTTTACAGAATGGAAACGGAAGCCCAGAAAAGTTACGCGACTTGCCCAAAATCACCCAGCAGGGCAGTGACGGAGCCGAGATTAGAAGTCAAATCATGGGCTTGGGAGTAAGAAGGACCTGGATTCTAATCCTGGCTCTGCCATTTGTCTGCTGTGTGACATCGGGCAAGTCACTTAACTTCCCTGTGCTTCTGTGATCCCATTAGTAATATGGGGATTGAGACTAGGAGCTCCATGTAGGACACGGGTTGTGTCCAACCTGATTAGCTTGTACCTATCTACATAATAAGCACTGAATACCATTGAAGGAAAAAAACCGTAGTCCCTAGGCCCCAGCTCTTTCCACTAGGCCACAGTGCTTCTGAGCATCTTCATAGCAAAAGTGTGCTCCTTTCAGAGTCCCTGCTGTACCCCCTACCTGAGTCAGTAGAGCTGTAGAATCTGCCTTTGAGACATCAGGCCAGAGAGAAAAAGAAAAGATTGGGGGGGGTTGTTTTTATAGGCCCCGTTCCTTCATTCATTTATTCAATCATATTTATTGAGTGCTTACTGTGTGCAGAGCACTGTACTAAGCGCTTGGGAAGTACAAGTTGGCAACATGTAGAGACGGCCCCTACCCAACAGTGGGTTCACAGTCTAGAAAGGGGAGACAGAGAACAAAACAAAACATATTAACCAAATAAAATAAATAGAATAAATATGTACAAATAAAATAAATAAATAAATAGAGTAATAAATCCGTACAAACGTATATACATATATACAGGTGTGTGGGGAAGGGAAGGAGGTAAGGCGGGAGGGATGGGGAGGGGGAGGAGGGGGAGAGAAAGGAGGGGGCTCAGTCTGGGAAGGCCTCCTTCATCACATTGCAGCTTTAAGCATCCTTTTGGGTTTTATCAAGTCCCAGCCTTGGACCTGAGGGAGGGAAACTAGTGTTCTAAACAGCGTCCTAAACAAGGCTGTCATCCCTTGTGCCTCCCACGGCCTCTGCTGAGAACCAGCTGCACTGAGATTCCCAGCCCCAAATTCCATTTTGCACCCTTCCCCCACCTCCCCCAATTCCAGCATGGGGATTCAAGCTGACTCTTTGGATGAGAATGGGTCAGTACGCGAGGTTTCCTCTGGAACTCCGGACTGGAGGAAGCAGGCCAGTCTTTGCTGAAGCCCGGGGGGCCAGGGAGGAAACCAGAGGCGTCTGGGCCTTCCTCTGCCCCTGGCACGGGCTCTGGATGCTTTGTGAAGCCGTGTGGCGCAGTGGAAAGAGCCCGGGCTTTGGAGTCAGAGGTCATGGGTTCAAATTCCGGCTCCGCCAATCGTCAGCTGTGTGACTAGAGGCAAGTCACTTCTCTGTGCCTCAGTTCCCTCATCTGTAAAATGGGGATTAACACTGTGAGCCCCACGTGGCACAACCTGATCACCTTGTAACCTTCCCAGCGCTTAGAACAGTGGTTGGCACATAGGAAGCGCTTCACAAATACCATCATTATTATTAGAGGAGGGGGTGGCAACGTGGCCTCCCGATCTGTTTCCCGCCGAACTCCTTGTCTCCGTTGGCCGGCAGGCGCGACGGACCCGAAGGATGACGTGTGTCTTCCGGGAGACCCGCGCAGGGAAGGCGGCACCCCCAACCACGCGGACGCCCTGGGCCCCGCCGGCGTGGCCGCCATGGGCTGGACCTCGGGAGCCCCCCACCTCTGCAAACCCGGCAGCGGGCCGCAGCCGCGCTCCGTCTCGGTGTCGGCCTTCCCGCCGGCGGCGGAGGCCTCCGTCGAGGGCTTCCCCGACGCCTTGGCCTCGCAGCCCCCGTGCGGGCGGCTGACCCCCAGGACTGCGCTCGGCTCCCCCGTCACGCCCCCCTCCACGCCGCAGCTGCGCAGGCAGCTCAAGCTGAAGCCTCCCCGGACACCACCCCCACCGAGCCGCAAGGTTTTCCAGCTGCTTCCCAACTTCCCCACCCTCACCAGGAGCAAGTCGCATGAATCGCAGCTCGGCAACAGGATCGACGAGGCCCCCGCCACCAAGTAAGTGCCTTCTCCTTCTGCTTCCTACCGGCGGGCGGGGAGAGGGGACCCCTGGGTTCTTCCCCTGGCCATCAGCCACCGGCCTTGCCGGTGGGGGCCCAGAGCTATCCTGGTCCTCGGTTTCCCCATCTCCAAATAAGGCCTCCAGATGGAGTGAGCGTTGATGATGGTAGGAGTAGCAATCAACGCTACCTCCTGAGCACTTACTATGTGAAAAGCAGTGTTCTAAGTGCTTGGGAGAGTACAGTGCAAGAGAATTAGCAAGCTTGCTCCCTACCCATAATGAGCTTATCGTCTAGGGGGAAGGTAGACATTCATGTGATGACAGACACTGATATGAGGAATACTTACTGGGTGCAGGCATTGTCCTAAGTGCTGGGAAAGACTTCACAGGCGGGGAATAGCGCATCTCAAAACCAGAGGATAACGAGCGTGGCCTAGCAAGAAGAGCAAGGGCTTGGAAGTCATAAGTCCCAGCATTAACTGTCACCTGCAGTGTGACCCTGGACAAGTCGCTTCACTTCTCTGTGCCTTAGTTTCCTCTTCTGTAAAATGGGGATAAAACACCTGTTTTCCTCTCCCTTTAGACTCGAGCCCGAGGGTGGACAGGGACTTTGTCCAATTTACTTATGTTGATTCTACCCCATTAGTTCATTCATCCATTCAGTCAGTCGTATTTATTGAGCGCTTACTGTGTGCAGAGCGCTGGACTAAGCACTTGGGAAGTACAAGTCCGCAAAATATAGAGATGGTCCCTACCCAACAACGGGCTCACAGTCCAGAAGGGGAAGACAGACAACAAAACAAAACATGTAGACAGGTGTCAAAATAGAACAAATAGAATTAAAGCTACAGGCACATCATTAACAAAATAAATAGAATAGTCAATATGTACAAGTAAAATAAATAGAGTAATAAATCTGTACAAATATATACACAAGTGCTGTGGGAAGGGGAAGGAAGTAGGGCGGGGGGGAAGGGGAGGAGGGGAGGAAAAAGGGGGCTGAGTGTGGGAAGGCCTCCTGGAGGAGGTGAGCTCTCAGTAGGGCTTTGAAGGGAGGAAGAGAGCTAGCTTGGCGGATGTGCGGAGGGAGGGCATTCCGGGCCGGGGGAGGACGTGGGCCGGGGGTCGACGGCGGGACAGGTGAGAACGAGGCCCGGTGAGGAGGTTAGCGGCAGAGGAGCGGAGGGTGCGGGCTGGGCTGGAGAAGGAGAGAAGGGAGGGGAGGTAGGAGGGGGCGAGGGGATGGACAGCCTTGAAGCCGAGGGTGAGGAGTTTTTGCTTGATTCGTAGGTTGACAGGCAGCCACTGGAGATTTTTGAGGAGGGGAGTAACGTGCCCAGAGCGTTTCTGTACAGAGATAATCTGGGCAGCAGAATGAAGTGTAGACTGAAGTGGGGAGAGACAGAAGGATGAGAGCTCAGAGAGGCACATAATAAGTGCCTAACATACATGCCAGCCAGTCGTATTTGAGTGCTTATTGTGTGCGGAGCACTGTACTAAATGCTTGAGGGAGTACAATATAATAGACACATTCCCAGCCCACAATGAGCTTAAAGTCTAGTTTTACGGTCTACAGGCTATTATTATTAAGTCTTTGGGCCGGCGGATCCCTGGTTTCCCACCCTGCTAATCCCCACAGTGAGCCAGCAGGGCTAGACAGCAAAACAGGCCCCGAGCATCTCTGTCCAGGCACTTCCTTTGTATCTTCTTAAGAGGGCAGGGAGTTGCCAGCTGCCCTCCCCGTTCCCCTTAGACTGTAAGCCTCTACTTAACAGGGATCGTGTCTACCAACTCTGTCGTCCTGCACTCTCCCAAGCACTTAGTACATTGCTTTGCTCACAGTGCTCCATAAATAGCATTGATTGATGGATTGATTTCCCCTGGGAGCCACCTTCACGCCAGCCTGTCACACTAGCCGCGCATCCTGCCTGGGTGAGCCCACCGAGGCCGAGAGGGTTGGTGAATTGGCCAGAGGCTGCAGCAGGAGGAGGTGCCAGGACTCTGGTGAAAGGGGTCCAGGCGGACTCACTTTCCCCTCAGAGAGTGAAGCCAGATCTCTCCACGACCCCTGGACTCCTCTGTGGAGGAACGCGTTATTCCGGAGTTGAGCTATCAGCGCTTGGGAGATCTTTGGGAATGGCAACACTGTTACTTTTAGATTTTTGTGTGTCACTTACCCTCCCCAAGCCCCCGGAAGACAGAGAACGTCGAATCATTCCCATTTTACAGATGGAGAAAATGAGGCCCAGAAATATAAAGGGACACAGCCAAGACGAGGCTGGAGAGGCAGAACTCCTACATCCAGGGCCCCTCTGCCTAGACTTCGGTGTCCCGGGTGACTCATCTTGGCCTGTTTGGCCACTACTTTGGCAGCTACCAATAGCATGTTAGTTCTGACCACCTCAGATCCTTAGTACAGTGCCTGGCACATTGTAAACACTTAAATACCACAATTAATATTATTGAGATCCCTTTTCCTCCCCAGCAAGCGAGTCTCTTGCACTAGCGACTGTGAGCTGGGCCCGAGGACGGCAGGGGAAAGTAACCCTTCTGAAGGGGAGAGGATCAAAATTCCTCTCTCCCCAGCTGCACCACCTTATTGGCGAGCCCAGCTCCACGAAGGGGCCTTCCGGCTGTCTGATAAAGAATCTGCAGTTCCGGACTCCAAGTAGATGCAAGATAAAGCCCAGAGAAAATCCAGGGTCTGTAGCCAGTGAGGCTTGAATTCTTCCTCAGAAAAGCCCATTTCCCATCTGAAAAACCCTCTTTGCACCCAGCCACCGCCCGCTCCTTTATTTGTTTTGAATAGGACATTTTGTGCCAGCTGTCTGGGATGATTTAAAGTCTGAGGGCTAACAGGGCCTTCCAGGGGTCATCTGGTTCCACCCTCCCTGGCCCTGGGTCTGCTGGGGGCCTCTCCTTAAAGACCTCCGCTACTTTCCCTCCTTTTCTCCCAATTCTGCAGCCTCTACCCAAGGAGTAGGGAGAGGGGCAGGAGGAACCTAGGAGGCTCTTCCAAAAAGGAGCAGATGATTTCAAAAGGCCCAAAGTGGGTCCAGCTGGGGCTGAAACAGCCTGTCTTAGCCAAGGACAAATGGAGGCACCCCGTGTCTAGCGACAACGTCAGTAGGGACCACCTCCAGGCAGGCCTGTCAGGGCCCCAGCTGATGTGTTTCCATCTTCCAGGCGTCCCCTGCACGCTAGCCCCATCCCGGAGAACAGAACAGATGTGCCTCATCGTTCCTGCCCTAGGGGAGTTGACGTTCTTTGTGTCCCGTCTCTGCCAGGAAGTCTGTGACCAGTGAGGCCTCTCCTCCCAACATCCCCAGCCTAATAACTGTGGTATTTAAGGGCTTATTTTGTGCCAGGCACCGTGTTAAATGCTGGGGTACATATAAGATAAGCAGAGGGAACAAGGTGTCTGTCCCAGAAAGAGCCCGCGATCAAAGCAGGGGAGGGAGATGGGTCTCCCATTTTGTGGTTGAGGAAACTGAGGTACAGTGAAGTACAGTGACTTACCCAGGGTCACACTGCCAGCAAGTGACGGGGCTGGAATTTAGCACCCGGGTCTTTTGACTCCCAAGCCCCTATGCCACTCTGCTTCACATGCCTTACTTCTGAGTAGCCCATCATTCTGTCCTTTCCCTGGAGAAATGAAGAGAGGGAAGTGAGAAATATTAAGGAGAGAGGGGTCAGAACAGAACCAGGGCCTAAATTTTTCCCATTTCTGAAAATTTAGTTGGTAAGACTTTGCCTCTGAGCCCAAGTGGTAACACTCATTTCCCCCCCCCACCCCCACCCCTCTCTCTCTCTCTCTGTCTCTGTTCTCTCATAGGTTCGGTAAGAATGAGACTTTGTTTTCTGAATTCGATGCCCCCTTCGCCTGTTAGCTGTAGGAGGCTGCTCCGTTGTCGCCGTTCTCCCTGTACTGATGTGGTCTCATCCTCCCCTTGTCCCTCCACCCCTGCTCCCATGACCGTCCTCTGCAGAGCCTGGAAGCGGTGGTGTTGGAGAATCTGGTGGGAAATTGAAGAAGCCAGCCCTGGGCCAGATCTCTGGCTGTACGTCCCACCGAGGGCAGCGCAGGGTGCCTGAGAATGCCTTAGCTGAAATTAGGAATTTTGGTTTTTGAGAGGAACTAATTGGGGGTTTTGTCAGTGAAAGGGCTCGAGCCTCAGCGTAGGCGAAGGCTGGCGGGCTTGCTGCTCTGATTGTCGTTGGGTTTTGCCTCCGCTGCCCGCGGTAGCCGTGACTGCCCTGCATGGCTTAGAATTCAACCTGGATCTTCCCGGAGCCCCGCTCAAGTGTCCTGGAGCAGTGGGTGCTGTTGGCCGTTTGTTGAAGAGAAAGCCGGGCCCCCGACCCGCTTTCCCTTCCTGAAAGGAAGGCTCTTGGAGAAGGGACCCGTGGGAGCCGTCCAGATAAGATGATAAAATGAAATGGAGCATTCACGTCCTGTTACAAAGCCTCTAATGGGAAGGGGGTCAGGCCTGCCCGTTTCTTGGAGGAATGAGACTTCAGAGATGAATTTTGCCTATGAAAATGGACAGCATCCCCCCAGATGTCCGAATGCCTAAACCATTCATTTCAGTCAGTGCCCCAGCCCAGATGGCAGGAAGAAACCAGATTGGCCTGGGCTTGGCATCTTTATATGCTTTTTGTGCTTTAGAGAAGCAGCGTGGCTCAGTGGAAAGAGCCCGGGCTTTGGAGTCAGAAGTCTTGGGTTGAAATCCCGGATCCACCAATTGTCAGCTGGGTGACTTTGGGCAAGTCACTTCACTTCTCTGGGCCTGTTACCTCATCTGTAAAATGGGAATAAAGGCTGTGAGCCCCCCGCGGGACAACCTGATCACCTTGTAACCTCCCCAGCGCTTAGAACAGTGCTTTGCACATAGTAAGTGCTTAGTACATGCTATTATTATTATTATTATTATCATCATTACTATTATTATTATTCTAGGCTTGAAGCAAAGGTTGTAGCGCCACCTAGTGGGGACAGAAGGATTACTTTGGATTCCCCCCCTAAAACTGTCAGTTCCACTCAGCTAAAAAACAAAAAAGGTGGCATTTGTTAAGCGCTTACTGTGTGCCAAGCACTGTTCTGAGCGCTGGGGGAGATGCAAGGTAATCACGTTGTCCCACGTGGGGCTCACATTCTTAATCCCCATTTTGCAGATGAGGTAACTGAGGCACAGAGATAATAACAATGATGATAGCATTTATTAAGCGCTTACTATATGCCAAGCACTGTTCTGAGCACTGGGGGAGATGCAAGGTAATCACGTTGTCCCACGTGGGGCTCACATTCTTAATCCCCATTTTGCAGATGAGGTAACTGAGGCACAGAGATAATAATAATAATGATGATAGCATTTATTAAGCGCTTACTATATGCCAAGCACTGTTCTGAGCACTGGGGGAGATGCAAGGCAATCACGTTGTCCCACGTGGGGCTCACATTCTTAATCCCCATTTTACAGATGAGGTAACTGAGGCACAGAGCTAATAATAATAATGATGATAGCATTTATTAAGCGCTTACTATATGCCAAGCACTGTTCTGAGTGCTGGGGGAGATGCAAGGTAATCACGTTGTCCCACGTGGGGCTCACATTCTTAATCCCCATTTTACAGATGAGGTAACTGAGGCACAGAGAATAATAATAATAGCATTTATTAAGCGCTTACTGTATGCCAAGCACTGTTCTGAGCGCTGGGAGAGATGCAAGGTAATCACGTTGTCCCACGTGGGGCTCACAGTCTTAATCCCCATTTTACAGATGAGTTAACTGAGACACAGAGATAATAATAATAATGATGATAGCATTTATTAAGCGCTTACTATATGCCAAGCACTGTTCTGAGCGCTGGGGGAGATGCAAGGTAATCACGTTGTCCCACGTGGGGCTCACATTCTCAATCCCCATTTTACAGATGAGGTAACTAAGGCACAGAGATAATAATAATAATGATGATAGCATTTATTAAGCGCTTACTATATGCCAAGCACTGTTCTGAGCACTGGGGGAGATGCAAGGTAATCACGTTGTCCCACGTGGGGCTCACATTCTTAATCCCCGTTTTACAGATGAGGTAACTGAGGCACAGAGATAATAATAATAGTAATAGCATTTATTAAGCGCTTACTATATGCCAAGCACTGTTGTAAGCTCTGGGGAGGTTACAAGGTGATCAGGTTGTCCCACATGGGACTCACATTCTTAATCCCCATTTTACAGATGAGGGAACTGAGGCCCAGAGAAGTGAAGTGACTTGCCCAAAGTCACACAGCTGATGAGTGGTGGAGCCGGGATTAGAACCCATGACCTCTGACTCCCAAGCCCAGGTTCTTTCCACTGAGCCACGCTGCATCTTGCTATGTAGTAACTGGCAGGAGCAGCAAAAGCCTTAGAACTAGGGTCGGGGTCAGGGGGCACAGAGTCTCAGTGAGGATCAGCTTCCGGGCCTTGAGTAAACAAAATCTTAAGGTCTTGAAGTTATCAAATCTGCCAGGGCACAGGATGGCCTCTATCTGTCTAATAATAATAATGATAATAATAATAATAATAATAATAATAATGATAATGTTGGTATTTGTTAAGCGCTTACTATGTGCCAAGCACTGTTCTAAGAGCAGGGGTAGATACAGGGTACTCAGGTTGTCCCACATGGGGCTCACAGTTTTAATCCCCGTTTTACAGACGAGGTAACTGAGGCACAGAGAAGTGAAGTGACTTGCCCAGAATCACACAGCAAATAAGTGGCAGAGCCGGGATTAGAACCCATGACCTCTGACTCCCAAGCCCGGGCTCTTTCCACTGAGCCGCGCTGTTTCTCTTGCCACACACCGGAAAACGGGACAACTGCGACGTCACACATGTGTCGAGGCATTGTTCCGTCTCTATGTGTTGCCAACTTGTACTTCCCAAGTGCTTAGTACAGTGCTCTGCACACAGTAAGCACTCAATAAATACGATTGATTGATTGATGTCGAGCACGCAGCGTGGCACGTTGATGTCGTGGCCACCATCTTGGTGGGAAAGGGGTGAAGTCGGAGGATCGGGGAACACCCCCTCCCCGCAACACCTCCGTTTTCTCCAGCACTTTGCATTCCCCTCCTGGGTCAGTGTGAAGTCTGGCGTGGAGTGGGACACATGAAGCTAGGCAGTGGGTGCCAAAAATAAGAAGCTGGACACCGTAACATCGGGTATTCATTCATTCATTCAATCATATTGAGCACTTACTGTGTGCAGAGCGCTGTACTAAGCGCTTGGGAAGTACAAGTCGGGGGAACCGGATTGTCCTGTATGAAACCGTGTGACCACTGGCCGCCCTTTGGGGATTGTTGCAAAACCAGCTGCAGCCGGACCCCACCCCAGGGCTTGGGGGGCTCCAGCTTCGGTTTTGGAGTTGGCTTTAATTCCGACATTTCTTCTTCCCCGTTCAGCAAGGGAGTAAATTCTTCCCAGGGAGCCCTCGGTGATGGAGGGGCCGGCATCCCTGCCCCTTTCCCTGGGCTTGGCTAGCTACTCGGTGTCAGTCCCGTCCCCTGCCCCAAGGTTGACTTTAGGAGATGATTGTCCAGCATGGGGGAGGTTGTCCTAAAGTGGCTGTTCTGAAGTGGTCACAAGAACCTCCGCACGCCCCCTTCCCACCCCACCAACCCCCTCTGTCGCCAATGGAGTCATTAGAGCCTTCTGGGGTTTGCTTGAAGCCCCCAAATTTAAGCTTACATAGCTGCTGCTGGGATTCACTCTGCCATCTGATGTGTGGTTTACCTGTCGGAATCTCAATCTTGTGCCCCCAGATATCCCCCAAGGATCCCCCCAGATGGTACGAAGAGACATTGGCCTCTCGGTAACCCACAGGTAAGCCAGACTGAGCGTCCCCGTTTCGGGAGAGCGGGCTGTGGCTCAGCAGTCAGAGCCTGTTAGGGACCAGGTGCGTCTGCCGACAGAGACGTGGATCGTCCGCAGCGCCAGTGCTGAGGCAGAGCAGAGTCGCGACAGAGAAGTGGAAGTGCCGTGGAAAGCCAGTGCCACGTCGGGAGTGGCAGTGCTGCACTGGGGCAGTGGCCCCTCAGAGCAGGGCTAATGCTGCGGCAGAGAAGGGCTGCGAGGGGCCGGGGCCGGAGCTGCAGTCGAGCAGTGAGCTGCTACTCAACTGAGAAGTGGTCTCGGAGGCCTGTGTAAATGCTTCATCCTCCTCAAATCTCCGCCCTCAGAATAATAATAATAATGATGATGGCATTTATTAAGCACTTACTATGTGCACAGCACTGTTCTAAGCGCTGGGAAGGTTACAAGGTGATCAGGTTGTCCCACAGGGGCTCACAGTCTTAATCCCCATTTTACAGATGAGGTGACTCAGGCCCAGAGTAATAACGATGGCATTTATCTATGCATTTATATATGGCTTACTATGTGCAAAGCTCTGTAGTAAGCGCTGGAGTTAGTAGTAGTTAGGAGTTAAGTAGTAGTAGTAGTTAAGTGGTTAACTTAGTGGTTAAGTAGTTAACTTAGTAGTTAAGTGGCTTGCCCAAAGTCACACAGCTGACAATCGGCAGAGCCAGGATTTGAATCCGTGACCTCTGATTCCAAAGCCCGGGCTCTTTCCACTGAGCCACGCTGCTTCTCTGCTGCTTTTAGACTGCGAGCCCACCTTTTAGACTGTGAGCCCACTGTTGAGTAGGGACTGTCTCTATATGTTGCCAACTTGTACTTCCCAAGCACTTAGTACAGTGCTCTGCACACAGTAAGCGCTCAATAAATATGATTGATTCTCTGGCTCAAAGAAGCAGCAGAGAATTATGGCTGGTCCTTGTAAAGCCCCTATTTTCTCTCTGTTCCAGCCCACCCCGGACCTTTTATTCATTAATTTATGTACTCTCTGAGGCTTCTCCAACCCCCCCCGTGAGAAGCAGCATGGCCTAGTGGATAAAGCAAGGGTTTGGGAATCAGAAAGACTGGTGCTACTGCCTCTGCCACTTGTCTGCTATGTGACCTTGATCGTCATTTTGCTTCTCTGTGCCTCAGTTGCCTCATCTGTAAAACAGGGATTAAGACTGTGAGCCCCGTGTGGGACAGGGACTGTGGTCCAAAACAATTTGCTTGTATCCACCCCGGCACTTAGTACAGAAAGCACTTAACAAATACCACAATTGTTGCTATTATTATTATTATTCCTTTTGAAGCTATTCAGGGCTTTTGCCCATGAATTCATCCAAACTGCCCGGAACTTGCGGGGCGGGGTGGGGGTGGGGGGGGGGGGTCTCCTGCCCTGGAGCATGGAAGAAATTGTGTGCCGCCGCCTCCCGCCCTCCCCAAGCAAGGATGCCCATGGGGCTGCAACGGGAGCAAAGTCTGCCTCAGTTCCCCATTTCTGACGCTGCTCCAGAGCTGCTCGGAACATTGGAAATTCTGTCCCGGACATAGCCTTCCAGGCAACCTCCGCCTCCCCTTCCCATCTGTCAGCAGAAAGTCTGGTCTCAGCACACCTCAGAGAAGTAGTTAGCAGTTTTTTTAATGGTATTCATTAAGTGCTTACCATGTGCCAGGAACTGGACTGAGCGCTGAGGTAGATACTAGCTAATCCGGTTGGACACAGTCCATGTCCCACATGGGGCTCACAGTCTTAATCCCCATTTTTACAGGTGAGGGAAGTGAGGCACAGAGAAGTTAAGTGACTTGCCCAAGGCCCCACAGCAGACAAGTGGTGGAACTGGGGTTAGAACCCAGATCCTTCTGACTTCCAGACTCGTGTTCTAGGGACCTGATTTTTCTAAGAGTTTGGTTACTTGGGCAGTGCTGTTCTTAGCTGCAAACCATGCTCTGGGAATGAGGCAGTTTGCTTTATTTTTTTCAAGCACAGATCCAAGTTTGAACAGATCCAACTGATCCAAGTTTCATGTCAGCATCAGCCTGTTTTTGGACCAGTAATCCTTTTCCCTCTTCTCAAAGCCCTCCCTCTTTCTAACTCTGTCATTGGAAAAATCACCTTTTTTATGCTCTCCACCTATCTCTTTTCCTGACTCTCTCTCTCCCCTTCTCCCATTCCCTCCCTACCTTTCCTTTCCCTTTCTCCTCTATCCTCCCTTCCCCACACCTATTAAATTGCTGCCTTTCTGCTTCTTCTTTAGTTCCTGCACCTTCGTTTAACCCACTCAACTCAGCAAACTACCCAGCAGGTTTTGCCGGTGCCCCATTCCCAGCCTGGGGCTCCGCACTTTTCTCCCCCCGTCCTCCCACCCTCCAAACCACTGCAGAGGCCCTGATCTTTTATTAGGATTTCAAGAACAGATGGCAACATCACGGCTGCAATTCCTGCGAGGAATCCTGGCACTCTTCCACCTGGAATTGTGGGGAAGGGGATCCGACTAGTCCTTTCAGGGAGTATCTTCTACTGGCACCCGCTTCCTTCCTCCACCCAATCACACGGGTGCCTCCTCGGTTCCTTGGGCCAGGCCCAAAATGCTGTTGTTCTGGATCCGGTTCACTCCCACTGGACTCTGACCTTTATGCTGTGGGATTTTATTCCCCTAGGTTCTCCACCAAGTCTTGGCTGTCCCAGGTCTGCCATGTGTGTCAGAAGAGTATGATGTTTGGGGTGAAGTGCAAGCACTGCAGGTGAGACAGTCCCCCCAGCCCATGCCTCCTCCATGCGGGACTCCTGATGGTCTAAGCCCCTGGTGTATGGGAGGGGGTGACAGAGGGGTGGGGTCCAGAAGTGTCCTAGTTGGTTCAGGAGATTAATAGGGAACAGAGGGTCAGAGAGCGTGCTGGACTCAAGGATTACCTTTGCTCCTCCCCTGTTCCCCACAGTGGAGTCTGATTCCCTGGAGTTCCTGAAATTTTGGCATGGGTCCTTGTGACTGGGGTATATCCAGGGGAAGTGGGATACTGAGATGCAGTAAGGAGCAGTGACTGAAAATGATGCTTGAAGCGAAAAGAACAAGAACACAAGGCCTTACTGGGATGACATTTGGAACCTACATATTATGTGGAGAAGGATGGGAGCACTAGCTGGAGAGCAAGAGGGGAGATGGGAGAGTGGTGGTTCCCTGCACTGAAAGGGGGTCCCTGAAATCTGGGTGCCAAAAGGAGGGCTTTGAAGAGAAGTCGGGAGCCACCAGTACCCCCTTCCAGCCCCTCTTGTAGCCGATTTGATCAGGATGGTGGTCCCAGTATGCGGAGGGGAAATCTGAGGTCTCAGATGTTGTCAGGGTGAGAAGGTGGATTCAGAAGCCCCCTCATCTTTTCTAGGTATCACCATCAATGCGGAGCACTGTACTAAGCACTTGGGAGAATGCAATACAACAGAGTTGGTATATATGTTCCCCACCCACAATGAGCTTACAGTCTAAGGTCCACTACAGCCCCTCTCTGCCAGGCTGGCCCTTGCTAATTTGGATTTTCTATGTCGAGATCTAGAGGCCAATAGTAACCCAGCAAAGATTTCTAGGGACCTTGCCCTTTTTACTCAAAGGCATTTTCCCCAGACTTGACTTGTCCTCTAGACTGAAAACTCGTTATGGGCAGGGAATGTGTCTGCTTACTGTTGTATTGCATTCTCCCAAGAGCTTAGTAGGCACACAGTAAACGCTCAAGAAATACAATTGAATGAATGAATAAAAGTTCTACCCCCACCCCTCCTTTATTCCTCTCCGAGGAAGACCATGGCTGGAAGAGAAGGAATTATGAAGAAAGTCAAGAAATTCCACCTACAGAGCTGTTCTAATAGTATTTTCAGTTCCACGTTTCTGGAAACAAGAGTGTGTTCTCCCAACTGTCTCCCCCTTCTAGACTGTGAGCCCGCTGTTGGGTAGGGACTGTCTCTATATGTTGACGATTGGTACTTCCCAAGTGCGTAGTACACAGTAAGCGCTCAATAAGTACGATTGAATGAATGAATGAAGTGCAGATCCAGCACAAGCGTTGGGGGAAGGGAAGTGTCTGATTCCTTCCCTTGATCCATGCCCTTTGCTTGCTAATATTGGTCTCTCTTCTACAGATTAAAGTGTCATAATAAATGCACAAAAGAAGCCCCAGCCTGCAGAATATCATTCCTGCCCTGTAAGTTTCTTGCTCTTTATCCCACCTTCTTTCCTCGCTAAGGTGAAAATACTGAAACAATACATTCCTCTCTGCCTTCCAGTACCTAAACTCAGGAGGACGGAATCTGTACCTTCAGACATCAATAACCCAGTGGACAGGTCTGGTGAACCCCATTTTGGAACCCTTCCCAAAGCCCTCACAAAAAAGGTAGGCTGGGCTGGGAGCTGGGATTATGTACACGTTTGACTCATTGAGGTGTGACAGAATCAGCTTAGAAAGCGCTAAGAACAGTGCCAGTGCTTAGAACAGTGCTTTGCACATAGTAAGCGCTTAATAAATGCCATCATCATCGTCATCAAAGGGCCCCTATTTCACAGCTGCAAGTGCAGTCACTGTGGTGAGTGTCTACTGATGCCTGCTAACTACACCAGGGTGAAAAATAGACAGAACTGGTATAAGGGCCAGTAAACAGAATCATTCTCTTCGCCCCACCTTGCCAGAGGGTTGTTTTTAGGTATTTGTTAAGCGCTTATTATGATTCCAGGCACTGTACTAAGCGCTGGGATCGATACAAGCTAAGAGGCTGTTGATGACTTCTTTGCAAAGGCTGGGCCCCAAAACACCCAGTTCAGATCATGCGCACCACACATAGAATGGGGAATTTAGCACTGGATCGGCAAATTAGCCTGGCCAACTTCACCAATAGGTAGAAATTTTGTTGTTGTTAATAACACTAACAAATATCAATGTCACTCTTATAATTAATAATAATACTGTTATTTAAGTGCCTACTGGTTACCAAGCACTGTGCCGACTGCTGGCAGGGGATACAGTAATTAGACACTGTCCCTGCCCCGCCTGGTGCTCACTTTCTGAAGGGGAAGGATTTTCCTGTTGAAGAGGAAAATCAGAAAGCAGCAGAACGATGCAGGCTAGGCCCAGTTCAGATCGCGGACTTAACCTGGTGGCAAAATGGGAAGGTCTGCCTCGCCCATGTCCTGCTTCTGTCCTGGAATGGCCTCCCTCTTCATATCTGAAAGACAATTTCTCTCCCTGACTTCAAAGCCTTATTGAAGGCACGTCTCCTCCAAGAGGCCTTCCCTAACTAAACCCTCCTTTCCTCTGTTCCCACTCCTTTCTGCACCACCTTGATTTGCTCCCTTTATTCTTCCCCCCTCCCAGCCCCATAGTACGTATGTGCAGATCTGTAATTTTATTGATACATATTCATGTCTGTCTCCCCCTCTAGATTGTAGGTTCGTTGTGGGCGGCAGAGACTGTGTCTGTTATATTGTACTCTTCCCAGAGCTTAGTACAGTGCTCTGCACACAGTAAGGGCAAAATAAATATGATTGACTGACAAAGGGAGTAGGAAAGATGAAATAAGTACAAATATAACTTACAAGACAAAGTTCAGAGTCCAGCTTGTCCAGTGGTGGAGGGAACACGATGTTCTAAAGAAACGTTGAGGCCGTATGCTTCCACTGATTAAATCCCCCCACCCTGTGTGCATGGGGCATGTCAGAAGTGGGGGCTCTGGGTCCCGGTGGTCTCTCTCGGCAGCCCGGCGACACTCTGCTGCAGCTTGAATCCCTCGCACTCGGATGCACTTAGTCTTCCCCATTTCCCCTCTTTCTTTCCACACTTCCATGCACTTCTTCCTCCCTTCAGGAATGGTTCATTGTCATCTGGCCCAGGTACAGCTGGTCAACCAGTATGCCAGCTGGAACCTCAGCCCATGGCAGAGCGTTTGCTGGGCAGGAGTGGAGCTAGAGGGTGGGCATCAGGGCCTCCTTCCCTCTGGCGACGTCTGAGATCCCGCCTGCTTCTGTCGCTCTGCAGGAGCACCCGCCTGCCATAAACCACCTGGACTCCAGCAGCAATCCATCGTCCACCACCTCGTCCACCCCGTCTTCTCCAGCCCCATTCCACTCCTCCAACCCCTCCAGTGCCACAACTCCCCCCAACCCCTCGCCGATGACCCAGCGGGACAGCAGGTTTAACTTTCCAGGTAACTTTCCAGGTGGGTGTGGGGTGGCCAGCTGGGGGGAGGTCTGGGCTCTGAGACCAGGTCAGGTCTTGCCAGGAGTCTTTGCAGACGAAGGGCCTAACTCACCCTCAGCCCCTCTGCCGTGAAGGCCTGGTTTAGAAAGCAGGGTAGTGTCTGCCCCCAAGGAACCAGGCTCTCCCGTCTGCTCCGGACAGCGAGGCTCTAAAGATAATAATAATAATAATAATAATAATGGTATTTGTTAAGCGCTTACTATGTGCAAAGCACTGTTCTAAGTGCTGGGGTAGATACAAGGTAATCAGGTTGTCCCACAGTCTTCATCCCCATTTTACGGATGAGGGAACTGAGGCCCAGAGAAGTGAAGTGACTTGCCCAAAGTCACACTGTTGACAAGTGGTGGAGCCGGGATTTGAACCCACGGCCTCTGACTCCAAAGCCCGTGTTCTTTCCACTAAGCCATGCTATTATTATTATTATTATTATTATCAAGGTCAGTAGGGGAGAGGATCCAACACGATATATGGTTTGGTCACATCAAATGTGATTATGGTTGAAGACCCAAGCTCTTCAAGCCCCATCCATCTGGTCAGATCACTGGGATATGCCCGATTACTGTCCCCAAGAGTGCATCAACAGCATGGAGCTTGTGGTCCCTTTCTTTGGCTTTTTGTCTAAGACCTTTAGAGATGAAAATAAAATGCTTCTCCCTGTCATTTCTCCTTTCACTGTAATATGCATGTTGCATGATGAGCCCCTGCTTTACTCTGATAGCCATAGCAGGAAAGATCGTTCCGGATGAACTATCAAACAGGGGTAGCTGTCTGCTCCCAATCTGGCTGCTCCAGACACACTCCGAGTGGGTGCCAAAGTTAGATGTTAGCTTCTGAGCAGGTCAAGGGGGAAATTAGGGGGCCTCCACTTTAAACCAAGGGAGGAAGGCCCAATTTGGGTGCTCACCAAGGAGCTGACTGTTGTCAGAGAAGCAGGCTCACCGGGTTACGGACCACAGTCCACTTTTCCCGGCACCACATTCCCATTGAGCAGAGAAGGCTGAATGCACAAAGGCTTCTGGACTGGAAGTCCGGTGAGCTCCACCGCCCTGCCGTGAGGCCAGGGGCCAGACAAGGGCCGGCCACAAAGGAGTGTGGGAAACATTTTACTCTCCCCTGAGCCCATTTCATCCACCCTCCGCCAGAGATGAGCAGGGATTCTCAGAGCCACAACCTCACCAGCCTCTTCTTTTCTTTTTATATTTCCCTCCCTCCCGGCCCTTCCGCTCTTTCCCGCTGACTGCCCGTCACCTCTGAGCCCTCCACTCCTCACCAAAGAGGAGACTTGGGGGTCACTCTCCTAACCTAATGCTCCCGCAAAATCACCGAAGCTAACTCACTGACTGGCGCGGGGCCGCCGCTGACGGCCCCTGACCTTCTTCCCTGTGTGTGCTGTTCTGCCTGTGTGATTAGCTGTCCTTTTTTGTTTAAAGCTGCCCACTACATTCATCATAGACAACAGTTTATCTTCCCAGGTGAGTTGTTGCTTTAATTCTACTAACCGCCCAGTGCTCTGACTGCCTGTTTCCAGCTTGCCTTTGCAAGTCTTGTGTCCTGTGACGGTCTTGGACGGGATTTTGAGGGATCTGAAGTTGGCGTGGAAGGATGCATGGAGAAGAAGCTTCTGATAGTGTTCTGTCTAGCTCCGAAGGAGGGGTCAGGCAGGGTGGGCAGAGCAGCTTTTTTTCTGGCTCCGCCTTTTTTCTCTCTCTCTAGTTGTACTTGGGAAAAGGACTCCATTGGCAGGCAGCGGGAGGTTGGATTCAGAGTCTTTGTCCTTTCCTCTACCTGTATCCCCTGGTCTTCGGACAGTGTTACACTCCTAAGCCTCCCCATTATGATATTTTTGAGTACTGGCCAAATTTGAAGCTACAGCATGGCACCATTTTAATGCCCTCTGGGGGATGTGGCTGAGGCTCAAGAAGCCCTGGGTCTTTAGAGGGAGGAACTTTTGGGAACAAGTCCAGAATGGGACTTCTCCTCTTCTTCCTTCTTCTCTTCCTCCTCCTCCTTCTCTTCCTCCTCCTCCTTCTCTTCCTCCTCCTCCTTCTCTTCCTCCTCCTTCTTCTCTTCCTCCTCCTTCTTCTCTTCCTCCTCCTTCTTCTCTTCCTCCTCCTTCTTCTCTTCCTCCTCCTCCTCTTCCTCCACCTCCTTCTCTTCCTCCTCCTTCTTCTCTTCCTCCTCCTTCTTCTCTTCCTCCTCCTTCTTCTCTTCCTCCTCCTTCTTCTCTTCCTCCTCCTTCTTTTCCTCCTCCTCCTCTTCCTCCACCTCCTCTTCCTCCTCCTCCTATTCCTCCACCTCCTCTTCCTCCTCCTTCTCTTCCTCCTCCTTCTCTTCCTCCTTCTCCTCCTCCTCCTCCTCCTCCCAGGGAACATCTGAGTTCAGAGAGGGAGGGTGTTCAACTCTGCGTTCTGTCCCCTTCATTACTGGGGAAGTGGAAGAGGGTTTGACTGGGGTTCCACGGGACTAAGGGAGCTGGAGAATGGGGATTAACTCAGTTAATTGCATTCAATCAATTAAACGTATTAAACGTAGTACAGAGCACACTGTACTAACGCCCGAGGAGAATGCAGAGTTGGTAGACACGATCCTTGCCAGAACTCGCAATCGAATGGGGGAGACGGGCATTCAGATACCTTATGGATGGGGGAAATGGTAGGGGGTAAGAATATGATCCTCACAGTGTTAAACAAGATCATTTAGACCTAATGAATTATTTGGCCTGAATTAATTCAGGCCAAAGCTACAGGGATGGATTTTCTATTTGGATGAATAATGCATCAGCCTGCGGTAGCTGTGGTCTTTATTAAGCCCGTAGAGTGTATGAAGCATTTGGATGGATGCAAGATAAAGAAATCAGACACATCCATGTCCCACACAGGGGGACAGTTAGGGTAGAGGAAGGAGGTCCTGAGGATCTGAGCCAAGTCTGCTTTCATGGCTGCCCTAGCCTTCGGATGGGGCTTTCAATTCCAAGGTTTGCTATTTTGTTCATTGGCGTTTGGGATTTTTTTCCTTTAGCTGAGTGTGGGATATGGAAACTGGGTATTATGTTGTATCTGCTCGGGGCTCAGTGGAAAGAGCCCAGGCTTTGGAGTCAGAGGTCATGGGTTCAAATCCTGGCTCCACCACTCGTCAGCTGTGTGACTTTGGGCAAGTCACTTCACTTCTCTGGGCCTCAGTTCCCTCATCTGTAAAATGGGGATTAAGACTGTGAGCCCCCCGTGGGACAACCTGATCACCTTGTAACCTCCCCAGCGCTTAGAACAGTGCTTTGCACATAGTAAGCACTTAATAAATGCCACCATTATTAGTATTATACATGTGTAAATGTGAGAACACACACACGCATTCATTCAGTTGTATTTATTAAGCACTTACTGTGTGCAAAGCACTGTAATAAGTGCCTGAGAGAGTAAAATATAACAATAAACATACACATTCCCTGCCCACAGTAAGCTTACAGGCTAGAGGGGGAGGCAGTCTTTAATACCTCCCACGCCACCAACATCATCATCACCACCATGCACGTTTGCGGGCGTAGCAATCCTCACAGTCCAACTGTCTACAGAAACTTTAAAAAAACAATTCTGCCCTTGCTGTAAATTTTATAAAGCCACGGGCTCCAAATCAGCCACATAAATGGGGCCTCATGAGAGCTGGACCAGTAGGGAGACAGTGACCCAGAATGCTGTGGACTTGGAGAAGCAGCGTGACTTAATGGATAGAGCACGGGCCTGGCAGAAGGTCATGAGTTCTAATCCTGTCTCCGTCACATGTCTGCTGTCTGGCCTTGGGCAAGTCACTTCATCTCTCTGGGCCTCAGTTACCTCGTCTGTAAAATGGGGATTAAGACTGTGAGCCCCCGCCATGGGACAACGTGATCACCATGTCTCCTCCCCAGTGCTTAGAATAGTGCTTCACACATAGTAAGCGCTTAACAAATGCCATCATTATTATTATTACAGAAGAGGAAACGAAGGCTTTGACTCATCTGTAAAATGGGGAATTAGAGTGTGAGCCCCGTATGGGACAGGGACTATGTCCAACCTGACTAACCTGAATCTATCCCAGTGCTTAGAACAGTGCCTGGTACATAGTAAGCACTTAACAAGTGTCATTATTATTGCTATTATCCATTTTGCCCCTACGGGTTTCCACCGGTGAGGGTGGGCCGGGAAGATTCCCAAAATCAGCAGCCACTCTCTCGGGTCTGGGTGCGAGGTTGAACCAGACCCCAAGCCCGCTGGGGAGCACCCACAGAGACCTCGGCCTTGGGCAACTCTCCGGGACCCTTTCCCAGGCTACTGCTGAGAGAGAGGAGCCTTTATCAATAATAATAATAATAATAATGATGGCGCTTTTGGGTAGGGACCGTCTCTATATGTTGCCAACTTGTACTTCCCAAGCGCTTAGTACAGTGCTCTGCACACAGTAAGCGCTCAATAAATACGATTGAATGAATGAATGAATGGGGAGCGCCCACAGAGACCTCGGCCTGGGCAACTCTCCGGGACCCTTTCCCGGGCTTCCGCTGAGAGGGAGGAGCCTTTATCAATAACAATAATAATAATAATGATGGCGCTGTTGGGTAGGGACCGTCTCTATATGTTGCCAACTTGTACTTCCCAAGTGCTTAGTACAGTGCTCTGCACACAGTAAGCGCTCAATAAATACAATTGTATGAATGAACGAATGAATTTATTAAGCGCTTACTGTGTGCAAAGCACTGTTCTAAGCACTGGGGAGGTTACAAGGTGATCAGGTTGTCCCACTGGGGGCTCACAGATTTTACAGATGAGGGAACTGAGGCCCAGAGAATAATAATAATAATAATGATGGCATTTGTTAAGTGCTTAGTATGTGCAGAGAGCACTGTTCTAAGCGCTGGGGGGATACAAGGTGAACACGTTGTCCCACGTAGGGTTCACAGTCTTAATCCCCATTTTACAGATGAGGTAACTGAGGCTCAGAGAAGTTAAGTGACTTGCCCAAGGTCACACAGCAGACATGTGGCGGAGCTGGGATTAGAACCCATGTCCTCTGACTCCCAAGCCCGGGCTCTTTTCCACTGAGCCACACTGCTTCTCTAAGCCCAGCAGCCATTCAAGGCCCAGATGGTATTTGTAAGAATTCTGAGCTGGTGAGGGAGGGACAGTTAAAATCTCAGAGAATTGCGGACACACCGCCCCGTCCAATCAATCAATCAATCAATCATATTTATTGAGCGCTTACTGTGTGCAGAGCACTGTACTAAGCGCTTGGGAAGTCCAAGTTGGCAACATATAGAGACAGTCCCTACCCAACAGTGGGCTCACAGTCTAAAAAGGGGAGACAGAGAACAAAACCAAACATACTAACAAAATAAAAAAAAAATAGAATAGATATGCACAGGTAAAATGCAGGTAAAACAGGTAGAATAGATATGTACAGGCTGGCCAGAGACGTGGCCAGCCAGGTTACTCCGGTGGAGTCTGCGTTGAGGTGTGATCTTTCAAGACCAACTTGGCAGAGGATGAAGGGAAACTCCTTGTGCTTGTGTGCCGTGGACATTGGATGGTGCTAAGAAACCACGGGGAGAGTTTTCATTTATACCCATGGCAGCATAATGAAAAGTCATCAACTCCTAGGACCGAAAGTACCTCCGGAGGTCATCTGGTCCGGCCGCCTGCCTCGGTGCGGAAGGGTCCCCAGTTTAGTCAGATGGCTCTTCACTCAGGTGGTGAAGTCTGTGGTGAGATTAGTGGTCCTGGAGAGGGAGGAGTGAGGATAAAGCTAGGAGTAAAGGATAAATGCTTCTTCCCATAGCCTCTCCGGCCTGCCCTCTAATAGTAGTAGTAGTAATAATAGTAAGTGTGGCATTTAAGCACTTACTATGTGCCAAGAACTGTACTAAGGACTGAGGTAAGTACAGGATAAGCGGATTGGATTCTATCCCTGTCCCAAAAGGGGCCCGCAGCCTAAGTAGGGTGGAAAACATGAATTCAATCCCCATTTTCTAGGTGAGGAAACAGGCACAGACAATTTTTTTTATAATAATAGTAATAATAATGGCATTTGTTAAGCGCTTACTATGTGCAAAGCACTGTTCTAAGTGCTGGGGAGGTTACAAGGTGATCAGGTTGCCCCATGAGGGGCTCACAGTCTTAATCCCCATTTTACAGGTGACGTAACTGAGGCCCAGAGAAGTGAAGTGACTTGCCCGAAGTCACACAGCTGACAAGTGGCAGAGCCGGGATTTGAACCCATGACCTCTGACTCCAAAGCCCGGGCTCTTTCCACCGAGCCACGCTGCTTCATATATATTTATGATATTTAAGTTCATTCATTCATTCAGTCATATTTATTGAGCACTTACTGTGTGCAGAGCACTGTACTAAGCACTTGGGAAGTACAAGTTGGCAACATATAGAGACGGTCCCTACCCAACAGTGGGCTCACAGTCTAGAAGAGTGGGCTTACAGTCTAGAAGTGTTTACTATGTGTCATACACTGTTCTAAGCACTGGAGTAGATACAAATCAATCAGGTCAGACAAAGTTCCTGTCCCCTTTGGCACTCACAGCCTGTGCAGGAAGGAGAACAGGTATTGAATCCCCATTTTACAGCTGAGGAGACTGAGGCACAGAGAAGTTAATTAGCTGAAGTGACGAGGCTGAGATTAGAACTCAAGTCCTCTGAGCCTCAGGTCCGTGTTCTTTCCACTAGGCTCGCTGCTGCCCAAGTGACTTGCCCAAGGTCACACAGATGAGACAAGTCACCTCATCTCTGGGCCAACCTGCGAGGAAGGAGAAGTTGGGGGGGATGAATATAGCCCTGGGGTGACCTTTTGCTGATTTAAATGAAATGAAGATGAGAGTGCTGAAATGATCATCATCATCATCAATCGTATTTATTGAGCGCTTACTGTGTGCAGAGCACTGTACTAAGCACTTGGAAAGTACAAGTTGGCAACATATAGAGACAGTCCCTACCCAACAGTGGGGTCACAGTCTAAAAGATAATAATAATTTTGGTATTTCTTAAGCACTTACTATGTGCCAAGCACTGTTCTAAGTGCTGGGGGAGATATAAGGTAATCAGGTTGTCGCACGGCGGGCTCACAGTCTTAATCCCCATTTTACAGATGAGGTAACTGAGGTCCAGAGAAGTTAAGTGATTTGCCCAAAGTCACACAGCTGATAAGTGGCGGAGCCGGAATTAGAACCCATGACATTTATTATTTATTTATTTATTTATTATTTATCTATTTATCTATCTATTTATTATTATTATTATTATTATTTATTTTACTTGAACATATCTATCCTATTTATTTTATTTTGTTAGTATGTTTGGTTTTGTTCTCTGTCTCCCCCTTTTAGACTGTGAGCCCACTGTTGGGTAGGGACTGTCTCTATATGTTGCCAATTTGTACTTCCCAAGCGCTTAGTACAGTGCTCTGCACATAGTAAGCGCTCAATAAATACGATTGATGATGATGATGATGATGACATGATGGGAAACCAGTTGGCTCAGAAAACTACATTAGCGTGCTCATTCTCTCCCACCGGATATTTCTGGAAGGGGCATTAGGACAACTGGTAAAATTAAAGGAGATTCATCTTTGTGCCTTTTCTTTTTCTCCAGAAATTTCCATCCCACCCCAAGTGACACAGCCCCTCAACCCAACGGACGACCTCCGGTAAGCATTTCTCCCTCTTGGTTTGTCCCTGGCAGGGGATGGGGGCATCTGCCAGCCCAGGGGCACGAAACAGATGGCAGGTCGGGTGGCTCGTTTTTTGATCGAGACTTGTGCGTCCGGAGGAGGATCTGGGAAACAAGGCCTTGCTCCTATGGAAGCCAAGCTTGGGCTTGCAATTTCACTCCAACTTTTCTCTGGGCCAGAAGCAGTCAACCAGTCAGTGGCTGGGCGAATACAGATCAGTAGAGTTGGTAGACACAATTCCTGCCCACAGGAGTTTGCAGACTACTGGACCTGTGTCTCCTACAGTCCATAGGGACCGTCTATATGTTGCCAACTTGTACTTCCCAAGCGCTTAGTACAGTGCTCTGCACACAGTAAGCGCTCAATAAATACGATTGAATGAATGAATAGGGTTTGCGCTGGAATGTCTTTCTGAGTGGCTTCCTTTTCTTTTTAATGGTATTTGTTAAGCGCTTACTATAATAATAATATTGATGGTATTTGCTAAGCAGTTACTATGTGCCAAGCACATTGGGTTTGCTCTGGAATCTCTTTCTGAGTGGCTTCCTTTTCTTTTTAATGGTATTTGTTAAGCACTTACTATAATAATAATATTGACGGTATTTGCTAAGCAGTTACTATGTGCCAAGCACATTGGGTTTGCTCTGGAATCTCTTTCTGAGTGGCTTCCTTTTCTTTTTAATGGTATTGGTTAAGCACTTACTATAATAATAATATTGACGGTATTTTCTAAGCAGTTACTATGTGCCAAGCACATTGGGTTTGCTCTGGAATCTCTTTCTGAGTGGCTTCCTTTTCTTTTTAATGGTATTTGTTAAGCGCTTACTATAATAATAATATTGATGGTATTTGCTAAGCACTTACTATGTTCCAAGCCCATAGGGTTTGCTCTGGAATCTCTTTCTGAGTGACTTCCTTTTCTTTTTAATGGTATTTGTTAAGCGCTTACTATAATAATAATATCGATGGTATTTGCTAAGCAGTTACTATGTGCCAAGCACATTGGGTTTGCTCAGGAATCTCTTTCTGAGTGGCTTCCTTTTCTTTTTAATGGTATTTGTTAACCGCTTACTATAATAATAATATTGATGTTATTTGCTAAGCACTTACTATGTGCCAAACACATAGGGTTTGCTCTGGAATCTCTTTCTTAGTGGCTTCCTTTTCTTTTTAATGATATTTGTTAAGCGCTTACTATAATAATAATATTGATAGTATTTGCTAAGCAGTTACTATGTGCCAAGAACATAGGGTTTGCTCTGGAATCTCTTTCTGAGTGGCTTCCTTTTTTTTAATGGTGTTTGTTAAGCGCTTACTATAATAATAGCATTGATGGCATTTGCTAAGCGCTTACTATGTGCCAAGCACTGTTTTAGGCACTAGGGTAGATACAAGATAATCAGGTTGTCCCACGTGGGGCTCACATTCTTAATCCTCATTTTACAGATGAGGTAACTGAGGCACAGAGAAGTTAAGTGACTTGCCCAAAGTCACACAGCTGATAAGTGGTGGAGTCAGGATTAGAACCCATGACCTCTGACTCCCAAGCCCGGGCTCTAGCCACTAAGCCACGCTGCTTCTCAATGTGCCAGGCACCATACTAAGCACTGAGGTAGATACAAGCTGATCAGGTTAGAAACTGTCCACGTCCCACATGGGACTCATAGTCTTAATCCCCATTTTACAGATGAGGTAACTGAGGCCCAGAGAAGTTAATTGACTTGCCCAAGGTCACACAGCAGCACGGCCTAGTGGATAGAGCATGGGCCTGGGAGTTGGAAGGTCATGGGTTCTAATCCTGGCTCTGCAACTTGTCTGCTGTGTGACCTTAGGCAAGATGCTTCACTTCTCTGGGCCTCAGTTCCCTCATCTGTAAAATAACAATAATAATAATGGCATTTATTAAGCGCTTACTATGTGCAAAGCACTGTTCTAAGCGCTGGGATTAAGACTGTGAACCCTATGTGGGACAGGGATTGTCTCCAATCTATCTTGTATGTACCCCAACGCTCAGAACAGTGACAGGGACTTTCTCCAACCTGACTATCTTGTATGTACCCCAACGCTCAGAACAGTGCCTGGCACATAGTAAGTACTTAATAAATGCCATTGTTATCATTAATATTATTATTATTAAGTGGTAGAGCCAGGATTAGCACCCAGGTCTTCTGACATCCAGCCCCGTGCTCTTTCTACTTGGCCATATTACTTCCTTAGTATCTATCAATCAATAGTATCTACGGAGTGCTTATTGCTTTGAACCCCTGGGTAGGCTTGATAGAATTAGCAGACACGATCTCTGCCCTCAAAGATCTTACAGTGGCCAATCTAGAAACAGTTACGGAAATAAATTAAAGACAGAAGGAAGTGATAGTTGCCCATTAATTGCTTGCAACGTGTCATGGGCTTCTTTCTTGGAAAACAGTTTGCAGAGAGTTTTCTGGTCTGTTTACGGTGCTTTAGAGAAGACACTGAATTTCATTTCTCTCTCAGATCACTCCAGCTTTCTTTCTAGAATCGGGAACTCACACTTGCAAAGGTTCCTTCCTGATGCCGCGCAGCAAGGTTTAATGTCAGTCAGTCAGTCGTATTTACTGGGCACTTACTGTGTGCAGAGCAGTGTACTAAGTGCTTGGAAGAGTAAATAATAATAATAAATAATTATAGTATTAAGCGTTTATATAATAATGATGGCATTTATTAAGCACTTACTATGTGCAAAGCACTGTTCTAAGTGCTGGGGAGGTTACAAGGTGATCAGGTTGTCCCATGAGGGGCTCACAGTCTTAATCCCCATTTTACAGATGAGGAAACTGAGGCACAGAGAAGTTAAGTGACTTGCCCAAAGTCACACAGCTGACAATTGGCAGAGCCAGGATTTGAACCCATAACCTCTGACTCCAAAGCCCGGGCTCTTTTCCACTGAGCCACACTGCTTCTCTACGCTGCTTATATGTGCCAAGTGCTGGGGTAGATACAGGGTAATAATAATAATGGCATTTATTAAGCACTTACTATGTGCAAAGCACTGTTCTAAGCGCTGGGGAGGTTACGAGGTGATCAGGTTGCCCCATGGGGGGCTCACAGTCTTAATCCTCATTTTACAGGTGAGGTAACTGAGGCCCAGAGAAGTGAAGTGACTTGCCCAAAGTCACACAGCTGACAATTGGCAGAGCCGGGATCTGAACCCATGACCTCTGACTCCAAAGCCCGGGCTCTTTCCACTGAGCCACGCTGCTTCAGGTGGTCCCACACAGGTCTCACAGTCGTAATCCCCATTTTTACAGATGAAGTAGCTGAGGCACAGAGAAGTTAAGTGGCTTGCCCAAGGTCATACAGCAGACAAGTGGCGGAGCCGGGATTAGAATCCACGTCCTCCGACTCCCAAGCCTATGCTCTTTCCGCTAAGCCACTCTGCTTGCCAATATAACAGATACGTTCCCTGCCCACAGTGAGCGTGAGTCAATGACCAGCACACTAAATTGCAGGGAATGTAGACCTCCCCCTGGAAGCAGAGTCTTTCTCCCTGCGAGCTCTGCAGCTTCAGAGAAGTAACGGAGATAGTAAATTTCCCCCATCCTGCTACCATTTTGAAACTGTCATGGAAAGAGTAATGGTTGAGTATCCTCATGGTGCACTGTACTGGATGCTTGGGAGGTGCAGAATAACAAAATGACCTGTTCCCTGCCTACAAGGAGCTTAAGCTCGAATAGGGGAGAGGGACATAAAAATATCTAAAGATACTGGACGGGGAACGTGACTTCTTTCAAGATCCTGGTTCATTTTGGGTGGGATGAGGAAACAGTCATGTGTCTGCCTGGAATTTTGGCCAGGGCTACGGAGGAGTGTCGAGATTTCTCATGAAGAGAAGCAGCGTGGCTCGATGGAAAGAGCACGGGCTTTGGAGTCAGAGGTCATTGGTTCTAATCCCGGCTCCGCCGATTTTCAGCTGTGTGACTTTGGGCCTCTGTTACCTCATCTGTAAAATGGGGATTAAGACTGTGAGCCCCCCATGGGACAACCTGATCACCTTGTAACCTCCCCAGGGCTTAGAACAATGCTTTGCACATAGTAAGCGCTTAATAAATGCCAACATTATTATTATTATTATTATTATTTCTCTCCCAGCTTCTAATTCTCGCAGTCCGGCCAGTCTGTCTCAAAGCCAAACCGTCTTTCTTTCCCTAGTGCCAGTGATCAGCCGAAAACTGATGCGGCTGAAGAGCATGAAGCAGAGGTGAGTGACTTTGTGGACCTCATGATGGTATCATGGGCAAGACACAACCTCCCCCTTCTCCCCACACCCCCCAAACTGCCCAGGGCATCTGGGGGCACAAAATACTGGGTCCCTGGGGCATTCAGCACAGTGCCTTGGCCCTTAGGAGGCTCAGCAGAGTCCCTGCCCCTTGGGGCACCTGTTAAAGAATAGACACGGTACCCGCTTTAAGGTCTCTATCAGAACAGGCAAACAGTCAATAGTATTTGTAGTAGCATTTGTGGAGCATCTACTTGGTGCAGTACACTGTACTGGACGCTTGTGAAGTCTAGCATAATAATAATAATAATAATAATGGTATTTGTTAAGCACTTACTATGTGCCAAGCGTGACGATGCTACATATTCCCCACCTCCAAGGAGCTCACAGTCAAATGTAGCCAACCCACACAGGTCCACATGGATGAATTGAGGAGGGGGCACAGGGTTGGGGGTATCTCAGAGGGTGTTGGGAGGTTGGTGGTTCCGAGCGGAGGAGAGCTTCCAGAGAGCCCCTCGGGCCACGATACGGGGATGGAGAGAGAGGGATGGAGTTGGGTGGCACCATGCATAGCTCCGGGCCCTGGATTCTTCCCAGGCGGAGGAACAGGAGGCCGCGAAGTCAGAGCCGGAGGACGACGAGGATGAGATCGAGGACCTGCCGAACTCGCGGCCGCCGTGGAAGGGGACCATCTCCCGCAAAGCCAGCCAGACCAGCGTCTACCTGCAGGAGTGGGACATCCCCTTTGAGCAGGTGGAGCTGGGAGAGCCCATTGGGCAGGGGCGGTGGGGCAAGGTGTACCGTGGCAAGTGGCACGGGGAGGTGGCCATCCGCCTGCTGGAGGTGGACGGCCACAACCAGGACCACCTGAAGCTGTTCAAGAAGGAGGTGATGAATTATCGGCAGACCCGCCACGAGAATGTCGTGCTCTTCATGGGGGCCTGCATGAACCCCCCGCATCTCGCCATCATCACCAGGTGAGCCAGCCCTTTTATTTATTTTTTTTTATTTATGGTATTCATTAAGCACTCACTATGTGCCACGCACTGTTCTAAGCGCTGGGATAGATACAAGGTAATCAGGTTGGACACAGTCCATATCCCACATGGGGCTGCTAGTCGTAAACCCCATTTTGCAGATGAGGTAAAGGAAGCACAGAGGAAGAGAAGTGACTTGCCCAAGGTCACCAGCAGAGAAGTGGCGGAGCCGGGACTAGAACCGAGGTCCTTCCGACTCTTTTGGCACAACACAGGCTCTCGTCCAGTCCTTCTGGCATTCTCGGTCTCGCTGGGGTCTGCTGCCATTCCACAGGCCTGCTCAGAAGTCCTGGGGGTAGTAAATGTTGATAATAATGTGACAATAGAACCAGTAGACAGTGGTTCTAATTCTGGCTCTGCCGATCACTTGCTGTGTGACCTTGGGCAAGTCACTTCACTTCTGCGCTTCAGTTGCCTCATCTGTGAAATGGGGACTTTACCAATCCGGACCTCTGGGGATGTCTGTGGGGGGATTTGCCAGCCCTGGAAATTTCAGTATTCGGTTGGGCAAGAACAGTACCTAAATGTTTCTTAAAGGAGATTTCTTAAGCCCAACATAAGGTCCCCAAGTTCAACTCCCCATCCCCGACTGGGGATTGAAAATGAGCCTTATCTTCTCCTGCAGCTTCTGCAAAGGGCGAACACTGCACTCATTTGTGAGGGATCCCAAAACGGCCCTGGACATTAACAAAACGAGACAGATTGCTCAGGAGATCATCAAGGTAAGATGACTTTTAAGGTGGCATTAGCACACAGGTCAACTCCCCAAGGATGATGCGGGGGCTCTCCGCTCCCTGACAGCGTCACTCAGTCCAGATTTCTGAGGAGATCCGAGAGCTTTCCATGATGACTGAAAAAAGACCCAGAAGGTTATTTGGAGCCTGGTGACTCTTGTCATCCTGTCCTCCTTTCTCTCCCCCCTCAAAAATACCTGTCCCCTTTTCACCCTCACCTTCAAAATATAAAGTTGGCACCCTGGTGGGTGTGTCCCTTAGAGCCAGGCAGAGCTGAGCTCAGTCAATCAGTGGTATTTATTGAGTGCTTGCTGTGTGCAGAGCACTGGACTGAGCACTTGGGAGAGTACAGTACAGTTGGTAGATGCAATCCCAGTCCTCACGGAGCTTACAGCCTAGCAGGGAAGACAAACGTTAAAAAAAATTACAGTTAGGAGAAGCCTCTGAGAATAAGGAGATAAACAGACACATACCCTGAGGTGGATAAGTATCTAAGAGCTTAGGGATATGGTCTCAAGTGCCTAGGTTCATTCATTCATTCAATTGTATTTATTGAGCGCTTACTGTGTGCAGAGCACTGGACTAAGCGCTTGGGAAGTACAAGTCGGCAACATATACAGACCCAGCAATGGGCTCACAGTCTAGAAGTGACACAGAAGGGAGAGAAATAAGAATATGGAGATGAGAGAATATTCAGGGAAAGGTTCCTGTAGAACAGGTGATTTTATTGGAACTTTGAAGATGGGTTGAGGTGGTCTGCCAGTTGTGACTAGGGAGGGGGCTCCAGGTGGAAGGGAAGATCCGAGCTAGGGGTCGATGGTGAAGAGAGATGAGAGTGAAGCACAGTGAATAGGACTGACAGGGCGCCTGATGGCTCCAAGGTAACCCAGGGCATGGGAGGGGAAACCTAAAAATGGGCCCCGTCACCAAGAATGGAAAGGTTTGCACTGGGAGAGTCCATCCTGCCTGGGAGCGCCCTACTCCTCCACGCTCCGAGGGAGCCGAATCCCGGGGAAGTTTCCCAGAAAGGCAGGGCACCCAGGGACCGTCTGGTCCGCTGGCTGTGCCGACACCCTGATTGGTCGCCAGGTGCTGCCAGCTGTAGGCTCTGTGCCACCGGGCACAGTGCGGCCCACCCCGACTCTGGAGAAAGCGCCAGCCATGTTCGGGTTTCTCGGCTGTCCGAACACCAACCAACACACCAATTGCCGGCTACTCTCCCCTGTGGGTTAGAAGTCGGCTGGCTTTAGAGGAACTTCGGGATAAAACCAAAAACATCCCAGCTGGACTTGGGAATTGAGGTGGTCAGTGGTGTGGGTAAAAGTGGGGTGAGGGGCAGCCTGTTTGGGACAGGGTTCTATTAGATCTCAGCATCTGTCCCATTGGGATGCTGTGGGGCCTGAGAGGGAGGTTCACAGCTGGGTGGGATGGATGCCTGCAGTGGCGTTGAAGCAGGGAAGGGGCCTAAATTTCTGGCTAAATCTCCCAAGACCTGACCTAAACCATAGGTTGGGCTTTACAGAGACTTTCTGATTGTCTAAGCCCCTCTGAGCTGATCCTCAGGCTTGGAGATGGAAGAGGCAGCTTCCTGTTTTTCCCTTCACTCTGCAGCAGCTGAGAGTTGTATAGTGTAAATTGTGTATGTTTTTTTAGCCTTTAGTTTGCCTTCAGATAATCCACCAGCTCTCTCCTGCAGGCCCCGAAGTTACTTGGGTTGTCATCCCAGCAGGCTGAGCCCATCCCCCGGTAATGAAACCTAAATTGGACCATTCTGCAATGATTACAGGGTGATTCCTTGGGCAGATTCAAGCTTGAAAAAGCTTGGGCATGCTGCTGTAGCGGGGAGAAAGCTGTGTTTGGGTCAGGGCAGTTGGGGAGAGGGTGTTTGTTGCCCCTACTTTGGGCAGAGTTTGGTCCGGGCCACTCTCTTGGCAGGTGACTGGAGTGACTGCTTCATGAAGGAAGTTCAGAATTGCTTAATCCAGAGTTACTTCCTTTAAGGAAGCTTACCTAACCTTGCTGTCACCTCCTGTTCTCTGCACTGACCCTTTGACCTCCCAGTAGTAGCCTGAAGTGGAAGATTTCAGGCAGAGTCGTAGATTTCAGGCAGAGTTGTACCTCTGAACCCCAGATTCCCCCAGGTGATTCTGTGGATTGAATTATACTTTCCCAAGTGGTTAGTACAGTGCTCTGCACGCAGTAAGTGCTCAATAAATACGATTGAATGTACCGATATGTCTTTCAGGGAATGGGGTATTTGCATGCCAAAGGCATCGTGCACAAAGATCTGAAATCTAAGAACGTTTTCTACGACAATGGCAAAGTGGTCATCACAGACTTCGGGCTGTTTGGGATCTCCGGCGTGGTGCGGGAAGGAAGGTGAGTGAGTTGGCTCTTGGGCTGGGCCAAGACCCAGCCCATTTTGCTCTTGAGGCTCAGCTCAGAATCCACCCGATTGGTAAAGAGTATTTATTGGATGCTCATCCTGGGTAATGCCCTTGCACTTGTTAAAGTACAGTAGAGTTGGTAGGCATGATCTTTACCTATGGGGAGCTTCTTGTGTAACTGTGGAGACAGATCCTAAAATAAATCATAGGGGGAAAACAGTAGAGTATAGTGATATGTAAATATCTGCTCTGAGGTGTGGGGGTCCTGGTATGGCCCCTCTGTACCCTTCGATCTCTGCCAGCCTCTCATTCTGCCTCCACGGAGGCTAGAAGAGTGTTGGAAGTGAGCAGGAGGGTCTTTGATTTCCACCTCCAGTCTGAGCCCCCTCAGCGAGGTTTCTCCAAACTTGGAGGTTGAGCATAAGAAGCAGAAGCAGCATGGCCTAGTGGGGAAAGCATGGGCCTTGGAGCCAGGCCCTGTACTAAACGCCAGGGTAGATCCAAGCAAATCAGATTGGACACAGTCCATATCCCATATGGGGCTCACGGTCTTAATCCGCATTTTGCAGATGAGGTAACTGAGGCACAGAGAAATGAAATGCCTTGTCCAAGGTCACTCATCTGAGCTGGGATTCGAACCCAGGTCCTCGGACTCCCAAGCCCGTGCTCTTTTCACTAGGCCATTCTGCTTCTCCTGTTTTACAGGATAAACTTGCTGCTTCCTGAGCCCGTGCAGCAAGGCCTAGCTCCTTGTCCCTTCTAATACCTTGTCCTAAGGAGGTGAAATTCAGAGCATTCATTCATTCAAACGTATTTATTGAGCGCTTACTGTGTGCAGAGCATTGTACTAAGCGCTTGGGAAGTACAAGTTGGCAACATATAGAGACGGTCCCTACCCAACAGTGGGCTCACAGTCTAGAAGGGGGAGACAGAGAACAAAACAAAACATATTAACAAAATAAAATAAGTAGAATAAATATGTACAAGTAAAATAAATAAATAGAGTAATAAATAGAGCAAACCAGGCTGTCTCAAGTGAGGTCCTCATCTCCCTCTTCTCATCTTAGAGAAGCACCATGGCTCAGTGGCTTTGGAGTCAGGGATCATGGGTTCAAATCTCGCCTCTGCCAGTTGTCAGCTGTGTGACTTCGGGCAAGTCACTTAACTTCTCTGTGCCTCAGTTCCCTCATCTGTAAAATGGGGATTAAGACTGTGAGCCCCCCATGGAACAACCTGATCTCCTTGTAACCTCCCCAGCACTTAGAACAGTGCTTTGCACTTAGTAAGGGCTTAATAAATGCCATCATCATCACTATTATTATTATTATCTCCCAGGATTGCTAAGTTTTATAGGGCCAAAAAGGTTTTCGTTCGAAAATCTGAAATGTTTGCTAAAATGAGGCTTTCTTTCTCAGTTCTCCTATGGCTTTGTTTTTCTTTCTTTCTGTTTCTGGTTTTCATCAGGCGTGAGAATGAACTGAAGCTGCCCCATGATTGGTTGTGCTATTTGGCCCCCGAGATAGTCCGGGAAATGACTCCTGGCAAGGATGAGGACAAATTGCCTTTCTCTAAAGCAGCTGACGTCTACGCGTTTGGGTGAGCTGGAGAAATCTGTCTTCCCTTCCCCGTTTGTGCTTGGGTCTACAGCCAGGGCAGTAACTCCGCAGAAAGTCCCCTTTCCCCAGTTCTCTCCTGCCGCCTCCCCTTCTCCTAGCCTCCCCTCCCCTCCTGCCTCTCGGCATGGAGATTGGCCTAGAGGAGCCAAATTCTCTAACTTGCAGCAAAATTCCTTGGGGAAAAAGTTTGGTATCTTTAAGATCTATGCTACCTGCGCCCGCCTCAAACCAATGCTGCTAATCCACTCTGCTGAAAGCTCTGTCCCTCCAGAAAATCAAGTAGGAGACCCCTGGGGAAAGCTTCACTGTATGGACGCCCGTGGGGAAGACCTCACTGTGTGGATGATATTTCAGAACGATTTGGTATGAACTCCAAGCGAGAGACTGGCCTTTCAAGAACCAAGCTGCTGAAGCCCTGATCTGGCAGATTGGAAGCTGGGAAGGTGTGAAGCAAGTTCTGGCTACAGTCAGCTTGGGGAAGGAAGTTAGTGTAAGTAAACCAAACATGGACATCTTCCCTTTTCTTAAAAAAAAAAAAAAAAACTCTTGCCAACTGGGCCTAGCTGTTGAGGAAGATACTTGATCACCTCTGAAAGAGGTGATCTTGGGATTTGAAATAAAATCATTCAAGGAAAGCCAAATGATGTTATTTAGCCTTGAGAAAAGGCCGAGTGACTTGATTACAGTCTTAAAGTATATGGTGGGAAGACAGTGTAGTAGTAATAGCCTTTATTAAGCGCTTTTTGTTGAGAACTATCCTGTGAGTGTGGAGTAGATGATCTCCATTTTCGCTGAGGACAAAGAGAAATAGCTTCAAATCGCAAGAGAGATTTAAGCTCAATCCCAGCAACCGTTTCTCCTTGATAAAGATTGGTGTGAACACCCTGAAATATCTGACCCAGAGAGACTGTAGATTCTCTGAAGACTTATAAGATTAGGGTAGGTCCCCTGGGATGGGATAAGACCCATCCTTCCTGGAGGCAGGGGGATGAAGTAAATGACTCCTTGAATATCATGTGAGTCTGAGAATTTTGTGATTCACATAAGAGCTATAAAATGAGAAAAGAAATCCGTTTCCCTCTGATTGAAACCCAGATGACTGTTGTAGTCTAAATGGGTACCCATCCTCAGGAGGGTTTGGGATCATGAAATAAACTGCTTCCCCAAAACACTAACCAGTAAACCGTGTGCCATGCAAACATAAAGCCATCTCCTCCTTTCTCCCAATTCTTTGCTTTTGAGAACCGTCTCAAGAGAATGAAACATGACACTGAATAAAATCAGGGGCCCTGAGAGTCAAAATCTCTTCTTTTTGCATATCGTATAATCCTTACAAGTCTTTTGATAACCCGGTTGCAGTTTGGGCCACCTCAGAGGAGAACAGAGAGATGACCATCACCATTCCTGGATCAGTCTAATGGTCCGTCCAGCCCAGGATTTTGTTTCCGACAGTGGCAGCTTTCCCTCTAGAAACCCATTATGAATTCACACAAGCCCTTCGTGAAACTACTGAGAGTGTTAGTGTGCTCAACTTCCTGTGGGAATGGAACCCACCGTGTGAGGAAGCGTTTCTTTTTGTTTCTTTGAGTCTCCGATTTTCAAGAGGCACTGGGGGGAATCCTTCCCTCCTCCCCGCCGCCCCATGGTGAGGTGGGATTTGGGAGACAACAATGCCACGTTTGCCCCATTCTCACCCTTCACTATCTTGTCGACTCAGGGAATGTCCCCTCTCCATCTCCATCTTTCCCGGCTGAAGTCCGTAATCTTGTGTATATCTCACTAAGAAATTTTTCTTCATGCTCCATGATCACTTTACAGTTTGCTCTCCAGCTCTGTGATGTCTTTCTGAAAGTTCACATGATCATCTCTATCCTAGACGCGGGAGTAACGTGTCTTACATAGTGGTGAAACTGCCTTTGACTTGGATTTCTACCTTCCATCTTGATGGTGCCCAGATTTCACATGGTGTCTTTAGCTGCTGCTGGACATTTGATCAGTGATTTAAATGATCAGTCCACAGAAACTCTGAGATCTGTTTCCTGAGTGGGGACTAGCAGCTCAATCTAAGCGTGCATCAATGGAGATGAAATCTACACTATTCTTTTTTTCCCCGGGTGCTTTGCCTTGCAGTTGATAATAATGATGGCATCTATTAAGGGCTTACTATGTGCAAAGCACTGTTCTAAACGCTGGGACCTCATCTCCCATCCTTCTGCCCACCACTCACGCAGCTGTTTAATAACAACCATGGTATTTAAGTGCTAATTATATACCAAGCAATGTACTAAGAGGTGGGGTTGATAGAGAAGCAGCATGGCTTAGTGGAAAGAACCCAGGCTTGGGAGTCAGAGGTCGAGGGTTCTAATTCCGGTTCTGCCACTTATCAGTTGTGTGACTTTGGGCAAGTCACTTAACTTCTCCGTGCCTCATTTATCTCATCTGTAAAATGGGGATTAAGACTGTGAGCCCCACGTGGGACAACCTTATTACCGTGTATCTACCCCAGAGTTTAGAATAGTGCTTGGCACAGAGTAAGCGCTTAACAAATACCATCATCGTCATCAAACAAGATAGAACAGTGTTCAGCGCTTAAAACAGTGCTCTGCACATAGTAAGCGCTTAACAAATGCCATCATTATTAATCAAGTTGGAAACAGTCCCTGTCCCACATGGGGCTCACAGTCTAAGCAGGAGGCTTTCCTATCGGTTATCCTCACTTGTGTGCCTTGTCACGACCAGGAAGGGCATTGTGTCGTCCGCAAACCTGGAGATTTCATAATCCAATTCCTCTCCTATGCCACTGGGGAAAATGTAGAACAAAATTAGCTTTAATAGGGGATCAACTCCATGAGGCTGATGGAGACTATCACCCCCAACCCCAGTTTCCTGTGCTGGACTCACCGTCTCCTCAGATCTCTCACGAGATCTGAGTGTTTCCAGTCAGGGCTGAGGTGATCCAGAATCAGGTTCTCTGGCTTGTTAACTCTGGGAGAGGGCAGGCTTCAAAACCTTCTGCCCCCGAATAAAATCCCTGCCGGTATTTGCCTCGGCACTAAAAAATGAAAAGTTGGCACCTATGACTCCTAGCACTTAGGCTGTGATCAGTTTTCATTTGTCTCACCACAAACAGCACTTTTTCAGGTGCTCCCAGGAGAAGTGGTAGTATTAATAGTAGCGTTTATTGATTGCCCACTCAGGACAGGACACTATACAGTTTACTGGGAAGTACAGAATGAAGAAGTGACTCGTTCCCTGCCCACAAGGAGTTTCATCTCTAATTTGAGAGACAGACATAAAAAAAATTTCAACTAGAGTGGTCAGAATAACAAATGGAATGTTCAGTTGAATAAACCTATAAGCAAGAGTTCTGAGGTTGGGTATGAATAAACTCTGAAGTGCTAGAATTTGCTGAGGGAAGTAGGTGGCTTAGGGTGCCGGGAAATTAATCGAGTCACTCTTGTTGAAGGAAGTGGTTTGGGAAAGCTGTGGTCTGCCTGTGAGTAGGGTGGAAGTTCAAAGATGGGGGAATAGTGGGAGAATCCAGAGTCTAGAAAGTTGGCTTGTGGGGAATCAGAGACAGGGAGTTATGGAATAGTGGGGTGAGTGGGGTTTATATATACATCATATATATATATGTGTTTGTGTGTATGTATGTGTGTATATACATATACACACATAAATATATAAGATGTATACATAAACCCCACTCACCCCGCTATTCCATATGTATGTATATAGAGAGAGCTCTCTATATGTGTGTATATATGTGTGTAAGCATGTATTTAAATGCTTACTATGTGTCAAGCACTGTTCTAATCACTGGGGTAGATTCAAGTTCATCAGGTTGGATGTAGTCCCTGTCCCACAAGAGACTCACACTCTGAGGGAGGGAGAAGAGGTGTTCATCATCCCCATTTTCAGGGTGGGGAAAAATGAGGCCGGAAGGGGCCGGCAAAGCAGTCCCAAGACCAGCCAGTGGAGATGGCTCTCCACAGCTGCTCCAGGGCTCAGCTTTCTCACCCAAAGGGAGGAGTGGGGTGGCAGGTCTCCCTGGGAAGTGTCCCACCACCAACCGGCCTGTGGGCCCCTTGCAGGAGATCCTGTCGGCCTGCTGGGCTCTGGACCTCCAAGAGAGACCCAGCTTCACCCTGCTGATGGAAATGTTGGAGAAACTGCCCAAACTGAACCGGCGGCTCTCCCACCCGGGACACTTCTGGAAATCAGCTGAGTAAGTACCCCATGTCCAAATCCTCCAGTAGACCCCCAGTGACCCTCCCCAACACCATGCTCACCCTACACAGCCCGGTCTCGGTTTCAGAAAGAGTCACTGTGAGTATTAACCAAAGCTAACTTTCTTCTTTTAGTACCACAGCCCACCACAGAGGAAACTTACCCTTCACTCCTAGGTTATTCATATAAAAAGAAAATCGTCCAAAACCTTCCAGGCCCAGCCTAGAGCTGCTCCCTGGGGTGTGGGGCCTGATCCCCTTTACTCACCGGATGACTTGTCATTAACGTTCTCCAAGGTTCTTCCTACCCATGACACTCTCTTCTTTTCCTGACCCAATAGCCAAGCTAGCATCATTTATCCTGTCCCTCTCAGCTATCGTTCCCTACCCTAATTCTGAGCAGTCCTTAAGATGTAAGACGGCCGTAGGCCACTCTGATGGAAATGTTCCTTGGGTTATCAGCCCTGGATACCTAGTGTCAAATCTCATCGAGATAAGGCCATCTCTTCAAAATGAGTTTAGGGGAGGTTGAAGGAAATGGGACTGAGTAATTGGGTTTCCCCAGCCCTATCCCCTCCTTGCATTTTATTACCATGGACTGAATTTATTAAGTTCCTCCTGGGTGCAAAACTCGTTGTTGGTGCTGTGGAAAGGAGAAGTGAAGATAAGATCTCTCCCTTAGAAGGACTTTATGCTATATTTAAGTTCCTTAGGCACCCCAGAGCTAGCCACAGCCTGGGATTCCCTACTGTTTAGGCCATTATTGGTTATACTTCTTTCTTCTAAACTAAAGGCTTACAAAATCCCTTTTACCCCATCAGGTTTTACAGTTTCCCCCTTTAATCTGAATGCATGGGATGGGTGGGGGTAAATCTATTGCTTTAAAAATCCATCTGTCTTAAGAGAATCACGAGTTTGAGTGCGTCTTAGGTTTGTGGAAATCCATTCATCAATAAACCAATCATACTTGTTGAGCTGTACTTGCTGTACTAAGCACTTGGAGAGTTCAGTCGCATTAGTGGCCCAGGTCGCTGTTCTCACCGAGCGTACAATCTAGTGGGCATTGAGAGATGTCAGCATTTCTTAATTCCTAAATGGTGAAGTGGTACATCGGGAGTAGCCCTAAAGTGAATACTGAAATGGGACCGGGGAGAGCGGTTTATTTTTTAATGGGCTCAATCTGTACTGAATATATGGTAATAAAGGGAGGGAGAGAAGCAGGGGAGAAAATTCTCAATCAGCCAATCAAAAAACCCATACTACAATCAGAGTGTCTGATCTGTGGAGCTGTGCAGCTAAAATCATTGCTGTCTGGATTACCCCAATTTTGACAATACGGTCAACTGTTCCAGGTTACCCAGGGAGACATTACCCATATCAAGGCCCATTAAACCAGTGTCAATGTTTTCCAACCCATTTCTGTTCATTGCAGCATTTTTTCCGCATACTGAATGTCTAACTTTCATTTTCTCTTTTCTTTTCCTCTGGGACCATCCCTCTGGGGAGTCACTTCACTTTCTCTCTCTCTCTCTCTCTCTCTCTCTCTCTCTCTCTCTCTCTCTCTCTCTCTCTCTCTCTCCTTTTTTTTTCTTTTTTTCTTTCTTTCTCCACACTTCACGGACCATCTGACTTGTCGCCTCCCTGCCTGCTCTTCTTTTCCAACCTTGTCCTTGCCACTGCACTTCCTGCCGCTCCTCCATCCACCTTCTGGGCCGGGAACTCTTCCCACCTTTCACGTCACGCTGGTTTCCGAACGGCCTGGACCGTGTCCCACCTGGCGAAATGGCGATACTTCCCCCCAGCCGCTGGCGGTCCCGCTACTACCCGAAAGGACATTATTATCAGCCAGACTTTAAGAACTTCTGTCCTGTTGTGGAGGAGTAGATTCCCTCGTGCCAATGAACACTCACCTAACCGCCCAGTCCTCTCTAAGTTTTGTTTCCTGAGGGTCTTGACGTCTCGCAAATGGAAATGATTTCCCTTTTAGCTGAAAGAACAAACTGGTGCTTAGCCAGTTGGCTGCTTTGTCGACAGCCCTTGACTGTCCTGTAACTGGGAAAAGGATCTGGACTCGTTTTGCATAGAGAAAGGGTGGGTAATGGTAAGGGTTTTTGTGGGAAAGGTGCCGCAGGATGGGAAAAAAGAGGAAGTGGGCAGTAATGGGAGCATGGACAATTTGGGAAGGGGCATAAGGCAGAAGGGATATACCCTGGGGTGGTTACCAAGCGAGGTCATGGAGTGGAGACTTCACCCTCTGGAGAGATCTGTGCCAAATAAAAGACCACCATTGGTTACAGTGGTTGAGTTATTTATCTGTTTGGAGGTAGGGGCCTGCACCAGATGAACTCTTGGAGTCTCTTCCAGGTGAATGATTCTCTGACCCTCTAGCTGAAGGACCCATTCTGCCTGAAACAAAACCCAGAAAGAGGAACTCCTCAGGCTGTTCAACAGGGGCCTGAGAAAGGGGAACCGGAACCTTGGAAATCACAAGGAGATGGTTCATAGACAGACAGGAGCGGGGGGGCCAGGGATAATTCCTCTCTCTCTCTCTCTCATGCTCACTTTATCTCTCTCGTACCTTCTCCAAGCTGTGTGGTGGGCTAAGAAATAGTTTACCAGGATCTATATCACTCACCCCTCTTAGAGAACGCTACCTAGTTGGGTAGAAAGTGAACAGCAGGAAATGCCTATCCTTTCTGCACATCCCTTTCAGCCAGTAGTGGAAAAGTGTCATTCATTAATTCATTAAATCATATTTATTGAGCGCTTACTCTGTGCAGAGCACTGTACTAAGCGCTTGGGTGAGTAGAATATAATAGACACATTCCTGCCTACAACCAACTCACAGCCTAGAGGGGGAAAAGACATTAATATAAATAGATAAATTACAGGTATATACAGATATATACAAATGTGCTGTGGGGATTGGAGGGAGGATGAATGATGGAGCAAGTAAGAGCGGCACAGAAGTGAGTGGGAGGAGAGGAGGGCTTAGGGAAGGCTTCTTGGAGGAGATGTGCTTCAATGAGGTTTTGGAGGAGGCGGGGGACAGCAATTATCTGTCTGATATGAGGAGGGAGGGCATTCCAGGCTAGAAGTAGGATGTGGGCGAGTGGTCAGCCACAAGATAGAGGTACAGTGAGAAGGTTAGAATTAGAGGAACCAAATGTGTGGGCTGGGTGGTAGGAGAGTGGTGAGGTGAGGTAGGAGGGGGCAAAGTGATTAAGAGCTTTAAAGCCAATGGTTTCCTTGAGTTGCCCTCCAGGAAGTTTTCAAGCCTTGATCATCCCCATTGTCATTCAGGACAGACTCAGCTCCTATGGTGGTTCTGGTGCTGTTATTGGAGCTGTGGCATCTAAGCTGTGTTTCAGAGCCCTCCACTGACCACCCTGCTCGGTAAATTTAATTCAAAAATGGTGAAGCAAGAAGCTTTAACTTCTGTTGCCCATTTTAAGGCAAAATCATTAAAGTTTTCTTTTGCTCTAATTATCTAAATCTTCTTGAGTTTCCGGTTTTATTTTTGGTGTGTTGAGAGCTAATTTCTCTCCAGAAAACTAGGGGGCTGATGATATCTAACATCTACACCTGTCTTTGGAATTGCCACTCACACAACCACACCTCCCTGTCTTTCCTACTATCACCTCCTTCTCCCTGACTCTTCTTGAACCTTATTTGGAAAAGCTTTGGCAATAACACCCAATTCCATATAGGAGTAGCCAATTAAGGTGAGGAGTCAGTGTCATCTTTTCCTCATTGGTGTTTACTGAAGGCCAGCTGTGTGCAGAGCACACTCAGAGAAGCAGCCTGGCTCAGAGGAAAGAGCCCGGGCTTTGGAGTCAGAGGTCATGGGTTCAAAACCCGGCTCCGCCAATTGTCAGCTGTGTGACTTTGGGCAAGTCACTTAACTTCTCTGTGCCTCAGTTACCTCATCTGTAAAATGGGGATTAAGACTGTGAGCCCCCCGTGGGACAACCTGATCACCTTGTAGCTTCCCCAGTGCTTAGAACAGTGCTTTGCACGTAGTAAGCGCTTAATAAATGCCATCATCATTATTATTATTATTACTCAGTTGTTAGGAGGGCAGTATACAACTTAAAGTCACAGTCCCTGCCCCCAAGAAGCTTGTAGGCGAGTGGAATTTTCTTTGGGGGTAGCTCTCGCCCGACATATACTACTTGATTGATGCCCCAGCTTATTCTTGACATTGGCCTCTTGAGATTCACCTCTCCGGTGCTCCTCCCAGACACTGGGATTCCTTCCTGCCATTCACCTTCTCCCACTAAAAGCTGATGCTCACAGCTCCACATCTTCGGCCCCGGTAAGGTATGGCCAAAAGCATCTGGCAGTGAAGCATGATGGAATACCTCCCACAAAGGCACACTGAAAGAGGTGACAATTAGGACAGTTTGAGTTGCTTCATAGGAAATGCACTCACAGTGAAAATGTTGCACTGTAGAAAGCCACATGTGAAAGCTACTGTGAAGCCGCTGTGAAAGCCACATCCCTGAGCCACCAAAATGGCTAATTTCACCTCATGAAATCCTGGTTCTCAGTTCGGCTCTCCTCCCCCAAACTCATTCAGCCACAGAGTTGCAGCTCATTTGACTGCCAATTTGGGTTCTAATCCTAGAATTCTCCTGGTCAGACAAACCCTCTGAAGAAACCAAAATCACACATCCACACAGATCCACTCAGACTGCCAATAATATCCCATTAATTTTTTTCACCTGGTTAACATTTTGTTTTGCTCTCTGGCAGTCCACCCAGGGCAACAGAGCAAAGGGTGTCAAAAGTAGTTCATTTTGCTACTACTTCACTTCCCAGGCAGAGAGCAAGCTAGTGAGAAAAATGTGTGTGGAGGCTGGTAAATGTCTGACTGGATTATGGGGTCTTATTTGATCATCATCATCATCATCAATCGTATTTATTGAGCGCTTACTGTGTGCAGAGCACTGTACTAAGCGCTTGGGAAGTACAAATTTGCAACATATAGAGACAGTCCCTACCCAACAGTGGGCTCACAGTCTAAAAGGGGGAGACAGAGAACAAAACCAAACATACTAACAAAATAAAATAAATAGAATAAAAAATAATAAATAATAAATAAATAATAAAAAATAAAATAAATAAATTTGTTGCAAGCCCTGAGCTGGGAGGAACCTCCAAGTTCGGGTGGGGAGCAAACGTGCACTTTGGGAGCAATAACTCCACACTGCTGAGGGGTGCAGGCTTCTTAAGCGCTTAGTACAGTGCTCTGCACATAGTAAGCGCTCAATAAATACGATTGATTGATTGATTTTGGGCTGCCAGACCCCCCAGAAGCTGATGGACAGCAAGCAGCAGAGCCAGGCAGACTCAGAAAGCCCCAATTTTGTCACTTGTCTTGAGTGACTCCAGAGAAAACCTCCTTTCATCCAACCAGCTAGCGGCCAGGAGAGAAGTAAGAGTTGGCTTCTAGGAACACAGGCTCAATTTAGAACTGTTGCTATCTCAGGGACTTTTTAAATTGCATTTGTTAAGCGCTTACTATGTACCAGGCACTGTCCTAAACACTGGGACAGATACAAGCTAATCAGGTTGTCCCACATGGGCCTCACAGTCTTAATCCCCATTTTAAAGATGAGGTAACTGAGGCACAGAGAGGTTAAGCGACGTGCCCAAGGTCACACAGCAGAAAAGTGGCAGAGCTGGGATTAGAACCCAAGTCCTTTTGACTCCTAAAGGCCATGCTCTCTTTTGAGCCATTCAGCCACCAACCTCAGTTTCTTTCCAAGTGCAGCATGGGAACGTGAGGAAGGTTGATCCATCAATCAGTGGCATTTTTTGAACTCTTCCTGTGTGTAGAACACTGTACTAAGCGCTTGGGCGAGGACAGTGCAATGGAATTGGTAGATATGTACCCTTCCCACAGGGACCTTAAAGTCTAAAGGGGGATAGAGACATCATCATCATCAATCGTATTTATTGAGCGCTTACTATGTGCAGAGCACTGTACTAAGCGCTTGGGAAGTACAAATTGGCAACATATAGAGACAGTCCCTACCCAACAGTGGGCTCACAGTCTAAAATAACATTAAAATAACATCCCCTGGGAACGGATCAATTTATCAGAGCAATTTATCTAGAAGGCTGGGTGGAGAGAGCAGGGGCCCTGGGAGTCAGGAATATCACATACTTGTCCCCACTCTACCGCCTCCCTCCTGGGTAAGTCCTTAATCTCTTTGTGCCTCAGTTTCCTTATCTGTCAAATTGGCATGAAACATCTGTTCTCCCTCCCACTTAGGCCTGTGATCTCATGTGGGACAGGGACCGTGCCTGATCTATCTCATATCTCAAAGAAAATTTGTTAATTCTCTGTTGTTCTTTCTCATGCTCAGCTGCCGTCACACTTCCCCCCGCTTAATTCCAAATGTCGGGCTTTGAAAACTAACGCCCTGTTCCAGCTCGTGTGCGGGAACAGCACTATTTCTAACGTTCGTGTCCCGCAGCTTCCCTGGCTACTAACTCTCTCTGACTGTGTGTTGTGTTTTTGTTTCTTTCTGTTTTCTTTTTATAGGTTGTAGCTCCTGGGCTGCCTTGCATGTCCCCACAGGGGTTTTCTTCTAATCGACAAACTTGGAGCGATTACCTCTTCTATTAAATGCAAACTCAGATTGTGCTCTAATTCGGGTGACGTAATCTGCACTTCTCTGAATCCTTCCTCGTGACTCTGTTTCTCAGTCATCCTTCCCTCTCTCTGTACGCTTGAGTAGCTCTTTTCTGTTGGGAAATCACTCTGCACTAGCTCCGGGGGATTCTGAGTACCTGGGATTCTCCTGGATGTGAGTTACTGCACTCGGCCGCAACTGAGCACCACGAGCCTGAACTGTCTCATTTTTAGTAGATGCCGGTTGAGTAAATCTTGGGGTAGAGGGGGCGAACGTTGTCCAGGCAGAGAATGTGGGCCCTTGCCAAATACGCAGTTCCTCCCAGAATGGCCTACAGTGGTCTGTGAGCTTATTGTGGGCAGGGAATGTGTCTGCTTATTGTTATACTGTACTCTCCCAGTCGCTTAGTACAGTGCTTTGCACACAGTAAGCACTCAATAAATATGATTGAAAGAGTGAATCAGCTGCACCTCATTTACAGAATCACCAAATGGGAGTTTTCCCAGTAGAATCCCCCCCTGTATTTGCTGCTTTCCCCCACCTGACCTTTGCGGGCTTTTAAGCTTGAAAATTTGTCTTTCAAAGGGCAGCCCCTCTGTTGGCACAGTATTCCAATGCCAGACAGGTCAAAGGGACCACTCTGTTGTTTTTGAGCTTCTGTATGCCCAGAGTGCCACTTCTGAGCAAGGAGAGAAGTGTTTGCTTCCTTTGCCCTCTTACCAACTGAGTGGACAGAGCTTGGTGTAGACTTGGTTCTGGGACCTGGTTGTTCAGTGTCTTCAGAAGTTTTCTTTTTGGATCCCCTACCCTCACCTCTCCGCCCCCAGTCGGGTCTGCTCTAGTTGGAGAAGAGTGGAGGTATAGCCCACCTATTGTCAGGAGGACCAGGCCCAAAGGAAGGGCAGCAGAGTGGGGCCTGGCCACTGGAGCTAGCCCTCATCTCCTGCCCTGTCCATTTCCTGGCTGAATTGAGAAATACCCTTGCCATGGATCGGGGACCTCAATTACTCTTGGACTGGTCTGGCTCCTCAGAGGACTAACTGCTGGACTGTTGGAAAAATGCAAACCCTCCTGGTTGGGAGTTTCTCCGTTGCAGAAGCATCGGCGGAGATGTAACTCACTCTTTTTTCCTCTTTGCAGCATTAACAGTAGCAAAGTTGTGACCCGATTTGAAAGGTTTGGTTTGGGCAGCCTGGAGTCCAGTAACCCAAAGATCTAGCCTGGCGTGCAGTTGTCTTATGGCTGGTTTGGTGTGTGTGTATGTGTGGTGTGTGTGTGTATGTTTAAAAAAAGAAAAAGAAAAAAGACTTCCCGCAAACAACAGAACACCTTCCTGGATGCCAACCAACAAGGAAAGCGAGGAAGGCGTACCCTGAAGATTTACCGACATCTATTAAAACTGATTGAACATGTGTGTTCGAATGTTGGTTCCCGAAGTTGGGAGTTGTGCAAACCACCCCCCTCCCTCCCCTCCCTGTGTTATTTAAAAACTGTTTACATGTATGTTTTTGTGAGTGACTTTGTATTTGATAATAATAAAGGTGACGAGCTTATTGGACCTGAGCCCTGAGGCGGATCTGGAAACAGTGCGGTGCATCATTCCCGGCTCCCCCTTGGGAGTTTCCCAAGGTGCTCAGAAGCCAGGGCCGATGGCAGAAAGGACTTGGAATCTGGGCACCTCTCCAAGGATTGGGAATTTCTTTAGAGTGTGGTTTCAGGAGGATTTGGACTCTGTTCCTCATGGGCCTGGAAACGGGAGGGCTGGAGGGATTGGCAACCCGCTCGGGCTGCCCAAAGCCAACTCCCGAGCGCTAACGCCCCTTTTCTGAGCTGCCCTGGGAGGCTGGTGAGTCCAGAGAGCCGTTTGATCTTCCAACTTGGTCAGTGACTCCGGAGCCCAGGAGATGCCACCGGGCCATGAGGCTTTGGCCCTGGCTTCAGAGGCGCCCTAGGGCTCCGCTGATTTGGCAAGGAAGGCTCACTGTAGAACACTACATAGTTCCTGGCCATTGGCATCCAGTGTCTTTGGCATTAAGAAGTGCTTGGGGTGGTTTAGAGAGGTTGAGGCACAATGTGTCCCCACAGCCTAGGTCTCCCAATGAAGGGAGGAACCATCCAAGTGGAAACAGTTTTGGCCTTTCCACTGGGCCTTACGGGAACCATGAGAATCCCCTCTCAGCTTGGTGGTCTATGTTTCCGTGGCACTGAGAACCTGGGGTGTTTGCAGAGATCCAATTCATTTGGGGCCTGCCTCCCTTCTGGATCACTGGAAGGCCTGACTTTTTGGGTCTTCTGCCTGGAACTGGGTCAAAGAGAATCCCAGTGTCCAAAGGGGATTGGGAAGGAGCCATAAAACCTCAAAGGCAGGGGAGGACAAGAGGGATTCCACTCTGAGTTTTGAAGGCACAAAGCCGGGAGGGCCTTTTGGGGTTGGGGTGAAGAGCGTCCAGGTAATACAAGCTCTTTCTAGTAGAGGTGGGACTGAATTGGGATCCATTTTTGAGAACTACCTCTGCCCTCACTAAGAAGTTCTAAAATGGGAGGAAAAATGGAAGCAAGTAGGAAATGATGTAGAGAAAGAAGGTAGGGAGAAATTGTGGGGATCAGGAAGCGGGATGGGACTCTAAGTCCTTGAGAGGTTTCTTCTCCAAGGACTTTCAGCTCAGCCCAAACTCCTCTCTGGACTATGACCTAAAGCCCCTCTGCCTTGGCACTGAAAGAATCAGGAAGTTCTGCCAACCAGTCTTCAGGAATTTTATTTTCCAGGTGCCTTTGCAGCCACCCACGTCCTGCCTTGGTTCCCATTCTCTTGAGTTTATACTGTGCAGTACCAGGCTCCCAACTAATCCTTAGTTGGGAAGTGTAGAGTGGTAACAGCAGATCCCATTCCAGGACACATGACGTGGAAGTTTTGTGCAATGTGTTTTGTTTTTTTTTAAACTTGGGCCAAAGAAATTTTGCCCCAATTCTCTGATGAGAAAGATGTCCTGTGACCCGAAACCCGTGATCTACCGTCCTCCAATCAGAAATTTTGAAGAGATATCCTGAAAGGCACCAAGCACTTGTGGAAGACCAGTTGGCAGAATTTCCATGCACCGTTTCACACACTGGATGTTGTTATTGTGCTCAGCCTTAAATCTGATGAGGCCCAGTTTTCTGCTCTGAACTCATTGAGTTGAAATTGGAAGGCTTCTAAGGTAGGCCTTGAACTGTGTGTCTTTCTCTTCTTTATGAGGTTTCAGTCTCCCCCTCTAGACTGTAAGCTCGTTGTGGGTCGGGAATGTATCTGTTATATTGTACTCTCCCAAGCGCTTGGTACAGTAAGCTCCGCACACAGTAGGCGCTCAGTAAAGACGACTGACTGACTGACAAGTTGAGTTCCTGATCTGTAGCCTGTCAGGGCCCGAACCCACGGGTGATGGTGGTGGGTCTGGAGGTGAGGCGGAGGTCAGAAAGCCTCTTAGCTTCCGTTGCTCAGCTGGGCTGACAGTAGGGCCTGGTTTGCTCCTGTTAGCCCATGGAGCTATTTTGCCTCCCCTCTCTCTGATCACAGTCAGTTTCCTGATCATCCCCAGAGCAAGAGCAGATGGAGGCTCCGAAAGCCAATCCGGCCGGTCCGTTCTGCCCAGCATCGAACCCTTGATGGCGGGGGCAGAAATGAATGTAGCATTTTCTCTTTTGGATCTGGACAGACCACAGACCGTGCTGGGTATCTGAGGCTGCGGTTCCTCACACAAAAGTCTTGAACGTAAGGTAGTTTGGAGTTGGTTGCTGAGTGTTGCATCAAGGTACTTAAATGCTCCATCACCCCCACTTCTGGTTTTTTTCCCCCTCCTTCTGCCAACTTATATTTTTTGTAGCAAAGGACCCTTTACTCGTCGCTTTCATGTTTTAAAGTAACTGTGAATCGAAGTGAACAAAGCGCCCCTTGCCATCTCTGTTCCTGTCAGTCTTGGTCAGAAACAACTGAAGGATGGGTGTTTACTGTGAATCTTAGCCGCACGAAACAGCCAACTCCAGCCTCTGAAATGGGGTGCTGGGATGGTCCATCGCCATGCCGGCAGTTTTCAAGGTCGCTGTAACTGTGTGACGGGCCAGTGTTCACTGGGAGTCTCAGAGGCAGAATTTAAAGTTGGGAGTCCCCCAAGACTTTCTCACTTGAAGTAGCCGCCTACAAGGTATAAATTCAGTAGCCCAGTGCCCTCTTGCCAGCCACCCTGAAGGAAATTGGTGTGTGTTTCACCTCCCCAGTGTCTTGCACCCTGCCAGGTTGTTTTTCCTCAAATGCCTTGGGCTTGTCAGAGGCGTCCGTTTTCCTTCTAAATATTTGTGAGGCAACCGAGTCTTTCTGCTGCGTCTGATTCCTGTTTGTAATTCTTCCCCTCCTGCTATAGGGAGGGAGTGACCGGCCCTCTAAGACTGTATTGTTTTCAGATGTGTAAATGTGAAATTGTTCCGGGGGCTGTACAATACTGCTGTATTAGCTAAGATTGCACCGGAGTGTATAAATGGAGTGTCTGATGGTATGATAAATATGGAACTGTTTTCTTTTTGAATGTGATGTAAAATTTGTACAGTAAAAATTTTTATATTTTCTATCAACTGAGTTTGTCTTCCAGAACTGCTATTAATTTAATTAAAATGGTTAGTATTAACAAGTGTGCTGTATTAGTTTATGCAACTGGCAAGAGTGTGCTCTCTGCTAATGAAATTCTGGATGTCTGGGGTTGTTTTCAGTGAATAAATTTTCCGCTCTCAGTAAAAGGAAGTCGTTGTTTGGGATTTTGTCTCTCTGTTTCGCTTTCTGTCTCAGCCTATACTGACCGAGTATTAGCTGTTGGAGGAGGAATGTGGGACGAGGTATCAGTGATATTTACTGAGCACTTAGTTTGTGCAGAACACTGTACTAAGCACTTGGGAGAGTACAGTACAACGTGGTAAGGGAAGGATATCTTCGATGAAGTGGGAAAAGGGTAGCATCTTGAAGAGGTTGTCAGGTTCTCATTTTGAGGGGCTGGGGCCCTCTGACTTGTCTGCAGATGTCGGGGTAGGGCAGAGTGGGTGAGCGCTTTCACTGTTCTCACACGATGGTCTCACGCTTAACAGTGACCAGGTTAAGTTTTGAAGAGTAATTGTTTTAAAAATGCTTTGCCCATCCTCTCTGCCCCCTCACCTGAGGGACTGTTTCTGTCTGGCAGCGGCAGAATCTCTTAAAAACATTTCTGGCTAATTGGAAAGGTGAGTGAAGGGCGTTGAAGATTTCAGACGATTTATGGAATTATCCACAAAACATTTTGCCACCTTAACCGTCTTCAAATTACCATAATTCAACTATAGGTATAAACCACATTGATGATGATATACTCTCACTTCGGGAATCAGTCATATTTATTGAGTGCTTACTTTGTGCAGAGCTCTGTACTAAACAGTCGGGAGAGTATAATAGACAAATTCCCTACAAGGAGCTTACAATCTAGAAAGGGAGACAGACATTAAAATAAATTATAGATACATACCTAAGTGAATGATGGTTGAACCTTGGGCTGAAGACTTCAGGCATAATGACCTGTATAAATTTATAAACCTATTATAGGATCCGTTCCAGAACTTCTGGTTAGGCAATGTGAAATTCCTTTAGGTATTAGATACTGTAATGATACATATTTTTAGTGTTTACTCTTTAGTAAAGTTATTAGTGAACATCACAATATTATAGCATACTCTTTTCAGTGGTTACCCAACCAATTCGGGATAGGATCGACCAGATCCTCGATTCGAAAGCAGGAAATTTTCACTTATTTATTAATCTCCACTCCCATCCTGGAAGACTAGCGGTCCGAGGGCTTGACCTGTGTGAAAGCCTGCTTTGTTCCCTTGAATTTAGAGGCAACTGGCCTAGTGGAAGGAGCTCGGGACTGGGAGTCTGGACACCTGGGTTCTATTCCGGGCTCCGCCCCATGCTGGATGACCTAGGGCAAGTCACTTAACTTCTCTGATGATAAAATACCTGCTGGCCTTCTTGGATCGGGATCCCCAGGTGGGACAGGGATTGTGCCCCCTTGTGATTATCTTCATTCATTCAATCGTATTTATTGAGCACTCAGTGTGAGCTGAGCACTGTACTAAGTACTTAGAAAGTACAATTCGGCAACAGATAGAGACAATCACTACCCAATAACGGGCTCACAGTCTGGAAGATTATCTTGTCTCCATCCCAGTGCTCAACCCACAGTAAGGGCTTAATAAGTACCGTTGTTACTCCGATTGACCCTCCTTCCTGCCTCCTTCTTGGCTGCCCTGTGGGGACTCCTTGCTTCCTCATATTTGGCTCATTCCCCAGTGGAAAGCTTTGCTCTCTGTCCCTTTTGACCTGCCTTGGCGACCGCTCGTCGTCCCTCAGAGGAACCATTGCTAGCTGTCCTCCCACCTGTCCCTTCCGCATGGAAGGAGTGGGTGGGGGAAGCAGGGGCTTCCCAAAACCCGTCCCTTCTGTGGGGCCCAGTGGCTGCAGGGTCACCTCTGGTAGCCCATCCTCTTCTGATGCCCCTGAACACAGGTGGCCACCATTGGGAACCAGTGGGGGAGAGTGAGGGGAAGGTCCAGGCCGGCCAGAAGGGAAGCCTAAGGGGTGGGGGGAGGTTGGAGTTGGGGAGGGGGGCTCAGAGCTGGGTCCAGCCAACTCCCACCCCTTGGTTGGCACCCCAGTTAACATGAAGAGGAGCTATAAGTGGATTACTAGCCTTTGAGAGAGACTGTGGAGATAGAAACTTGTTCTGCCGATCGAGGCTTTTCAATTTGGGCGACACATCTGCCCAACTCAGGTTACGTTAGCAGCCTTTTTTCTTAAAGCTCAGTGAGCAGGCAAACTCCTGAACCTCTTTGTGCACTTTTGGACTCCCCTCCGTAGCTCAGTTTTTTGGTGGTGGTGTTGTGTTTTTTTTTGAAAACGGATGCAAGGTGAAGAAATTCTAACTGCTCTATCTGCTTCAGCATATTATTGCAATGATGTGCTGGATTGTGAAACTTCAGTAAGGTCTTTGCTGAAGGCAATTAACTCATCGGGTCTGCATAACCTATTCAAAGTCGCCACCTCAGTTCAAGCGCTTCTTTGGTCATCTGCTCCGGAGCCTCCAATGCCTTGAAAATCAGGCAACTGCGAGCAGACAGTGGAAGGATGTGAATGGTGCCGTGCAAATCACCGCTACTTGCTGCAAAAATAACGAGCACATGTCGTGGTGGAGGCAGACCATAGCTTCTCCGTCTACCATTGGTATTTGAGCAGCTCTCATCAGGAATCAGAAAAGGAGCATTAATGTATTTTTGTGGTCAAAGTGGGTAGGTATATAAGAGATGTGAAAGTTACCTTCGCTTTCACGAATGCAGTCTCACTCTCGGCCATATTGTCTTCAAACAGAAGGACATTGCTACTATGATGCCCGGGCAGTCAATTCTATCACATGAAGTTGTGTACTCTCCTACACAGTCAGTACAGTGCTCTGAACATAGTAAGTATTCAATAAATATGATTGATTAATTGATCCATGAAGAATCCTGAGGTAAAAAAAACTTGCTTTATTGAACGTACTCCCTGTCCAATGCCATGTGAGCCTGTTGCTGGGTAGGGACCGTCTTTATATGTTGCCAACTTGTACTTCCCAAGCGCTTAGTACAGTGCTCTGCACACAGTAAGTGCTCAATAAATACAACTGAATGAATGAATGTGTACGTACACAGCCATTTCTTCCTCTTTTGCACCATGTTCTATCCAGACAGATGCTTTGTCACAAGACCGCTCCACAGTAACACGTAGTAAAAACACATACTATAGCAGAGCTGACTGTTCAGTATATTCCTTAGTTTTTAGGAAAGAGTATTTTTTGGCTATACCAGTATTCTGGGTGAGCGAGATTTGTGAAGAATATGTTCTTTTTTTCTCCTCTGATGTCTCGACAGCAGCATCAATTCCATGTAGCAGTAGTAGTAGTAGTAATGTAGACTGTTAGCTCATTATGGGAGGGGAATGTGTCTACTAATTATGTTGTATTGTAGTCTTCCAAGCACTTAGTACAGTACTCGGCACATAATTAGTGCTCAACAAATGTCACTGATATTTATTGAACACCTTCTGGAGGCAATCCACTGTCCTAAATACTTGGGGAAGTACTACATCTGTCTACATGTTTTGTTTTGTTGTCTGTCTCCCCCTTCTAGACTGTGAGCCTGTCATTGGGTAGGGGCCGTCTCCATATTTTACCAACCTGTACTTCCCAAGCGCTTAGTACAGTGCTCTGCACACAGTAAGCACTCAATAAGTATGATTGAATGAATAAATGAACAAAAGCACAAAACTTGTTCCTTCCCCACAAGGAGTTTACTCTTTAACAGAGGAGGCAAATAAAAACAGTTTTAACTAATGAAATCAGTCGAAATGTAAATGAGAAGCATTCATTCATTCAATCGCATTTATTCATTCATTCACTCATTCAATTGTATTTATTTTTTTTAATGGTATTTATCAAGCACTTACTCTGTGCAAACCCCTGTTCTAAGCACTGGGGAGGTTACAAGGTGACCAGGTTGTCCCACGGGGTGCTCACAGTCTTCAACCCCATTTTACAGATGAGGTAACTGAGGCACAGAGAAGCAAAGTGACCTGCCCAAAGTCACACAGCTGACAATTGGCAGAGCCGGGATTTGAACCCACGACCTCTGACTCCAAAGCCCGGGCTCTTTCCACTGAAGCACACTGCTTTTCTATTTAGTGAGTGCTTACTGTGTGCAGAGCACTCTACTAAGCGCTTGGGAAGTCCAAGTTGGCAACATATAGAGATGGTCCCTACCCAACAGCGGACTCACGGTCTAGAGTGTGGTTTGAGCAGTGTGGCTCAGCGGAAAGAGCCCGGGCTTTGGAGTCAAAGGTCATGGGTTCAAATCCCGGCTCTGCCAATTGTCAGCTGTGTGACTCTGGGCAAGTCACTTAACTTCTCTGTGCCTCAGTTCCCTCATCTGTAAAATGAGGATTAAGACTGTGAGCCCCCTGTGGGACAAGCTGATCACCTTGTAACCTCCCCAGTGCTTAGAACAGTGCTTTGCACATAGTAAGCGTTTAATAAATGCCATTATTATTATTATTAGAAGGGGGACACAGACAACAAAACAAAACATATTAACAAAATGAAATAAATAGAATAAATATGTCCAAATAAAATAGAGTAATAAATCCGTACAAACATATATCCATATATACAGGTGCTGTGGGGAGGGGAATGAGGTAAGGCGGGGGGGATGGGGAGGGGGAGAAGGGGGAGAGGAAGGACGGGGCTCAGTCTGGGAAGGCCTGGGGGCTCAGTCTGGGAAGCAGTGTGGTCTAGTGGAAAGAGTCTGGGCCCGGGGGTCAGAACACATAGGTTCTAATGCCCTCCCTCTGCCCATCCGCCAAGCTCGCTCTCTTCCTCCCTTCAAGGCCCTACTGAGAGCTCACCTCCTCCAGGAGGCCTTCCCACACGGAGCCCCTTCCTTCCTCTCCCCCTCGTCCCCCTCTCCATCCCCCCGTCTTACCTCCTTCCCTTCCCCACAGCACCTGTATATATGTATATATGTTTGCACACATTTATTACTCTATTTATTTATTTTACTTGTACATATCTATTCCATTTATTTTGTTAGTATGTTTGGTTTTGTTCTCTGTCTCCCCCTTTTAGACTGTGAGCCCACTGTTGGGTAGGGACTGTCTCTATATGTTGCCAACTTGTACTTCCCAAGCGCTTAGTACAGTGCTCTGCACACAGTAAGCGCTCAATAAATGCGATTGATTGATTGATGGATTCTAATCCTGGCTTTGCCACTTGCCCATTGTGTGACCCTGGGCATGCCCCTTAACTTATCTAAGCCTCGGTTTCGTTATTTATAAAATGGGGATTAAAAACATGTTCTCCCTTCCCCGAGACCATGAGCCCCATGAGTCTGAACTGATGATCCTGTACCTATTGAGTGCAGCACTTAGTATAGTGTTTGGCATATAGTAAGCACTCAACAAATGATGATGCTGATGATGGCATTTATTAAGCGCTTACTATGTGCAAAGCACTGTTCTAAGTGCTGGGGAGGTTACAAAGTGACCAGGTTGTCCCACAGGAGGCTCACAGTCTTAATCCCCATTTTAGAGATGAGGGAACTGAGGCCCAGAGAAGTGAAGTGACTTGCCTGAAGTCACACGGCTGACAATTGTGTCAATAGGGGAAACAGCCTGGCTCAGTGGAAAGAGCGTGGGCTTGGGAGTCAGAGGTCATGGGTTTGAATCCTGGCTCCACCATTTGTCAGCTGTGTGACCTTGGGCAAGCCACTTAACTTCTCTGTGCCTCAGTTACCTCATCTGTCAAATGGGGATGAAGACTGTGAGCCCCAAGTGAGACAAGCTGATCACCTTGTATCCCCCTCCAGCGCTTAGAACAGTGCTTTGCACATAGTAAGTGCTTAACAAACTCCACCATTATTATTATTTTTAATTGGCAGAGCTGGGATTTGAACCCATGACCTCTGACTCCAAAGCCAAGGCTCTTTCCACTGAGCCACGCTGCTTCTCTATTATTATGTGTAAACAAACATGGTATTAGGATAGTGATATACAATATGCTGGGACTAATTGAATGAGAAGAAAGCCATTTGTGATATTGTTTCCATTCACATTAATCTTGTATCATTTTAGTTAATTTCAGGAACTTGGGAGTGGCTTTTTAGTCAGCATTAACAGCCCTCCCAGCAAAATGCTTCAATCTTATTTTTGGCAAGGCTAGCAATATTCCTTTCACTTGAATGGATGACCCCTTCCCCAAATGGGGAAGTGCAGACTCCTTGGAAATGGGAAACTTATTGTCCCCATGGCGTGAGCACCGAGGGGGTAAGACTGATAACTTTACCCAAAAATAGCCCCTCAGACCAGGGGCAAAGCCAAAATCAAACAATAGCATTTATTGAGCACATACTGCATGATGAGCAGGGTAATGAACACCTGGGAGCATACAATTCAGTGGGCAGACACGATCCCCTCCCTCAAGGAGCTTGCAGTCTAAAGGGGAAGACAGAAAATAAAATGAATTGCTTCCCTTGCCTGGAATTCATTTTATTTTCTGTCTTCCCCTTTAGACTGCAAGTTCCTGGAGGGAGGGGATCGTGTCTACCCACTGTATCGTACGCTCCCAGGTGTTCATTACCCTGCTCTTCACGCAGTATGTGCTCAATAAATGCTACTGTTTGATTTTAGCTTTGCCCCTGGTCTGAGGGGCTACTTTTGGGTAAAGTTATCAGCCTTACCCCGTCGGTGCTCACGCCACGTTCCTTTTGGCGGGAAGACGAGGAGAATACTTGTTGTAGGCAGGGAATGTCTCGTGAAATTGGGGTCAGATTGCTGCTTTCTCCTCCAGTTCTTCCAGCCAGCCAACGAATAGTATATACTGACCATCTCCCTTAGGCAGAGAACTGTAGTAAGTGCTTGAGAGGTGATGGGAGAGGGCAGAAACCCAACCCTTGCCCTTGAAGACCATACAATTGAAAGGAGAAACAGAGACAAATTTCAAATAGGAGGGAGGAGAGCAAAAACTCCTCACTATTGGCTTCAAAGCTGTCCACCACCTTGCCCTCTCCTACTTCACCTCCCTTCTCTCCTTCTACAGCCCGATCCGCACACTCCGCTCCTCTGCCGCTAACCTCCTCACTGTGCCTCGTTTTCACCCGTCCCGCCGTCGACCCATGTCCTACCTCTGGCCTGGAACGCCCTCCCTCCTCAAATCTAACCAACTAGTACACTCCCCCGCCCTTCAAAGCCCTACTGAAAGCTCACCTCCTCCAGGAGGCCTTCCCAGACTAAGCCCCCCTTTTCCTCTGCTCCCCCCCATCGCCCCCAATCACTCCCTCTTCTCTACTCCCTCCCCACCCCACAGCACTTGTGTGTATATATGTACATATTTATAATTCTATTTATTTTTATTAATGATGTGTATATGTAATTCTGTCGATATTGATGCTATTAACGCCTGTTTACTTGTTTTGATGTCTGTCTACCCCCTTCTAGACGGTGAGCCCATTGTGGGCAGGGATTGTTTCTATTTGTTGCTGAACTCTACTTTCCAAACGCTTAGTACAGTGCTCTGTACTGTACAATCAATCATATTTATTGAGCGCTTACTGTGTGCAGAGCACTGTACTAAGCGCTTGGGAAGTACAAGTTGGCAACATTTAGAGACGGTCCCTACCCACCAGTGGGCTCACAGTCTAGAAGGGGGAGACAGAGAACAAAACAAAACATATTAACAAAACAAAATAGAATAGATATGTACAGGTAAAATAAATAAATAGAGTAATAAATCCGTACAAACATATATACATATATACAGGCGCTGTGGGGAAGGGAAGGAGGTAAGGCGGGGGGGGATGGAGAGGGGAAGGGGGGAGAATGAATGAATGAAAGAGTGGAAAGGCGAAGAGATAAAGTGCTTAAACTTAGATTGGGAAAACATCCCGACAGTTCAATCAATCAATCATATTTATTGAGTGCTTACTGTGTGCAGAGCACTGTACTAAGCGCTTGGGAAGTCCAAGTTGGCAACATATAGAGACAGTCCCTACCCAACAGTGGGCTCACAGTCTAAAAGACAGTTGTGAGGGCATAAGTGTTGAGGGAGTGTCTAAATGCATAAAAGTGCCCTTTTATAGGGCACTTTTATCTTTGAGGTGACCGCACCTCTAAAAGTGGGCTCGATGCTCGGGATTAGAAAGGTGTGTGTTTGCCCCTCCCCAGAGTTTTCCCTGTATAGGCTGCTCCCGGTCTCCGATGGCTACCTCCTATGCTTTCTTCACATCACAGTTAGTTTCAGTCTCAGTTTCCCATAGGGTCCCGCCCACTTCTTGAACCCACTTCCTTCCAGAAAACCACTGTTGGGGGTCAGAGGCAGTAGTGGCAGTGGCACAGCAACATGGCTTTCAGCAATCTCCAGTCATCCTTTATGAACCCCGTAAGTGTCAGCGTCCTGATGCAGAGGGGCCGGAGGTGGGATGGGGGAGATGGGGAGGACCCCAAGGAGCCTTCCAGGGAGTGGGAGTTCGAGAAAGGCTAATTCTGTTGTATCGCGCTCACCCAGCCGTGTACTACAGTGCTCTGCACATAGCTGTGTGACCTTGGGTGAGTCACTTCACTTCTCTGGGCCTCAGTTCCTCATCTATAAGATGGAGATTAAGACTGTGAGCCCTATGTGGGACAGGGGCTGTGTCCAACCTGATTTGTTGGTATCCTCCCCAGTGGTTAGAACAATGCCTGGATCGTGGTAAGTACTTAACAAATATCACAATTATTATTATTATTATTATTATTAATAATAAATATAATTGGTTGATTGTTTAGAGGGATTTGAGCTGGCCATGGGGGAGGTGAGGTGGTCAGGGACAGGAATGTCCCTTCCTAGTTCTGACTGCTTTGCCCAGAAGGATTTTTGGATCTAGGGGTCGGGGGGCGGGGGGACAAGGACCATTGGTCAATGATCTCTAATTAATCATTCATTCATTCATTCAATCATATTTATTGAGCGCTTACTGTGTGCAGAGTACTGTACTAAGTGCTTGGGAAGTGCATTCATTCATTCATTCATTCAATCGTATTTATTGAGCACTTACTGTGTGCAGAGCACTGTACTAAGCGCTTGGGAAGTACAAGTTGGCAACATATAGAGACAGTCCCTACCCAACAGTGGGCTCACAGTCTAGAAGGGGGAGACAGACAACAAAACTCAACATATTAACAAAATAAAATAAATCGAATAAATATGTACAAATAAACTAAATAAATAGAGTAATAAATACGTACAAACATATATACATATATACAGGTGCTGTGGGGAGGGGAAGGAGGAAAGCCGGGAGGGATGGAGAGGGGGAGGAGGGGGAGAGGAAAGAGGGGGCTCAGTCTTGGAAGGCCTCCTGGAGGAGGTGAGCTCTCAGTAGGGCTTTGAAGGGAAGAAGAGAGCGAGCTTGGCGGATGTGCGGAGGAGGGCATTCCAGGCCGGGGGTAGACAGCGGGACAGGTGAGAACGATTATTAAAATTATTATTTTAATAATTATTTTAGTAGTAATGATGGCATGTTTTAAGCGCTTACTATGTGCAAAGCACTATTCTAAGTGCTGGGGAGGTTACAAGGTGATCAGGTTGTCCCACGGGGGCTAACAGTCTTAATTCCCACCTTACAGATAAGGGAACTGAGGCCCAGAGAGGTGCAGTGACTTGCCCAAAGTCACACTGCTGATCGAAAATGAGTTTGCCAAGAACGTAGTAGCCTAAAGGAACTGCCATGCAAGCAGATTACCTTGAAGCTTACTTTCATCATTGTATTATTGCTATCCTAATTGGAAAAATCCCTAATGATTCCCACAGACGCGACGGCCTCAGACCTCAATCGGAAAACTACGCTGATTTGTATTAGGATCAGAAGCCACCCTTAGGTTGAAGCTGTTCTCTAAAGTCCTCTATTATAAAAAAAGTTCTGGTTCTTTGGCGGAGGCCTGAATTTCTTCTTCCAGGTCAACACGGTGTATCCGCCCTGTTTGGGTAATCACCCTCATCCCCTTCCTCCCAGACAACAGTCAGTCTGATCCTGCCTCCCATCCCAGCCATCAGGTCATGGTCTAGTGAATAGAGCTGAGGTTTGGGAGTTAGAAGGACCTTGGTTCTAATCCCACTCCGCCACTTATCTGCTATAATAATGATGGCATTTGTTAAGCGCTTACTATGTGCAAAGCACTGTTCTAAGCACTGGGGAGGATACAAAGTGATCAGGTTGTCCCCCGTGCTGCTATGTGACCTTAGGCAAATCACTTCACTTCTCTGGGCCTCAGTTCCCTCATCTGTAAAATGAGGATTAAGACTGTGAGCCCTATAATAATAATAATGGTAGCATTTATTAAGCGCTTACTATGTGCAAAGCACTGTTCTAAGCGCTGGGGAGGTTACAAGGTGATCAGGTTGTCCCACGGGGGGGCTTAAGTCTTCGTCCCCATTTTACAGATGAAGTAACTGAGGCCCAGAGAAGTGAAGTGACTTGCCCAAAGTCACACAGCTGGCAATTGGCGGAGCCGGGATTTGAACCCATGACCTCTGACTCCAAAGCCCGTGCTCTTTCCACTGAGCCACGGGACTGTGTCCAACCCCATTATCTTGTCTCTACCCCAGTGCTTAGTACAGTGCTGGGCACATAGAAAGCGCTTAACAGATACCACCCCCAGACAGGTTCTTCAGAGAAGGCAATGACCGGGCATCAGGTTGGATTTCTCCACTTGCCCAGGATCAAAATCTTAGCATTTTAGGTAACTTGAGGCAAAGCGCTCATCTGGCTTCTCAGAATTTAGACAACAGGTGGATTTAAGTTTCTTCCCAGCACCCAGAAGCAGCAGCTCACCCAGAGCTTAGAGCTGTAGCCGCCATGGATGACGGCCAACTGATAAGGGAGAGCAGCCTCTTTCCTGGGCCCTGTGAACATTGACTACAGGCTCCAGGCCAGGAAAAGGTGGCGGTTCCTGGATCTGATTTAAGGCACTCTTAATTTCACTCCCTGGGGCTGTGTCTGTGTTGTGTTTGTGCTGATCGGAAGGGCTAAGGGGTACACCAGTTTGGGCCTGGGGCCTGGATAAAAATATCCCTTCATCCTCCCAACTCTGGACGGCCCAGTCGAGTGTCCGCCCACCCGATTCTGACGCCGCAAAATTCAACCATGAAGTCGGGAATTTGAATGTGCTTCCTAGGTTTGGGTGGAGCAGATGGCAAGAAGGTAAAAATTTGTTCATAGGGAACGGGACTCCTCCCTCGGTATTTTGGGGCCCTGGAGCCACTGCCCCGGGGGATTGTGCCTTTAACCTTTAACTGCCCCTTTAACCTTCCGTTTGTCTAGTGCTACCCCTGGAACCGTTAAAATGCCAAACTCTCTTTTTCCCCTGGATCGGAGGATGACTTTTTCCCTAACAGCCTGCTGGTTTGTACTTTGAGAAACCCAGCAGATCCTTCCAAGAAAGGATTTCCTTGTTCTTGGCACCTGAGTGGCAGAGCAGCATAGATCACCCAGTGAGGACTTTGAACATCCTAATCGGTGTTTTATGTATCCCGCCTCTTGATTCCCTCCTCCCCGAGCACAACTTGAGAGGAAGTCCGAAGCTGCCTGGCCCAGTGGATAGTCAGTCAGTCAATCATTCAGTCAATAGTAATAATAATAATGGCATTTATTAAGCGCTTACTATGTGCAAAGCACTGTTCTAAGCGCTGGGGGGGATACAAGGTGATCAGGTTGTCCCACCTGGGGCTCACAGTCTTCATCCCCATTTTACAGATGAGGGAATGAGGCACAGAGAAGTTAAGTGACTTGCCCAAAGTCACACAGCTGACAAGTGGCGGAGCTGGGATTTGAACCCATGTCCTCTGACTCCAAAGCCCGGGCTCTTTTCCACTGAGCCACGCTGCTTCTCTACTTATCGAGCGCTTACTGTGTGCAGAGCACTGGCTTAGTGCTTGGGAAAGTACAACAATATAACAGACACATTCCCCGCCCACAACGAGCTTATAGTCTAGAGGGGGAGAGACATTAATATAAATAAATGAATTACGGATTTGAACGTAAGTGCCGTGGGGCTCGGAGGGGGGATGAATAAAGGGAACAAGTCACGGTGATGCAGGAGGGTGAGGAGAAGAGGAAAGGAGGGCTTACATAAGGCCTCTTGGAGATGCGCCTTCAGTCAGGCTTGGAATGGGGGAAGGGGAATTTTCTGTTGGATTTGAGGAGGGAGAGTGTTCCAGGCCAGAGGCAGGATGTGAGTGAGAGAGGTCAGCAGCTAAATAGACAAGAATGAGGAAAAGTGAGAAGGTTACTCACTCCTTTAATGCGTGTGAAAGGAGTGAAATATGCAGGCTGGGCTGTATTAGAAGAGTAGCGAGATAGTAGGGCCTGGGAATCAGAAGGATAATAATAATGATGGCATTTATTAAGCGCTTACTATGTGCAAAGCACTGTTCTAAGTGCTGGGGATCAAGTTGTTCCCCAGGGGGCTCTCAGTCTTCATCCCCATTTTACAGATGAGATAACTGAGGCACAGAGAAGTGAAGTGATTTGCCCAAAGTCACACAGCTGACAATTGGCAGAGCTGGGATTTGAACCCCTGACCTCTGACTCCAAAGCCCAGGCTCTTTCCACTGAGCCATGTCGCTTCTCCACGGATGGAAAGGAAATGGGGAGGCAGAGGTGGGGCAAGGAGGAAGTGGGAGGAAAGTGCTAAGTGTAGAGGAGGAAGGAGGTGGAGGAGATGGGGAGGTGGAGGAAGGGGGTAGGGGGACCTGGGAGGAGGAGATTAGGGAGAAAGAGGTGGTGGAATGATCTGGGTTCTATTTCTGGCTTCGTCACTTGTCTGCTGTGTGACTTCGGGAAAGCCACTTAACTTCTCTGTGCCTTAGTTACCTCATCTCTAAAATCAGATCGAGGCTGAGCCCCAAATGGGACAGGGACTGTATCCAATCCGATTAGCTTGTACCCACCCCAGCGCTTAGTACGGTGTCTGGCACACAAGTAAGCGCTTAATAAACACCATTATTATTACTATTTCACTTCTCTGGGCCTCAGTTACCTCATCTGTGAAATGGGGATTAAGACTGTGAGCCCCAAGCGGGACATGGAGTTCGTTCTGCCTGATTAGCTCTACCTAGCTCAGAGCTTAGTACAGTGCTTGGCACATAGTAAGTACTTAAAACAAATGCCAATTAAAAAAAAGAAAATGCCTTGGGGTGATTTGAGGTTGTTCCTGGGCCTCCCAGCTGCGGCCACTGTAACATCCAAGTTAAACTAATCTCGAGCTTCAATCAGAGAGAAAGAGTTAGGGCTAGGAATAGGGCCAAAGATCGCTAGAGGAGGGAACCTGCTTTCTCCACAGAGGGAGAGATTTTTCTTTAATGGTATTTGTCAAGCCCTTACAATGCTAAACACTTGTGAAGCAGCGTAGCCCAGTGGATAGAACCCAGGCCTGGGAATCAGAAGGTCATGGGTTCTAATCCCGGCTCTGTCACTTGTCTGCTGTGTGACCTTGGGCAAGTCACTTCATTTCTCTGGGCCTCAGTTACCTCATCTGTAAAACGGGGATTAAGACTGTGAACCCTATGTGGGACAGGGGCTGTGTCCAACCTGATTTGCTTGTATCCACTCCAGCGCTTAGTACGGTGGCTGGCACATAGTAAGCACGTAACAAATATCATAATTATTATGATGATGATGATGATGATGTGTCAAACACTGTTCTAAGTGCTGGGATAGATACAAGTTAATCAGGTTGGACACAGTCTTGGAGGGAAAATAGGAGAACTGAGGCACAGAGAAGTTAAATGATTTGCCCAAGGAATCCCAACAGACAAGCAGAGCTGGGATTAGAATCCAGGTCTTTTGATTCCCAAACCCGTGCTCTTTCCACTAGACCATGCTGATTCTCACACGGAGAACATCTCAAAGAGCATCAGTCGCTCACCTTCTGGGGTAGAAGCCACCTGGCCCAGTGGAAAGAGAATGGTGGGAGTCAGAAGACCTGAGTCCTAATCCTGGTTCTGCCAGTTCCTTGCTGTGTGACCTTGAGCAAGTCACTTAACTTCTCTGGGCTTCATCTTCCTCGACTGTAAAATGGGGATTCAATCCCTGTCCCCCTTCTTACTTAGACTGTGAACCTCATTTGGGTCAGGTGGACCGTCCAACCTGATGAACTTGTATCTACCCCAGGGCTTAGAATAGTGCTTTTAACAAATATAATGATAGTAATGAATAATAATATTTGTTAAGCACTTCCTGTGTGTCAAGCACTGTTCTAAGCGCTGGGGTAGATACAAGTTAATCGGGTCGGACAAAGTCCCTGTCCCTCATGGGGATCGTACTCTTAATCCCCATTTTGCAGATGAGGTAATTGAGGCCCAGAGAAGTGAAGTGGAGGTTGGGGTGGACACTAAGAGGAGAGGCTTCCAATAGGGAAAGAAGCGTGGAACTGGTTTGGGTGGATTTTCCAGGAAAGGGCCCATGGAGGACATGTCAGCTGATAAGGGAAAAGTAGCAGTGTTTCAGAAGGCCATTGCCATTCCTTTCGTATTCATTCATTCATTCGTATTTATTGAGCGCTTCCTGTGTGCAGAGCACTGTACTAAGCGCTTGGGAAGTCCAAGTCGGCAACAGACAGAGATGGTCCCTACCCAACAACAGGCTCACAGTCTAGAAGGGGAAGACAGACAACAAAACAAATATGTCCTCCATAGGTTCACTCAGGAGCACCACAGAGCTTTGGACAGAAGTTCAGGGCTTGAGCAATGACCTCCATCTGAAGGAATAATTTTCCACCTCTGGCAAAGGGAGGGAAAGGGAAATGATAATAATAATGGCATTTATTAAGCGCTTACTATGTGCAAAGCACTGTTCGAAGCTCTGGGGACGTTACAAGGTGATCAGGTTGTCTCACTGGGGGCTCACAGTCTTCATCTCCATTTTACAGATGGGGTAACTGAGGCACAGAGAAGTTGAGTGACTTGCCCAAAGTCTCTCAGCTGACAGTTGGCGGAGCCGGGATTGAACCCATGACCTTTGACTCCAAAGCCTGGGCTCTTTCCACTGAGCCACGCTGCTTCTCCAAAAGCAAGTTCAGGACCAGGATGTATATATATATATATAGTTATATATATAGTTATATATTGTTATATATATTGTTTCATATATATATATATATATATATATATATATATATATAATCTGCCCTAGCAGTTAGTTTAGTGCCTGGCATATAGTAAGTGCATAACAACATATATATATATATATATATATATATATATATATATATATATATATATACAAGTGCATAACAATATATATATCATATATATACATATATGTATATGTGTGTGTTTGCCACACGCATGTGCATAATTAAATTGCACTGCTAACCATTCTCATGTTGTTTCTCTTGTTACAGCATGTCCCGTTCAGCGGCTCTATTCTTGGTGGCCTCAAAGATGGACTCCAGATAGTCATAAATGGGACGGTCCTTCCTACCGGCAGCAACGGGTATGTGGTTTGCTTTCCCCCTAAAATCGGCCTTTAGAGAATTCAGAAACCTGTACAGGAGGCAAAGGAGAGAGAGCTGCCAGGACAATCAATCAATCAATCAGTCAATCAATCAATCGTACTTATTGAGCACTTACTGTGTGCAGAGCACTGTACTAAGCGCTTGGGAAGTACAAGTTGGCAACATATAGAGACAGTCCCTACCCAAGAGTGGGCTCACAGTCTAAAAGGGGGAGACAGAGAGCAAAACCAAACATACTAACAAAATAAAATAAATAGACAATCCAGCCCCTGCCCTCAGATCTCTACCACCAATCAACAAATCAGTGATATTTACTGAGAGCTTACTATGTGCAGAGCACTGTACTAAGCACTTGGAAGAGTACGATACAACAGAAGTAGCAGATACATTCCTTGCCCACAATGAGCTTACAGTCTAGAGAGGGAGACAGACTAATTAATACCTAGGTAATTTATAATATTTAATCCCCATTTTACAACTGAGGCACAGAGAGGTGGCTTGCCCAAGATTACACAGTATTAAGCAGTGGAGCAGAGATTAGAATCCAGGTCCTCTGACTCCCCATGCCTGGGCCCTTTCCACTAGGCACACTGCTTCTCGGGGTCCCCCATAAGCAATTTATAATAGTCAATCTCCATTTTACAGATGAGGTAACTGAGGCACGGAGAAGTGGCTTTCATTCATTCATTCATTCAATCGTATTTATTGAGCGCTCACTGTGTGCAGAGCACTGGACTAAGCGCTTGGGAAGTCCAAATTGGCAACATATAGAGACGGTCCCTACCCAACAGCAGGCTCACAGTCCAGAAAGTGGGCTCACAGTCCAAGGTCACGCAGCAGACAAGTGGTGGAGCTGGGATGAGAACCCAGCTCCCCGGACTCGCTTCAGTTTTTGTGGAAATTCTCAAAATCAATCAATCAGTGTCATGTAGTGAGCTCTTACTGTGTGCAAAGCACTGTATTAAGCTAAGTACAATACACCAGAATTGTTAGAACGGTCCTTACCCACAACGAGCTTACAATCTAGAGACTGTCCTGAACTCGAGGAGCTGAAGAGGGGAGGAAAAGGAAGAAAGGAAAGAAACCAAGCCCAGCGTGGATGAATCTGAAATGCGCTCATTGCTGTGAATCTCAAACCTCTCCCCCCTTGACTCTGTCTCCTGAGATCTCTTAGCCCCCTCCATTCACACCCCCTGCTTTCCCTCTGCCCCCCAAAGAAAGCATATTACAATGTCAAGGACACCTTGCGGTAAGTGGGACCTGACCACAGTCTCCTGGTTTCGTCCAGAATAACCAATCATTGATACTTATTGAGCGCTTACTGTGCTCAGAGCACTGTACTAAGAGCTGGGGAAAGTACAACAGAGTGGAAGACGGGATCGTCCCACAAAGAGATTATGATCTACAGGTGTAATCAATCAATCAATCGTATTTATTGAGCGCTTACTGTGTGCAGAGCACTGTACTAAGCGCTTGGGAAGTACAAGTTGGCAACATATAGAGACAGTCCCTACCCAACAGTGGGCTCACATTCTAAAATGGGGAGACAGAGAATAAAACTAAACATACTAACAAAATAAAATAAATAGAATAGATATGTACAAGTAAAATACATAAATAAATAAAGAGTAATAAATATGTACAAACATATATACATATATACAGGTGCTGGGGGAAGGGAAGGAGGTAAGAGGTGTAGACTGTGAGCTTGTTGTGGGCGGGGAATGTGTCTGTTTATTGCTGCGTTGTACTCTCCCAAACACTTAGTACAGTGCTCAGCACACAGTAAGCGCTCAATAAATACAATTGAATGAATGACGGATGAGGGGGTGGGGAGGGGAGTCCGGGCCTGGGGCCTCCTCCCCCTGGCAGCGGATCCTTAGGCACGGGCGGAGGGATGAGGACACCAGCAGTTTGGAGCCTGTGGTGGAGGGTCGGGCCTTGACGTCGAATACCTGCCGTCCTCTTGTCCCGTTCGGGCCCAGGTTTGCCGTGAATCTCCAGTGTGGAAGTAGCGGCCAAGACATCGCATTCCACTTCAATCCCCGGTTTGAAGGTGACTACTGTGTCGTCTGCAACACCAAGGAGAACGACAGGTGGGGGAATGAGGAGAGGAAGATGGAAATGCCCTTCCTGAAGGGGGTACCCTTTGAGATAAGAATTCTGGTGCAGAGCAATTCCTTCTTGGTGAGTGTGTTGCCCTTCAGAAGCCGCTTCTCAGTGTCTCTGAGGAATACCCCATGGGAGGGGAAACAGAGGCAATAATAAAGCTCGAACTGACCCAGAATCCATCCTCCAAACTCCCTGGGGAGGTAGGAAGGGAGCAGAGAGACATATATATGTCAGCAGAGGCTCAGAGAGATATTGATAATGATGGCATTTGTTAAGCGCTTACTATGTGTTCTAAGCACTGGGATAGAGACAAACTAATCAGGTTAGACAGAGTCCCTGTCCCACACGGGGCTCACAATCTTAATCCCCATTTTACAGATGAAGGAACTGAGGCCCAGAGAAGTGAAGTCACTAGCCCAAGGTCTCCTTTAGTCCGGTTGTTCCTCCACTAAGCTACCCTGCTTCCCTTAAGGCATAGCTCATTGTGGGCAGGGAACATGTCTGCCACCTCTGCTGTATTGTAGTCCCCCCGGCGTGGCTCAGTGGAAACAGCCCGGTCTTTGGAGTCAGAGGTCATGGGTTCAAATCCCAGCTCTGCCAATTGTCAGCTGTGTGACTTTGGACAAGTCACTTCACTTCTCTGTGCCTCAGTTACCTCAACTGTAAAATGGGGATTAATACCACGAGCCCCCGGTGGGACAACCTGATCACCTTGTAACCTCCCCAGCGCTTAGAACAGTGCTTTGCACATAGTAAGCGCTTAATAAATGCCATCGTTATTATTATTCTCTGTGCAAAGTAAGTACTCAAATAAATACTATTGATGATGATGATGATAATAATAATTATGGTATTTAAGGGCTTACTATGTGCCAGGCACTGTACTAAGCACTAGGTTGGATAAAAGCAAAACGGGTTGGACACAGTCCCCGTCCCACGTGGGGCTCACAGTCTCAATCCCCATTTTACAGATGAGGCACAGAGAAGTGAAGTGACTTGTCCGAGGGCGAGCCGAGATTAGAGGCCCAGGCTCTATCCACTATGCCAGGCTGCTTCTCCATTGATTTCCTGAGCAACCGATGGGCATGACGCACTCTACCAGGCATTTAGAAGCGCTTAGTACAGTGCTCTGCACACAGTAAGTGCTCAGTAAATGCGATTGAATTTAGAAAGTTCAGAATACCGATGTGAAACACTCCCTACCCACAGGGAGTTTGCAGTCCAATGGAGAAGACAAACATAAAATTACTTGTAAGACGGATTGGGAGGTGATCCTGTCAATACCCCGCTGTACATCCTTCCCCGCAACCTAAGACCCCATCTTTGTTAAAGCCCGGCTAATCCTTTCTGTCTGCCAGGTGGCTGTCAACGGGAATCACTTCTTGGAATATCAGCACCGACTCCCGTTCCAGCGGGCGGACACCATCACCGTCCAGGGCAGCGTGCATTTGGCCTTCATCAACTTCCAGGTCAGAGTGGGGGACCCCCGGGCCCCCATCAGACCCAAAGCCTGTTGCTTCAGGACTGGTGGAAAAATGTGATTTTATCCCTCTGCAGTGGCCCACACTGCTCTGGGCTGATGCATTTATAATAATTATAATGCTAATGGTATTTAAGCATTAAATTTAAGCGCTTGCTTCAGAGAAGCAGCGTGGCTCATTGGGAAGAACACGGGCTTTGGAGTCAGAGGTCATGGGTTCGATTGCTGTGTGGCCTTGGGCAAGTCACTTAACTTCTCTGAGCCTGTTACCTCATCTGTAAAATGGGTGACTGTGAGCCCCATGTGGGGCAACCTTGATTACCTTGTATCCCCCCCAGCGCTTAGAACAGTGCTCTGCACACAGTAAGCGCTTAACAAATGCCGTCATCATTATTATTATTACTATGTGCTAGGCACTGTACTAAGTGCTGGGGTGCATAAGAGTAATTCGGGTTGGACACAGTCCCTGCCCCACGCAGGGCTCACGGTCTTCATCCTCATTGTACTAATGAGGTAACTGAAGCACAGAGGAGTGAAGTGACTTGCCCGAAGTCACACAGCAGACAAGTGGTGGAGCCGGGATTAGTTTTCTTGTCTTCTGACTCTTAGGCCCGTGTTCTATCCACTAGGCCATACCGATGCTTCTCCAGTGGCCTACTGGGCTGGTTGAGGCCCTAGGAGGCATGTTGCCCTTTCTTCCCTTTTCTGTCTCCTACTGCCTCCTTATTTCTCTCCTCCTTGTTTTTGTTTCCCCTCGGGGCCCTGAATCTCTGCTCCTCCACTTTCTGCATCTCTCCCCACTTCACCCGCAACTTAATCCTTGTGCAGCCCTCAAGCCTTGCGTCTGACCCAACCTGCTCTGCATCCATCTCCATTTCCTCCCTAAAATGCCTTATTAATCAGCCGCTCCTCAGCTGCCTCCTTTCCCCGAGTGGTATTCACTGAGCGTCTACTGCGTGCAGAGCGCCGAACTAAGTGTTTCGTCTCACTAACCCGTATTCCGCTTTCTTCAACCTGTGGTGCTTCTTTTAATAGAATAACAGACCTGCACCTGTTCAGCCTTCATCCTCAGCTGTGTGGTTTCCTTCCCGAAATAGGAAAACGAGAAACCAAGTGAGTGCCACTTCCTTGGCCCCCCAGACAGTGGTCAGTTGGCAAAAGGTCAGTCAGCGATTCAGCAGCGATTCAATCAATCAATCATATTTATTGAGCGCTTACTATGTGCAGAGCACTGTACTAAGCGCTTGGGAAGTACAAATTGGCAACATATACAGTCCCTACCCAACAGTGGGCTCACAGATTCAGCGTGGCTCAGTGGAAAAGAGCCCGGGCTTTGGAGTCAGAGGTCATGGGTTCCAATCCCAGCTCCACCAGTTGTCAGCTGTGTGACTTTGGGCAAGTCACTTCTCTGTGCCTCAGTTCCCTCATCTGTAAGATGGGGATTAAGACTGTGAGCCTGCCGTGGGACAACCTGATCACCTTGTAACCTCCCCAGTGCTTAGAACAGTGTGTGGCACATAGTAAGCGCTTAATAAATGCCATCATTATTTTTATTATTATTCAGTGAGTCAGCATCGAGTCTGTCAATCAGTACCAACAGTCGGTCGACAGTGGTCAGTCAGCCACAAGTCAGTTAACCACAACAATCAGTCCATCATTAACAAATCAGTTAGCAATGACAGTCAGTCAGTAACAAATTAGTAACAATAATTACGGTATCTGTTAAGCACTTGCTATGTGCCAAGCACTGTTCTAAGCGCAGGTGTAGATACAAGGTAATCAGGTGGTCCCACGTGGAGCTCACAGTCAATCCCCATTAGATGAGGGAACTGATGCACAGAGAAGCCAAGTGACCTGTCCAAAGTCACACAGCTGGTCAGCGGCAGAGGCGGGATTAGAACCCACGACCTCTGACTCCCAAGCCCGGGCTCTTTCCACTAAAAGCTCTTTCCATCCGCAGCAACAGCCAGCAACGAGTCAGTCAGTCGGTACAACAGACAGCGCAATAGTTAGCATCAGCAGTCAGTCACCAATCAGAAAGCAACAACAGTGAGCAACAAGGCAATCAATCAATGCATAAATACAATAACGGTACTTACTGAATGCTTTCTGTACACAGAGCACTGTTCTAAGCCCTAGGGAGAGTACAATATAATAATAATAATTAAAATGATGGCATTTATTAAGCTCTTACTATGTGCAAAGCACTGTTCTAAGCGCTTGGGGGATACAAGGTGATCAGGTTGCAATATAACAATATAGCACTTTCCCTTCCCACAAAGAGCTTACAGTCTCAAGGGGAGACAGGCATTAAAACACATTACAGATATGTAAATAATAATAATAATGGCATTTATTAAGCACTTACTATGTGCAAAGCACTGTCCTAAGTGCTGGGGAGGTTACAAGGCGATCAGGTTGTCCCACGGGGGGCTCACAGTCATAATCCCCATTTTACAGATGAGGTAACTGAGGCACAGAGAAGTTAAGTGACTTGCCCAAAGTCACACAGCTGACAGTTGGCGGAGCCGGGATTTGAGCCCATGACCTCTAACTCCAAAGCTTGGGCTCTTTCCACTGAGCCACACTGCTTCTCTTTAATAAGGCTTCGAAGGAGGGGAAAGTGACAGTCTGTAGGCTATTAAGAGGAAGGACATTTCAGGCCAGAGGCAGGACATGGATGAGGGGTCTAACGAGATCGAGGTACGGAGAGTAGCTTGCTGAGCTACTCACTTACTGAGCTTGTTCATTCATTCATTCAATCATATTTATTGAGTGCTTACTGTGTGCAGAGCACTGTACTAAGCGCTTGGGAAGTCCAAGTTGGCAACATATAGAGACGGTCCCTACCCAACAGCAGGCTCACAGTCTAGAAACACAGTCTTGTTCATTCATTCATTCATTCAATCGTATTTATTGAGCGCTTACTGTGTGCAGAGCACTGTACTAAGCGCTTGGAAAGTACAAGTTTGCAACATATAGAGACGGTCCCTACCCAACCGCGGGCTCACAGCCTAGAAGTGCTCTGCACATAGTAAGTGCTTAACAAATGCCATCATTATTATTAGAAGGGGGAGACAGACAACAAAACAAAGCAAATTAACAAACTAAAATAAATAGAATATGTAGAAGTAAAATAGAGTAATAAATATGTATAAACATATATACATATATACGGCACTCACTGTTTGTACAGCACTGCACTAAGTGCTTGGGAGACTACAATACAGCAGAGTTGGTAGACACATTCTCTACCCACAAGGAAGTAACAGGTCTAGAGGGGGAGATGGACATTAAAAGAAATTACATATATATATACTATTAATTATAAATCTATATATTATGAATTATAATTTATAAGATGAATTATATGGACATAAGTGCTCTGGGCCGAGGGATGGGATCCTGGCGCCCACTCGGCCTGAACCTACGGAGACTGTGTGCTGGAGATAGTTAATTTCCCACTTGATTCTGGGTGGGGAGAGGGTGGCCCAGGGCCCTTTCTTTTCCCAGTTAGCCTTCACAGTCCATCTCGGAGCTGAATCCACTGTATCGTTGCACTTGCAGAAGCAGCGTGGCTCAGTGGAAAGAGCCCGGGCTTTGGAGTCAGAGGTCATGAGTTCAAATCCCGGCTCTGCCACTTTTCATTCATTCATTCAGTCGTATTTATTGAGCGCTTACTGTGTGCAGAGCACTGAACTAAGCGCTTGGGAAGTACAAGTTGGCAACATATAGAGACGGTCCCTACCCAACAACGGGCTCACTGTCTAGAGGGGGGAATCCCTGCCCTCAAGGAGCTTCCAGTCTCAGCACTTCCATCACGGACACTTGCTCTCCCCTTTAGCACTTCTGTTTAGAGGTTTTACCTCTGCTGCTACTTCCTAACTGTAATTCATTTCAGTGTCTGACGCCCCGGCTAGACTATAAGCTCCTAGAAGGCAGCGACTGTGCCTGTCGACTCCAAGGGCTTAGCATGGTGCTCAGCAAGTGCCCAATAAATGCCAGCGAGAGATTGGGCTTGTGTTAAGTTTTGGTTTCCAGAGTAATAATATAAATAATAATGGAGTTTATTAAGCGCTTACTATGTGCAAAGCACTGTTCTAAGCGCTGGGGAGGTTACAAGGTGATCAGGTTGGCCCACGGGGGGCTCACAGTCTCAATCCCCACTTTACAGATGAGGGAACTGAGGCACAGAGAAGTTAAGTGACTTGCCCAAAGTCACACAGCTGACTAGTGGCGGAGCCGGGATTTGAACCCATGACCTCCAACTCCAAAGCCCGGGCTCTTTCCACTGAGCCATGCTGCTTCTCAGCTGTGTGACTTTGGGCAAGTCACTTCACTTCTCTGGGCCTCAGTTCCCTCATTTGGAAAATGGGGATTAAGACTGTGAGCCCCACATGGGACAACCTGATTACCTTGTAACCTCCCCAGTGCTTAGAACAGTGCTTTGCACATAGTAAGTGCTTAATAAATGCCGTTATTATTATTATTATTATTATTATTATTATTATTATTATTATTATTATTATGTTGGAGGGCCCACAAAGCCAGCTTATCCCTCTCCTGCTTTAGCTCCCCTCGGCTTTGAAAGTCTTGTAGTAAGGCCTGCAGTGTTGTCCGCATATAACACTATTGTGAATGCATGTAATCCTACTGCCTGCATAGAGTCCTGCAAAGTGTGCACAAAACTCCTTGCACTCGGAGTGCTTTGCTTCAGTGCCTTCAAGAACCCTTTTAGGGGCTAGATAAGTGAATCCCCACTGGGGAAACTGAGCTAATAATAATAACTTTGGTATTTAGAGAAGCGGCGTGGCTCAGTGGAAAGAGCCCGGGCTTTGGAGTCTGAGGTCAGGGGTCCAAATCCCGCCTCCGCCACTTGTCAGCTGTGTGACTTTGGGCAAGTCACTTCACGTCTCTGGGCCTCAGTTCCCTCATCTGTAAAATGGGGATGAAGACTGTGAGCCCCCGTGGGACAACCTCATCATTTTGTAACCTCCCCAGCACTTAGAACAGGGCTTTGCACATAGTAAGCACTTAATAAATGCTATCATTATTATTATTATTTGTTGAGTGCTTACTGTGTGCTAAGCACACATCTACTGTACTAAGCGCTGGGGTAGTTAGAAGTTAATTAGGGTGAACACAGTCCCTATCCCACGTGGGGCTCACAGTCTTAATCCCCACTATACAGGTGAGGTAACTGAGGTTCAGAGGAGTGAAGCGACTTGCCCAAGGTCACACAGCAGCCAAGTGGCAGAGTCAGGATTAGAACTGATGACCTTCCGACTCCCAGGCTGAAGCTCTATCCTCTGTGCCATGCTGGATGCAGAATGGAAAGCGGATTTCTGCCCTGTCGGGGCAGAGACGGAAAGAGAACTCAGGAGTGCTAGTTCCCAGGCTAGTCCTTGGATCCCTCAGCTTCCCTCCCTCCCATCGGGGTCGCGGCTGTAAGCCCCAAATTCCCCAGCAATTACCAGGACAGCTGCCCCCTTACCGTCCCAGCCCACCCAACCACCCATCCCGATTCTTTGACCACCATCTTCATCCTCTTCCTCCTCAGCATTATCATCCTGAGTTAATAGAGACCCAGGCCCTGCCTCCAGGAGTGGGCAGGAGAAAAGAGATGAAATTAACAACCCCAGCTCGCTCTGGTCCTTCGGCGTTCCAGACACCATTCCGGACCTCTGGGCTTGGATTATGGGAGAGGCTCCGGGACACACATCACCCGGGGAAGATGCCCTACAGGACATAGTCAGTCAGTCAATCATATTTACTGAGTGCTTACTGTGAGCAGAGCACTGTACTAAGCACTTGGGAGAGCCCAATACAACAATAAACAGACACATTCCCTGCCCTCGGCTGGCATCTTTACTGTCCAGGGATCGGCCTTCAGCCTGGACAACTCAAGTTCCGATCCTGGGGTCATCATCAACAATCAGTCAGTCATTTTTATTGAGCACTTGCTGTGTGCAGAGCACTGTACTAAGCACTTGGGAGAGTACAGTACAAACGGAGTTTGTAGACATGTTGCCTGCTCACAAACAACCAACAGTCCAGAGGGGGAAATGGACATTAAAATAGATAATGGACTTGTACTTACATGCCTTGGGGCTGTATTTATTGAGCACGTACAGAAGTTCAAAATAACTGATCAGTTTAATAAGGAAGACAAGGAGAATAAGTATGAGCACAAAGTAGAAAGAAATAAGAACTGAGTCTCAGTACGCCATCACGTCGGGGTCATCCCTGGGATCAGAGTTATGTGTTTTTTCGTAATAATGCTGTTTTCCCTTTCTCATCACCCTCAGCCTCAGAAATCCAGGCCCAACCCACCTATAGTGATGGTAAGTCTCAAATCTGCTGAGAATTTTTTTAAATTTTCTTTGAAGTTGGTTTACACTGGTACTGCTTACTAGTGGTTAGAAAGGAGTTTGTTTTTCTGCAGAAAACTGTGGCCCAGGATCTTGTGTTGTTACTGTTGTTGTTAATGGTACTTGTCAAGCATTTACTCTGTGCCAGCCACTGTACCAAGCTCTGGGGCCCATACAAGCTACTCAGGTTGGACACGGTCCATGTCCCACATGGGGCTCACAGTCTTAATCCCCATTTTACAGGTGAAAGAACTGAAGCACAGAGAAGAGAAGTCTCTTGCCCAAGGTCACACAGCGGTGGTGGAGCGGGGACTAGAACCCACATCCTTCTGACTTTTAGGGCCATGCTCTATCCACTAGCCATGTGGCATCTCTAGGAGCTGGGCAGCAACAGCACGAGTTTCTCCAGTGTCTCCTCCTGCCTCTTTGGACAGTGTGTGGCCATTTACCGCCCGCCCTGAGTCCCCCTGACAACTGAACCATCGCTCAGCAGCCTTGGGGCCTTGCTTTCCTGGAACCGCCTGCCCCACAGGCAGATCTCACAACCAACAGCCGGGGCTCTCTTCCTCTCACCCCTCCAGCCCCGCCACCAAAAAAAGTGTGATCGATTCTCCGTGCTTTCCAAGCTGGGGAGGGTGACAGTCCCGTATCTTGGGCTTGCTTTACCCGGGAAGATGTAATAATAATAATAGACTGTGAGCCCACTGTTGGGTAGGGACTGTCTCTATATGTTGCCAACTTGTACTTCCCAAGTGCTTAGTACAGTGCTCTGCACACAGTAAGCGCTCAATAAATATGATTGATGATAATAATAATAATAAATGTGGTATCTGTTAAGTGCTTACTATGTACCACAGTACATAGTATAGTATATTATAGTGCCTATAGTAAGCACTTAATAAATGCCATCGCTATTATTGAGAAGCAGCATGGCTCAGTGGAAAGAGCCCGGACTTTGGAGTCAGAGGTCATGGGTTCAAATCCCGGCTCCGCCAACTGTCAGCTGTGTGCCTTTGGGCAAGTCACTTCACTTCTCTGAGCCTCAGTTACCTCATCTGTAAAATGGGGATTAAGATTGTGAGTCCCCCGTGGGACAACCTGATGACCTTGTAGCCTCCCCAGCACTTAGAACAGTGCTTTGCACAAAGTGAGCACTTAATAAATGCCATCATCATTATTATTATTATTATTACCAGGCACTGTACTAAGCACTGGGGTGGATACAAACAAATTGGGTCGGATATAGTCCCTGTCCCGCATGGGGCTCGCAGTCTTAATCCCCATTTGACAGATGAGGGAACTGAGGCACAGAGAAGTGAAGTGACTTGCCCAAGGCCATACAGCAGAGAAGGGGCGGAGCCAGGATTAGAACCCATCATCAATCGTATTTATTGAGCGCTTACTATGTGCAGAGCACTGTACTAAGCGCTTGGGAAGTACAAATTGGCAACCCATGACCTTCTGACTCCCAAACCTGTGCTCTATCCACTCCATGCTGCTTCAAGACCACCAGTGGGACGGAAGGAGGGGAAGGGCTTCTGGGGAATGAGGGTGAGAGCGAAGAATGAGGTTGCAAGAGGGAACAGGAAGTTGTCACACCCTCTCCAGTGTTCCTTCTTTTGGCCATAATGGGTCATGATCCCCTTCTATCCCCTCCCCCAGAGCTTAGAACAGTGCTTTGCACATAGTAAGCGCTTAAAAATGCCATTATTATTATTATTATTATATGATTTGTGACATAATAGTATACAGAACCTTTTGTTGATCTGATGGCCTCTTTCTTTTCCAGCCTCAGATTCATGCGGATTATCAAATGGCCGGCCCACGTTATGTAAGTCTTCGGGGATGGAGGAAACTAACAGAGATGGTCCAGAGACATACAGAGATGAAGGAGAGTTAGCAAAGAGGAGAAGGGTTTGGGGTTTAGGATTTGGAGTCCTGACCAACACTCACCGAAGGCCCAGATCAGGACTGTCCCTGGGGGTACAGGAAGTCAACTCGTCTCCCGTTGGGGCCCGAGGGACTGAGGACATCAGGAAACTGTTGACACCTTGCAGGGGAGTCGAGTAGGGAAGACGAGGCTGCTCAAGTTTTATTTCCCAGGCCGAGGACTGCCGCTTCGGGGAGTGACCCGGCCACAACTACTGGCAAGATCCCAACAAGCCCAGATTCACTGGGTGCCCGAACATTTCACTAGAAAGGATTTTCGGCACAGCAGGAATTCTGGGTGCCTTCCTGCTTCAACCCCCTCCTGCCCCTGTACACTGAAAGCCAAGATATTAGCAATTGTGGCATTAAGGGTTTACTATCTGCCCAGCTATGTCCTAAGCGCCAGGGTAGATACAAGCTAATCAGATCCCACCTGGGGCTCACAATCTAAGTAGGTCTGAATTCCATTTTCCAGATGAGGTGACGGAGTCAGTCAATCATTTATCGAGTGTTTCCTGTGTGCAGAGCACAGAACTAGGTGCTTGGGAGAGTACAATATAACAATATAACAGACGTATTTGCTGCCCACAAAGAGCTTACAGTCTAGAGAGATGTGGAACAGAGGCACAGAGGCTCAGAAAAGTGAAGTGATTGGTGTAAGGTTACATAGCAGACAAGCAACAGTCAGAATTAGACTCTCAGGCCTGTGCTTTTTCTTGGCTAGGCCATTCTGCTTTTCCAGATTCTTTTCCCAAGTCTGACTCCTCTAGTCTGTAAGTTCATTGTGGGCAGGGAATGTGTCTGCTTATTGCTATATTGTACTCTCCCAAGCTCTTAGTACAGTGTTTTGCAAACGGTAAGTGCTCAATAAATACAACTGAATGAATGAATTCCTACGTACCCTGTGCCCAAACCCCATCCGGACTTCTGAAGCCGTTCAGAAGCTCTTACTTGAGGTGGACCCTGGCTCCAGGCCAGCCTCCCTAACTTGGCCAGGATAGAAAAAGGAAGAAAAGAGAGTGGAGCAGGAGGCTCAGGGGTCCCCCTTCCCCTGGCCCCAGAAAAAAGGCCTGGGCTCAGAAATCAGAGTTATGGAGGGAGTGAAAGTCATACAGACACAGGAGGGAGTGCTGGAACTGTCTGATTCCAAAGAACCCAACACAGGGCTCTTCCCTCCCACTTCTCAGTCACTTTTTCGAATCAGTCTCGGCACGTAGCTCCCGTTTTGAAACTTCATGGCCCCCTTTAAACATCAGATTTGAGAACTGCAGGGTCATAGACCGGGCACTTGATCTACATCGTCAAAATTCAGTGCTCTCATGTGGCTCAGGGCAAACGGATAGGATGCAGTCTGTTCCAAGCATCGGTCGAGTGATGCGTTTGTTCCTTTCTGGTTCTCTCATGTAATAAGTCTGACAGCCAATCCCACCGATTCCAAGACAGTCTTATGTGAGTCTTTCCAAGGCCGTGGAAGGGCTGGGGAGCAGGGAAGAGGGAAATCTCACACCTGGCCACCTAGGTCTGAAACCAGGCTGTCCTGTGAAGGCTCCCAGCCACCTCAAGAGCTCCAAGTCCGTTAAACAGACACATTCCCTGCCCACCGTGGGTCTAAACCTCGATTTTACGTTTGCCCTCTAACCCTCCCACTGCTGGAAGACATGGAGACATCGATTCCATTTTCCGTCTGCAAACTAAGCCTTCCTTTCTGAACCAACCTTTGCTTCCAGTCCTCCAGCCCTCGGCTGACTACCGAAAGCTAGGCTCACTTGAGCCAACTCTGGGCCCTAAAATCGTATGTTCACCTCCGGTCTCCTGCTGTCCCAGATCCCCAGAATGGCAAATAATTGAAACCAAAATGGGGTTTGATTTGAACGCTCCTCAGGGTCGGTACAGCATAAACCCAACCAGAGTTCATTGTTTTCAAACCTGCCAGTGTCCAGCTACTCCTTCGCCTTCCCCTCTGAGCAGCAAGCGCTGTCCTCCGCCCCTTCTAACCTCCTTTCTGGTTTTCTGGCCAACAGGTTATACCGTACTCTACCCTGATTGTGGGTGGACTTTACCCATCTAAGACCATCATCATATGGGGGACCATCCTACCCCAGGCCAAAAGGTAAGAGGCTTTCTAATCTCCAGGGGCCAGGAGAGACCCCAGGAAAGAACCTCGTCCCATTCCTGCCTCAGGTCAGAAAGGTCGTAATCCCCTTCTAGACTGTAAACTCCTCGTGGGCAGAGAAGGTGTCTGTTTATTGTTGTAGTGTACTCTCCCAAGCGTTTAGTACAGTGCCCAGAAGGCGGCCACTGATCGAGCTTGTGGATTCTTGTTCCTCGGAGGGGTGGAGGGGCTCTGTGATTTCTTCCCTGCTCCCCTTTTCAGGTTCCACGTCAACCTGAGACGCGGCGGAGATGTGGCCTTCCACCTGAACCCCCGCTTCGACGAGAACACCATCGTCCGCAACACCCAGGTCTCCCAGTTCTGGGGGACGGAGGAGCGGAGCATGATCTCTCCGATGCCCTTCGGCCCCGGGCAGACGATCACGGTAATCTAAAATGATTAGATTACCATTCTCCTCCGTGAAGTGACTGGTCCAAAGTCACACAGCTGACAAGTGGTGGAGCCGGGATTAGAACCCACGACCTCTGACGCCCAAGCCCGAGCTCTTTCCACTAAGCCATGCTGCTTCTCCGCCAGGACTTGTTTCTGGGTTCATTTCCAAGCCAGCTTGGCCTGTCTGAGGGCCAAAGTGCAGTCCACCTGCTGGGGTGAGAGGGGCCGCTGAACCAGACTGGACCCCCATTTACCTTGTCCAAGCCCCATTTTATTCATTCATTCATTCATTCAATCATATTTATTGAGCACTTACTGTGTACCGAGCACTGTACTAAGGGCTTGGGAGCGCACAATACAACAATAAACATTTTGCCAACTTGTACTTCCCAAGTGCTTAGTCCAGTGCTCTGCACACGGTAAGCGCTCAATAAATACGATTGAATGCATGAAAGAATGAATGAATAAACAGACATATTCCCTGCCCGCAACAAGCTCACAGCCAAGAGGGAGGGAGAAAGACATCAATGCAAATAAATAAAATTACAGATAAGGGCTGTGGGCAAAAAAGGAGCAAATCAGGAAGACACAGAAGGGAGTGGGAGATGAGGACAAGTAAAATAAATTACAGATATGTACATAAGTGCTGTAGGGCTGGGAGGTGGGAAGAGAAAAGGGAGCAAGTCAGGGTGATGCAGAAGGGAATGGGAGAAGAGGAAAAGGGGGCTTAGGGAAGGCCTCTTGGAGGAAATGGGCCTTCGAGAAGGCTTTGAAGCAGGGGAGAATAAATGTCTGTCGGATTTGAGGAGGGAGGGCATTCCAGGTCGGAGGCAAGATGTGGGCGAGGGGTCAGCGGTAAGATAGACAACATCGAGGCCCAGTGAGAAGGTTAGCACTAGAGGAGCAAAGCATGCATGCGGTTTACTGGAGAGACTCCCCCAAGGGTCAGGCAGCACGCTGTGTGTGTGGGGAAAAAAAATCCTTCCTCCATCCTGCCAACTGCTTTCAAAATAGTGACGAGAAATTCCCTCTGGTTTCCACCCTTGTGTGTCCTGGCTTGAGCAGTTTCTCTTATCTGGTTCCAGATCTGCATCGTGTGTGAAAGCCACTGTTTTAAAGTGCTGGTGAATGGGCACCACCTGTTTGACTACAAACACCGTCTCTCAGACCTCCAGAACATCAACCATCTGGAAATCGGAGGAGACATCCAAGTGATCCATGCCCAGGCTTGAGAATGAAACTCTGCTGCCCAGCATCTGGGGCCGGGGAAGGGAGATGCGTGCTAGCAGGACCCTGGGATAAGATCATCTTTTTCCAAAGTTTTCCCTGGGGAATGACCAGATCCTGGCTTATTCCCCAGCAAAGTATTAGCATGGAATAGAGAACCCCAAGCAGTGTCTGGTAAAGGGTCAAAGATTTCACCCTTTGTCTGGGCGCAGATTTCTGCAGCCTGAATCTAGTTCTTTGCTCACCTTGGCTTCGAGGGGTCTGTACTTCTCTCCGGTTAAAGCTCCTTGTGGGTAGAAAGCGTCCTTCGTGCTTCTACTGGACTTTTCTAAGCGCTTAGTACACGGCATTGCACCCAGGGGATCAACAAATACCATTACTACTAGTACTGCCTGCATTATAATACCACCACTGTCTAGCTCAGTCTATTTATCCTCCCTCATTCCCTCGCTACCCTACCCTGCTTCTTCACTCTGACCATGTGAGATCATATTTCCACTTCTTTTTTTCCTCACTCTCCAATCTGTACTTTTCTTCCCGTTAAAATAATAAATCAGTCTGCATCGTCGCTTCCCTTAGACTGATCGATCCATCAGTCATTTGTATTTAAGCGCTTACTGTGGGCAAAGCACTGTACTAAGCACTCGGGAGAGTACAATAAGAACATCTTTATAGTTGCCACGTGCTACCTTCCCTTCTTCAAAGCCTGCCTCCTCCAGGGGTCCTTTCTGGTTCAGGAGAAAAGAGGCATAAAATTATTCTTCCTTTTTCTGTCCAGTGTGCTCGGTGTCGGCCGGCTGAGCCTGGTCTAGGTGGTCACCCTTGCGATGGCAATTCTCTTTAAGGTGCTGGTTGGTATTTTGTAATCAGATGGATTCTTTTTCTTCTTGCCTCCCAAGTGCCGCTCGTAACCTCCACTGAACATGAACTTGGAAGACTTGGTGCTTTGCTGTTCATTAAATGGTTTTTAGAGCTTCGGCTGTGGCATCGGGCTTTAATCCCATTCTGTACGGGGCCGGGCATCCTGGGCCAGTTTAGAGGAAAGGGCGTGTTGACTGTAAGCCGGGTGGGACCCTGACTAGGCTAGAATGAGCCCCTTCCCTGCAGATGAGTGCTAACGGTTGCCCGGGTGGATTAAAATCCAGGGAAATGTGAATCGGTAGGGCAATTTGCACTTGGCGACTGCATTTTGCCCTGTTGGGATGCCAGGCGGAGGCCTGGCCCTGTGTCCCTTGGGGTTGTGGTTAGGGAGCACAGTTGGAAGGGCCTGGCCCCTTCCACCATATTAATGAGGTGTGGGGAACACTGGGAGGTAGGTGGGGAAAGCAGGAAGGGGTTGGAAAATTTGGCCTACTCTCCATCCAGAATCGGAAGGGCTGACTGGATTCTCTCCTCCCTGAAGCTGGGGTGGGTAGAGTAGAAGAGAACCCCTGAATGCTCAGGATCACCTTTGGATGTTGGCTTCCAGCTGTAGTGATGGTGGCCCCCCCAACATCTGGGTGCTGGGGAGACGATAATAATTGTGTGCATTTCTTAAGCGCTTATTCTGGGTACCAAGCACCGTACTAAGGATTGGGCCAGATAATCAAGTCAAACACAGTCCCCGTCCCACACCCGGCTCAAAATCTAAGGAGGAGGGAGGAGAGGTAGTGAGTCCCCAGTTTACAGATGAGGAAACTGAGGCATGGAGCAGTTCAGGGACCTGCCCAAGGTCACACAGTGGGTAAAGCCACCAGACTCTTGGGTTCTGTAAAATGGGGATGAAGACTGTGAGCCCCTCGTGGGACAACCTGATCACCTTGTAATTTTCCCCAGCGCTTAGAACAGTGCTTTGCACATAGTAAGCGCTTAATAAATGTCATTATTATTAGAGAAGCAGCGTGGCTCAGTGGGAAGAGCCCGGGCTTTGAAGTCAGAGGTCATGGGTTCAAATCCCGGCTCTGCCAATTGTCAGCTGTGTGACTTTGGGCAAGTCACTTCAATTCTCTATGCCTCAGTTACCTCATCTGTAAAATGGGGATTAAGACTGTGAGCCCCCCATGGGACAACCTGATCACCTTGTCACCTCCCCAGTGCTTAGAACAGTGCTTTGCAAATAGTAAGCGCTTAATAAATGCCATTATTATTATTATTATTATTATTATTCCCTTTCCCTCCTCCTCCCGCTGTTGTCTTTGGATCCGGAATTTGCCCACCTGGGACGGGAAGGGGAGAGAGGGGAAAGAAACGAAACCAGTTGGGGTTTGTGGCTGGGGAGAGAGTCAAAACCAGGCTGAACTGAATTTGGAGGCTACTGGAAGCTTTCCACTAGCCCAAGGATTGGGCTGAGCTAAGCTTCTGCCACAGGCTCTGGAGGGCAGAGATTCGAACCCAGCTCTTTGACTCAGCTGATTTGCTGCTTCCAAGACAGTTGTTGCTTTTATCGATGAAGTGTGAACCACTAGAGTCCAGCAACAAACCACTGTAGCTTCTCCTCTTGCCACCAAGACTCGGCCACCAATTTGATAATGACCAGATTTTAATGCCCAGTTACAGATACATCACACGACTGTCTTACCCAGAAATCCCCAAAGCAAAACCATGTGCTTTATCTTCCCTGTGAATGGTACAAAGGTTCATGTTAAGAGCTGATATGCAAATGTATATACACTTTATATTCCTATTCTATATCTGGTAGTCATTCAGGAAGCCCATCCTTGCTATTGGGTTCCCTAGAAAGAATGAGCATCTATTTTTATTTTTTTTTACCAAGGGCCGTGGCTCAAACACAGCTCAGCTCTGGGTCCTCTGTGACCCTCCTTGCACAAAAGAACCTACAGCGAATTCATTTCCCCAAAATAGCTCCATTACAGACAGTCCAAATCAACCCTAAGCAGAAAAACTTGTGAACAAGATTTTTCTCCCGGGAATTTAAATAAGGGCGATATAAATAACTGTACATGTTTGTTAGGCTGATATACGTTAAATAAACTCAATTAGACTTCAGTTAGCCCCAGGATGACAGAATATAATAATACACCCTGTGTAAACAGAATACCACCTGTTATAAATGAGATTTTTCTGGAATCTCATTTACTTAAAACCCAGAAGGAAAAAGACTTGCCCTCTGGGAACTTTCCAGGATTCTGCTCCCAATATTTGGCTGAATTTTTTTGGGAAAACTCTACTACATTGATTATTGAAGGGGCATTATGTAGAGAAGAAGCGTGGCTCAGTAGAAAGAGCCCGGGTTTGGGAGTCAGAGGTTGTGGGTTCTAATCCCGGCTCCGCCACTTGTCAGCTGTGTGACTTTGGGCAAGTCACTTCACTTCTCTGGGCCTCATTTACCTCATCTGTAAAATGGAGATTAAGACTGTGAGCCCTACGTGGGACGCCCTGATTACCTTGTATCCCCCCCAGCGCTTAGAACAGTGCTTGGCACATAGTAAGTGCTTAACAAAAGCCAACATTATGTAACCTGTGGATTATCCAGTCTCTTCTCTGCCGCTTCTCCGTCCATTCCAAGAGGGAGGCAGGGAAAGGGGGAAGAGGAGGAACAAATCAGCTTATTTTGCTCCTGAACAGCATTAGTGTGAGAGGGGAGAAGGTTGAAGATTGTAAACTCCTTCAGGACAGGCTCTGGGCCTTTTTGTTTTTTTTATGGACTCTGTTAAGCACTTACCAAATTCCAGGCACTGGACTAAACCCGGATTAGATACAAGCTAATCAGATCCCTGTCCCTCAAGGGGCCCACAATATTAGTCCCCATTTTACAGATGGGGTAACTGAGGCCCAGAGAAGTGAAGTGACTTGCCCAAGGTCACACAACAGACGAGTGGCGGAGCCGGGATTGGAACCCGGGTACTTTGTACCCCCAGGCCAGGGCTCTATCCAGTAGGCCACGCTTTTTATCTCTCACGTGCCCTCACGAATGCTCAGTACAGTGCTGTGTATGCAGTAGGTGCTCAATAAATGCAACTGATCGATTGAAGCCTAAAATGAGGGTTTGCATTATCCACAGATTTCCATTATCCTCTGCCCCACTAAAAGGCGCTTAAAGCATTTGCTTCGTTAGATGATGCTTTAACGGACCCTTCCAGCTGGCGGGGTTTCGAACTCTTCAGGTTTTGACAGCGCTGTGTCTTTTTTCCCCCTCATAGGGACAGCCAGTTCCAAAGATATCTTCATGGTATCGATTCTGGTCCTTCAACAGAAATTTAAAAAGCAAATGATAAGTCTCTCCCCTCCGGCAAATTAGCTCTTAATCTTGTCACCTGCACTTCAGTCCTGGACACAAGCCAACTCATAGATCTGACTTCTGAGGTGATGTTTTATTGCTTGCTTTTATTTTCTGTGACATTTGACCTCAAATCTGCACACTTCAATCTGTCTTCGATTTTACCTTTTGGTAACGCTATCACCTTGGATAGTCCTGTCTTTTACAGATGTCAAAACCCACATTTATCTGATTCATTCTCCTACCAGATGAGGGTGTGGGGAGGGAGAGTTAGATGATTCTACCTATTTTACAAATCAGGCCCCAGAAAGATTAAGTTCCTTGTCCAAGGACACCCAACAGGGTAGAGGCCGGTTCATGATTGAAGAAGCCACCGATATATGGCATTTATTGAGCTCTTTTTGTGTGAAGAGCGCTGTACTAAGCACATGGGAGAGTACTTTCCCTCTAGACTGCACACTTGTCCCTCTAGACTGTAAGCTCATTGTAGGCAGGGAATGTGTCTGTTATGTGGTTAGATTGTACTCCTCCAGATGCTTAGTACAGTGTTCTGCACACAGTAAGCGCTCAATAAATAAGACTGAGTGAATTGAATGAAAGTACAAGGTTCCAAACTCCCATCCGGGTAGCCTAATGAACAGAGCACTGGCCCACGAGTCAGAGGACCTGGGGTCTAATTCCAGCTCTGCTGTGTGACCAAGCAGCGTGGCTCAGTGGAAAGAGCCCGGGATTTGGAGTCAGAGATCAGGGGTTCAAATCCCGGCTCCACCACTTGTCAGCTGGGTGACTTTGGGTAAGTCACTTCACTTCTCTGTGCCTCAGTTACCTCATCTGGAAAGCCCCCTGTGGGACAACCTGATCACCTTGTAACCTCCCCAGTGCTTAGAACAGTGCTTTGCACGTCGTAAGTGCTCAATAAATGCCATTATGATTATTATTGGACGTCACTTAACTTCTCTGTGCCTCAATTCTCTCATCGGCAAAATGGGGGTTGAATACCTGTTTTCTCTCTTACTTGGACTGTGAGCCCCCTGTGGCTTGTATCGACCAATTAGTTTGTATCTACCCCAGCGTTTAGTACAGTGCTCGACACATAGTAAGTGCTTTACAAATACTATTATCGTTATTATTATTGTCATTATTTCCACCCTCAGAGGTCCCCAGCTCGGGTCTACAGATTGGGTCGAAATCTCTCCTCGTGGTTCCGCCGGGTGCAGGCGGGCCGGCTCCTACCTTCAGCTGGAAGAAATAATCTTCAGCCTGCTCCTGACTCACGCCCAGCTTGGAGGCCACCATCTCCTTCAGGGTCTGAGCCACGTCCTGGGCCATCCTCCTGTTTCCACATACGTACAGGTGGCCGCCGTCTTCGTGCAACACTCTGTGCACCTCGGCCGCGAGGCTGTTCCGCAGGATATCCTGGACGTAGACCTGAAATCGATCAATCCGTGGCGTTTAGCAAGAGCTTACTAGGTGCGAGGCACTGGACTAAGTGCTTCGGGGAGTAAGAGAGCAGGGAGCCACTGGAAATGGCCCCAGTGTCCTTCTCCTGCTGCTCACAAAACCTCAGGCTTCGGGGCTCGGATGTTGCTGATGGGCAGGACCCAGAACGCACCAAGGGGAAGGGAGGTCAAGTCTTGAGGGACGTACAGTCTGGACAGTTCCCTCATCTGTCAAATGGGGATGAAGACTGTGAGCCCCCCGTGGGACAACCTGATCACCTTGTAACCTCCCCAGCGCTTAGAACAGTGCTTTGCACATAGTAAGCCCTTAATAAATGCATCATCATCATCATTGGGCCAAAACGGCTACTTTCTCCACCTCAAGCTGATGATTTGTAATGTCGCCAGGCCCGTGAGTCCCGCTCAGGGCCCTGGTCCAAATCTCAGAGAAATTGGACTTTGGGCAAGCCATCGTACAAGCAAGGACACGGGATTTCCCCTCGTCTCTTCCCCTTCCTTGGCCCAGTTCAGGCGGCCTTTGTCATTGCCGTCGGGAAGTCCCAAGTCGAAGCCAGGCTCAACTTCAGAAAATAATATCGCCAGCCTCCTTAAAATCGCCCTTTCCCTTTATCAGTCAGTCATTCATTCAATTCAGTCATATTTATTGAGTGCTTACTGCCTTGAAATCGCCCTTTCCCTTAGTCATTCATTCAATCGTATTTATCGTGTGCTTACTGTGTCTAGAAGGGAAGCGCTTCCCTTCTAGACTGTGAGCCCACTGTTGGGTAGGGACCGTCTCTATATGTGCCAACTTGTACTTCCCAAGCGCTTAGTACAGTGCTCTGCACACAGTAAGCGCTCAATAAATACGATTGAATAATAATGATGGCATTTGTCAAGCTTACTATGTGCAAAAAGCACTGTTCTAAGTGCTCTGGGGATACAAGGTGATCAGGTTGTCCCACGTGGGGCTCACAGTCTTAGTCCGCATTTTACAGGTGAGGGAACTGAGGCTCAGAGAAGTGAAGTGACTTGCCTAAGGTCACACAGCAGACATGTGGTGGAGCCGGGATTCGAAGCCCTGACCTCTGACTCCAAAGCCCGGGCTCTTTCCACTGAGCCACACTGCTTCTCTGAATTCATTCTCTTGAATGAATGCTGTGTGCAGAGCACTGTACTAAGTGCTTGAATAGTATTTGTTAAGCGCTTACTATGTGCAAAGCACTGTTCTAAGTGCTGGGGAGGTTACAAGGTGATCAGGTTGTCACAATTTTAACCCCCCTTTCCCAGATGAGGTAACTGAGGCACAGAGAAGTGAAGTGACTTGCCCAAAGTCACACAGCTGACAGTTGGCAGAGTCGGGATTTGAACCCATGACCTCTGACTCTAAAGCCCGGGCTCTTTCCTCTGAGCCACGCTGCAGTCGGTCGATTGTATTTATTGAGCATTTACTGTGGGCAGAGCACTGTACCAGTGTAACAGTAAACAGGCACATTCCCTGCCCACCACGAGCTTACCGTTTAGAGGGGGAGACAGACATTAATATAAATCAATGAATGACAGATATGATGATGATGGCATTTGTTAACTGCTTACTATGTGCAAAGCACTGTTCTAAGTGCTGGGGAGGATACAAGGTGATCAGGTTGTCCCATGGGGAGCTCACAGTCTTAATCCCCATTTTACAGATGAGGGAACTGAGGCCCAGAGAAGTGAAGTGACTCGCCCAAAGTCCCACAGCTGACAATTGGCGGAGCCGGGATTTGAACCCCTGACCTCTGACTCCAAAGCCCGGGCTCTTTCCATTGAGCCACGCTGCTTCTCTAACTTCATCCTCAACTCTGACTATGCTAAGGACGGGGGTGACATTTACGTCTGGAAAAACGCAAACAGAAATCTCCTCTTCCCCCTGAGCTGAAGCAAAGCTGCTTATGTACAGAAGTGTCGAGCAGCTGTGTGACCTTGGGCAAGTCGCTTAACTTCTCTGAGCCTCAGTTCCCTCATCTGTAAAATGGGGATGAAGACTGTGAGCCCCGTGTGGGACAACCTGATCACCTTGTATCCTCCCCAGTCAACTTGGGGGATGAATACAGTGCTCCGCACACAGTAAGCGCTCAATAAATACGATTGATTGAATAAAGGGAGTAAGTCAAGGGGACAAAGAAGGGAGTATTTCTCTCCATCTTCGGTCTTACTTTGGGCTGGCCTGGCTTGCGGGAGTAGGCGGTGTAGACGTCCTGGAGTACTCCCTTCCTCTTCATCTCCTGAGCCTCCTCTCGGTACAGGTGGTCCTTGAGGGAGCGGCATCCGAACACCAGGGTCATGCGGCCCGTCTTCACGCCTGCCGAGTGCACGAGTCGCAGTTGCGGCCGGGGCCACCCGAGCGCGCGCGGGGTGTCAAGGCAACGTCCCGGAGCTCGGTTTGGACCAAGGAATCCTGGAGGGCCACTGCTCACCCAGAGGATCCTTGGAAAAGTCAACTGGCCTTCTTGGAGGAGGCACAAGGGGAGAAAAACTTCCTTGCCAAGAGGCGTATCCCAGCTGGATCATTACTTCCTCTAATTTGCTTCGCAGGGACTATGTCCAACCTGATTGCCTTGTATCTACCCCAGCACTGACAACAGTGCCCGGCACACAGCGCTTAACAAATACCATTATTGTTATTGTTCACAAAAGCGAAGTAGTATGGCCTAGTGGATAGAGCATAGGCCTGGGAGACAGAATAATAATAGTAAGACTGTGAGCCCACTGTTGGGTAGGGACCGTCTCTATATGTTGCCAGCTTGTACTTCCCAAGCGCTTAGTACGGTGCTCTGCACACAGTAAGCGCTCAATAAATACGATTGAATGAATGAATGATAATAATAATAATAATGATGGCATTTGTTAAGCGCTTACTATGTGCAAGGCACTGTTCTAAGCGCTGGGGAGGATACGAGTGATCAGGTTGCCCCACGCGGGGCTCACAGTCTTAACCCCCGTTTTACAGATGAAGTAACTGAGGCACAGAGAAGTGAAGTGACTTGCCCAAAGTCACCCAGCTGACAAGTGACAGAGCAGGATTAGAACCCATGACTTCTGACTCCCAAGCCCGGACTCTTTTCCACCGAGCCACGCTGCTTCAGAAGGACCTGGGTTCTAACCCCAACTCCACTCTGCTCTGTGACTTTGGACACTTTCATTCAATCATATTTGTTGAGCGCTTCCTGTGTGCAGAGCACTGTACTAAGCACTTGGGAAGTACAAGTGGGCAACATCTAGAGACGGTCCCTACCCAACAGCGGGCTCACAGTCTAGAAGACACGTCACTTAATAATAATGCTAATAAAAATGATGGTACTTGTTACGCACTTACTATGTGCCAAGCACTGTTCTAAGCACTGGGGAAGATACAAGTCAATCAGGCAGACACAATCCCTATCCCACATGGGGCTCACACTCTTATCCCCATTTTACAGATGAGGCAACTGAGGCACAGAGAAGGTGAGTGACTTGCCCAAGGTCACACAGCCGAAGTGTGTAGGGACCGTCTGTATGTGCTGCCAACTTGTACTTCCCAAGCGCTTAGTCCAGTGCTCTGCACACAGTAAGTGCTCAATAAATACCATTGAATGAGTGAATGAATGTGGACGAGCCAGGATTAGAACCCAGGTCCTTCTGCCTCCCAGCTCCACTAAGCCACAGTGATCTCATCTGTAAAATGGGAATTAATTGTGTTGTATGAAAGGAAATGTGTGAAATGTATGAAAATTGTGTTGTATGAATTGTGTTGTATGAAAGGAGAGAAGGTTAGCAGTCCCCTTGAGAAGGATGGAAGAGGTCCTAGTGGCCTATACAACACCTATATGGTTAAGGCATTGCCACCTACTCCGTGGCATCTAACCAAGTTTTTAAGCGCTTAGTACAGTGCTCTGCACCCTGTAAGCGCTTAATAAATACGATTGATTGATTAATTGATTGATTAAGACTGTGAGCCCCAAGTGGGACAGGAACTGTGTCTAACCTGGTTAGCTTATATCTACTCCAGCGCTTAGCACATAGCAAGCACTTAACAAATACCACCACCATTATTAGTATTCTCCGATCGTTGGGGGCAGATCCCCGGGGTCCCTGCTGCTTCTCCCGGAGGTCCTGGGTCTCGGGGTCTGAGGGCTGGAGGGCGGGATCACCCCAAGGCTAACGTACCTTTCGTCTCCTTGTCGTACAGGCGCTGCTGCCAGAAACCGCGGAACGGGGCAATCCCCGTGCCGGTGCCAACCAGGATGCAGGGCTTGGAGGGGTTCTCGGGCAGCTGGAACCCACTGGCACTAAGAACCAAAGGACGACAAAGAATTCAGAGGGTAAGCCCTGGAAATGTGGCGGCGGGAGGGTGGATTCTTGCTCATCCCCGCCCTTGGCAAAATCCCACGAGGGTGGCGCTCAGTCAGTGACTGTGGACGGCGAGTCATGGGGCCAGGAGGAAAAGATCCCGAACTGAGCCACACGGTGCCCTGACTGACGGATGACCAGGCCTCTGACCTTCTCCCTGACCCTTCTGTGGCTTAGTGGAAAGACTTGTAGACTGTGAGCCCACTGTTGGGTAGGGACTGTCTCTATATGTTGCCAACTTGTACTTCCCAAGCGCTTAGTCCAGTGCTCTGCACACAGTAAGCGCTCAATAAATACGATTGATGATGATGATGGAAAGAGCACGGGCTTGGGAGTTTAGAGGATGTGGGTTCTAATCCTGACTCCGCCACCCATCTGCTGTGCGACCTTGGGCAAGCCACTTAACTTCTCTGTGTCCGTAAGCCCCATGGGGGACAACCTGATTACCTTGCATCTACCCTAGCGCTTAGAACAGCGCTTGGCACATAATAAGCACTTAACAAATACCATTATTATTATTATTATTATTATTATCATTATTATTATTATGTCCCCACCTCCTGAAGTTCCCCTCGCACAAGGCTCCTCTCCAACCCACACCCTAGGGACTCCAGCTGATGATTAGAATACAACAGCCCCCACCCATCTCTCTCAGGGCCCAGATGCATCCACAATGCCCAGAGCTTAGAACAGCGCTTGGCACATAATAAGCACTTAACAAATACCATTATTATTATTATTATTATCATTATTATTATTATTTCCCCACCTCCTGAAGTTCCCCCCGCACAAGGCTCCCCTCCAACCCACACCCTAGGGACTCCAGCTGATGATTAGAATACAACAGCCCCCACCCATCTCTCTCAGGGCCCAGATGCATCCACAATGCCCAGAGCTTAGAACAGCGCTTGGCACATAATAAGCACTTAACAAATACCATTATTATTATTATTATTATTATTATTATTATTTCCCCACCTCCTGAAGTTCCCCCCGCACAAGGCTCCCCTCCAACCCACACCCTAGGGACTCCAGCTGATGATTAGAATACAACAGCCCCCACCCATCTCTTTCAGGGCCCAGATGCATCCACAGTGCTCAGAGCTTAGAACAGTGCTTGGCACATAGTAAGCGCTTAACAAATGCCATCGTCATGATTATTATTGTTATTATTCATAAGAGGTTCTCCTGCGCTGAGTTGGGAAGTCCCGCCCCAACTCCCCTCCCCCTGCCAGTCTGTGGCTGGGTGGCTCCATGGGAAGAGCCCGGGCTTGGGAGTCAGAGGTCATGGCTCCAAATCCCGGCTCTGTCAATTGTCAGCTGGGTGGCTTTGGGAAAGTCACTTGACTTCTCTGGGCCTCAGTTCCCTCATCTGTAAAATGGGAATTAAGACTGTGAGCCCCACGTGGGACAACCTGATCACCTTGTATCCTCCCCAGAGCTTAGAAAAGTGCTTAACAAATGCCATTATTATTATCAGCGCCAAGAACAGTGCGTTGCACATAGTAAGCGCTTAATAAATGCCATTGTTATTATTATTATTATTACTTACCTGTGCACGAAGCAGAGGACGTTGTCCTGGGGCTCCAGCCTGCTGAGCCACGTGCTGCAGACCCCGTGGCGGTGGGGGCCCTGCCCTCCTGAGAGGGAAGACAGACCAGAAAGGCACCCGTGAGGCCCGGAGACCACCTGGGGCCTACTGGCAGCCGAGCCCTGACCCAAAAGTGGGGATGCGGGGCAGAAGGCGCCAACCCTTCCGGGGCTCCACCAGTCTACAGGCTTGGGTTCTCTTCATCAGTCAGTCGATCGCATTTATTGAGCACTTACGGTGTGCACAGCGTTGTACTCAGTGGTTTGGAGAGTACAATATAGCGAGAAATAGACACCCCCACCCCCACCCATAATGAATTTCTAGACCAAAGGAGGCCTCATGTCCCGCTCAGATCGTTTCAGGCTGCCCGCCCCTCTGCCCTTCCAATCTTGGAGTCCCACCTTGCTACCCCAGCTGAGTGACCCCGTTGCCCGGCTCACGCCCTGGGGGGACTCGCCTCTGGTCCGGTAACTGACCAAGGCCACGGTCAGGTGGATCTCCCCGGGAGTGAGGACCTGGGAGGAGCTGCAGGAGTAGTAGCGAGGCTTCAGCAGGGGCAGCTGGGTGAGCAAGAAGGCCGTGGAGACCTCGATCGATGGAAACTCCTCCAGGACCTCCAGGAAGGTGGGGCAGTTGGACAGCTTCCACGGACGGTATTCTGAGATCTGTAACCCAATAATAATAATGTTGGTGTTTGTTAAGTGCTTACTATGTGCAAAGCACTGTTCTAAGCACTGGGGGGAATACAAGGAGATGAGGTTGTCCCACGTGGGGCTCCCCATTTTCCAGATGAGGGAACTGAGGCCCAGAGAAGTGAAATGACTTGCCCAAGGTCACACAGCAGACATGTGGGGGAGGCGGGATTCGAACCCGTGGCCTCTGACTCCCAAGCCCACCCTCTTTCCACTGAGCCACGCTGCTTCTCTACCAAGGGTTGACTCCGTATGGCTCTGGAGCCGGGGGCAGGGGCAGGGAGGGTGTGGGGGGGTGGACGGGGATCAGAAGGATAAGGAAGGACTTCCTGGATGTAGAATCCATTGACCTAGCAGTTAATCAATAGAAGCAGCGTGGCTCAGTGGAAAGAGCCCAGGCTTTGGAGTCAGGGGTCATGGGTTCAAATCCCAGCTCCGCCAATTGTCAGCTGTGTGACTTTGGGCAAGTCACTTCACTTCTCTGGGCCTCAGTTACCTCATCTGTAAAATGGGAATGAAGACTGTGAGCCCCACGTGGGACAATCTGATCACCTTGTAACCTCCCCAGTGCTTAGAACAGTGCTTTGGACATAGTAAACATTATTATTCTCTGTGTCTCAGTTACCTCATCTGTAAAATGGGGATGAAGACTGTGAGCCCCCCACGGGATAACCTGATCACCTTGTAACCTCCCCAGCGCTTAGAACAGTGCTTTGCACATAGTAAACACTTATTATTATTATTATTCTCTGGGCCTCAGTTACCTCATCTGTAAAATGGGGATGAAGACTGTGAGCCCCCCGTGGGACAGCCTGATAACCTTGTAACCTCCCCAGCACTTAAAACAGTGCTTTGCACATAGTAAACACTTATTATTATTATTCTCTGGGCCTCAGTTACCTCATCTGTAAAATGGGGATGAAGACTGTGAGCCCCCCGTGGGATAACCTGATCACCTTGTAACCTCCCCAGTGCTTAGAACAGGGCTTTACACATAGTAAACACTTATTATTATTATTATTCTCTGGGCCTCAGTTACCTCATCTGTAAAATGGAGATGAAGACTGTGAGCCTCCCTTGGGACAACCTGATCACCTCCCCAGCGCTTAGAACGGTGTTCTGCACGTAGTAAGCGCTTAATAAATGCCATTATTATTATTATTATTATTATATAATCCCTCCCCTCAGGGAGTTAGAAATCTAGTGGGGAAGACAGGCACCAAAATAAATTGCAGGCAGGGGGACTAATAAAAATAATGGCATTTGTTAAGCGCTTACTATGTGTCAAGCACTGGGATAGATACAAGGTAATCAGGTTGCCCCACGTGGGGCTCACAGACTTAATCCCCATTTTACAGTTGAGGTAACTGAGGAACAGAGAAGGTAAGTGATTGGTCCAAAGTCACGCAGCAGAACAGTGGCGGAGCCGGGATTAGAACCCGGTTCCTTCTGACTCCCGGGCCTGGAGGAGGTTGTGCCGCCAGGGAGCCCACACCGGCCTGGGCATTGGATCGTGCCCGCCGCCATCCAGTGCTCACCTGACACAGGACCTCCAGCCTCTGTCTCTCCCCATCCTTGCTGGCCAGCTGGGCTAGTTTCTTCAGCAGCAGCTGGGTGGGCGGGGTGGTGATGTCCAGAAAATATGTCAGGGCCTGGGAGAGCGAGCAGGCGGGCAGTTTCTTGACGGCGATCCAGTAGTCACCTGGAGAAGGGAGGAGAAGGCTCTGAGCTCAAGACGGAAGGTCCTGAAGATGAAATCAATCAATCAATCAATCAATCAATCGTATTTATTGAGCGCTTACTGTGTGCAGAGCACTGGACTAAGCGCTTGGGAAGTACAAGTTGGCAACATATAGAGACAGTCCCTACCCAACAGCGGGCTCACGAAAGGTTCATATGCTACAGTCCTTCCAATAATAATAATAATAATGGCATTTATTCATTCATTCAATCATATTTATTGAGCACTTACTGTGAGCAGAGCACTGGACTAAGTGCTGGGGAAGTACAAGTTGGCAACACATAGAGACGGTCCCTACCCAACAGTGGGCTCACAGTCTAGAAGGGGGAGACAGGCAACGAGACAAAATAAATTAACAAAATAACATAAGTAGAAGCGCTTACTATGTGCAAAACACTGTTCTAAGCACTGGGGAGGTTACAAGGTGATCAGGTTGTCCCACAGGGGGCTCACAGTCTTCATCCCCATTTTACAGATGAGGTAACTGAGGCACACAGAAGTTAAGTGACCTGCCCAAAGTCACACAGCTGACAAGTGGCGGAGATGGGATTTGAACCCATGACCTCTGACTCCAAAGCCCGGGCTCTTTCCACTGAGCCATGCTGCTTCTAGCCAGAGATGAGGTAACTGAGGCACAGGGAAGTTAAGTGACCTGCCCAAAGTCACACAGCTGATAAGTGGCGGAGTCGGGATCTGAACCCATGACCTCTGACTCCAAAGTCCGGGCTCTTTCCACTGAGCCACACTGCTTCTAGCCAGAGATGAGGTAACTGAGGCCCAGAGAGGTGAAGTGACCTGCCCAAAGTCACACAGCTGACAAGTGGCGGAGCGGCATTTGAACCCATGACCTCTGACTCCAAAGTCCGGGCTCTTTCCACTGAGCCACACTGCTTCTAGCCAGGAAGCTCACTGTGGGGAGGGGACGTATCTACCAACTCTGTTATATTGTACTCTCCCAAGCGCTTAGTACAATAATAATAATAATAATAATAATAACGGTATTTAAGTTCTTCCTATGTGCCAAGCACTGTTCTCTGCACACAGTTAAGACTCAATAAATACCACTGATTGATTGATTGAATGCATCAACTCTGATGGAAAACTGTTCCCTCCGGATTTGCAGTGGACTGTCCGGAATCAGTGTGTCCAGCGACCACCCTACCTGCTCCAGGGGTGGCGGTCCCCCCCCATTCCCACATTGATACCATTCGGAACCAGGAGATAAAGTGACCCCTGAAAATGGGGTCACTATAAAATAGGAAGAGGATTATCAACTCTTCCCGATCTCGATCATCAGTAGCGTTTATTGAGTTCTTACTGTTTGCAGAGCACTCTCCTAAGCACTTGATCTTACGCTCATACTGGGAAATTGACGCAAAAGAAGTTTGGGACGAAAAGCACCTAACAAACATTCATTCATTCATTCAATCGTATTTATTGAGCGCTTACTGTGTACAGAGCACTGTACTAAGCGCTTGGAAAGTACAATGCAGCAATAGAGGCAATCCCTACCCACAACGGGCTTACAGTCTTGAGGTGTTATAAGTCACTTAATTCAATCTCTAGTTTCAGTTACAACAGTGTTAACCCAACCGAGATGAGTCTATTCTTATAGACTTAATTCAACCTGATCACCTTGTAACCTCCCCAGTGCTTTGCACATAGTAAGCGCTTCTATTTATGTTATTTTGTTAATATATTTTGTTTTGTTCTATAATTCTGTAACTTCCCTCATGGTTTTTATTCCCCCTGACTGACGGGGCATTTCTACTGGCCCTAGAAAATGGCCCAGTTCAAGGCTAATTTAACCCAGCTTTGAAAATAGCCACCCGCCCGTTCTCCCAAAGAGAGCGACATATTCTGCCAGGCTTGTGGAAGGACTCAAACAGAAGCAGCCAGAGGCTGAGCCTGGAGTCTTCTCAGTGGGATCTCTTCCCCCGGCCCCGCAGGGATCATGGGTGGAAAAGAAAGCCTAATCTAACTCCCGCCGTGGAGCTAAGTGCTTAATACAGTGCTTTGCCCGCAGAAAGCGCTCAATAAATACGAACGAATGAATGATTGGAAACGACTTACGGTTCTGGCTGCAGGTTTCCAGCCGGATGGCCTGATGTGTCGGGGGAGCATCCCGGACGCGCCCCATGATGCCCTGGACTAAGTCTGGCGGGTTTCCAGGGAAAACCCCGAGGTGGTCTCCCAGCTGATAGCTCACTTCCTGGCTCCCTTCTTTGGAAAGTTGGACCAAAAGGGTCGTGCGGCTGGGAGGGACACAGAGCAGGCGGGTGAAAAGCCGGGACACTGCAGGATTTCCTGTTCCTCTCCACCCTGGGCCTCGCCCGGCTCGGTGAACTAGTTCGGAGAAGATCACGCCTCCTACCTGGAGTTCACGCTCTGGATATTCTGCCGGGATTTGAGCTTCATGGAAAACACCTTTTGGGTGTGCAGGCTGCTCAGAGCTGTAGGGGGAAATGCAGAAGGATTCAAGGTCGGGTTTTGCTATGGCGTGTGGAAATCTTTCCGGAGTGTCTGCTGATTCGGGAGGTGAATCTGAGGGGTCACACATCACTCGAGCAGTGCCAGGGTGCCAGCGGGCAGCAGATTGAGAGGTTGCCAAGTCTCTGGGGTCAAGGCTAAGCGTCTGTTTGGCTTCCAGAAGATCATCCAGTCGTATTTATTGAGCTCTTACTGGGAGCTCAATACTGTACCGAGAACTTGGGAGTGTACAACAGAGTACTAAACAGACCCATTTGGGAGGTGAATCTGAGGGGTCACACATCACTAGAGCAGTGCCAGTCTGCCGGGGTGCCAGCGGGCAGCAGATTGAGAGGTTGCCAAGTCTCTGGGGTCAAGGCTAAGCATCTGTTTGGCTTCCGGAAGATCATTCAGTCCTATTTATTGAGCTCTTACTGGGAGCTCAATACTGTACCGAGCACTTGGGAGTGTACAACAGAGCGCTAAACAGACCCGTTCCCTGCTCACAACTAGCTTATGGTCTAGAGGGGGAGACGGACATTAATATAAATAACCAAATTACAGATATGGACGTTAAGTGTTGTGGAGCTGGGATTGGGGGTTGAATAAAGGGAGCAAGTCAGGGCAATGCAGAAGGGAATGGGAGAAGAAGAAAGGGAGTGTTTAGTCAGGGAAGGCCTCTTGGAGGAGATACGCCTTCAATAAGGCTTTGAAAAGGCTAGTCTATTTCCTTATTTGTTTTAGATAGCTGTGGAGTTGCTGCAGTTCTGAACAGGGGGGTTTACTGCCCCATTCTGCTATTCTTTTCTGTTTTGTTTTTAAATGTCGTTTGTTAAGCGATTACTCTGTTCCAGGCACTGTAATAATAATTATTAATTAAGGTATTTGTGAAGCACTTACTATGTGCAAAGCGCAGTTCTAAGCGCTGGGGTTGATCCAAGATAATCAGGTTGTCCGGCATGGGGCTCACAGTCTTAGTCCCCATTTTACAGATGAGGTAATTGAGGCACAGAGAAGTTAAGTGACTTGCCCAAAGGCACACAGCTGATAAATGGAGGACTAAACACTGGAGTAGATGCAAGCTAATCGGGTTGGACGCAGTCCCGCAGGGGTCACACGGTCTTAATCCTCATTTTACAGATGAGGTAACTGAGGCACAGAGAAGTTAAGTGACTTGCCCAAAGGCACACAGCTGATAAGTGGAGGACTAAACGCTGGAGTAGATACAAGCTAATCGGGTTGGACGCAGTCCCGCAGGGGTCACACGGTCTTAATCAATCAATCAATCAATCGTATTTATTGAGCACTTACTCTGTGCAGAGCACTGGACTAAGCGCTTGGGAAGTACAAGTCGGCAACACATAGAGACAGTCCCTACCCAACAGCGGGCTCACAGTCTAGAAGGGGGAGACAGAGAACAAAACCAAACATACTAACAAAATAAAATAAAATAAAAATAAAATAATAAAATAAAATAAAATAAAATTAAATTAAAATAAAATAAAAATAAAAATAAAACAAATAAAATAAAATAAAATAATAAAATAAAATAAAATAAAATACCATTTTACAGATGAGGTAACTGAGGTACAGAGAAGTTAAGTGACTTGCCCAAAGGCACACAGCTGATAAGTGGAGGACTAAACGCTGGAGTAGATACAAGCTAATCGGGTTGGACGCAGTCCCGCAGGGGTCACACGGTCTTAATGCCCATTTTACAGATAAGGTAATGGAGGCCCAGAGACTCATCCAGGGTCACGCAGCAGACAAGTGGCAGTGGCAGAACCCAGGTGCTTCTGGCTCCAGGCCCAGTAAGTTCCAGTAAGTTTGGCTTTAGTTCTGCTTTCTAAAGGTCCTGCTGTTTCCCCTTGCCCGTAGCTTGGGACACTGGGGCCTGCCCCAGTGGAGGCTACGAAAGAAATGTTGACCAACCTCTAGTAACACATGGGTTTGGGGCAGGGGGACAGGCTGGCTGGAGACCCGGATGCCTGGTACGCAACAAGATGAATAACCACCCTAAGAACAGGCCAGGCCCGGCCCGGTCTTATTCAGGTTTGTTCCGGCCCAAATGGGCCCATGGGTCTGAGGGCCAGCCTCGCTGGCTCTCCGGGGCTCTTGAACTCTTCTCCCATCCTGCCTCTTTGGCCTGATTCGAACGAAAGAGAAGAGATTTTCTGCGTCCAGCTTACAGAGCCAATGGGCCGAGTCCAGAGCTGGAGTCCGGCACCAAAAGGGCCGCTGGGATTTGGGCATTTGGTTCTGAAACCCCGGAGGGTGGAGAGAGGGAGCGTGAGTTGCTTCCACCATACTTGTACGATGTACTTTTAGACTGTGAGCCCCTTTTAGACTGTGAGCCCACTGTTGGGTAGGGACCGTCTCTATATGTTGCCAACTTGTACTTCCCAAGCGCTTAGTACAGTGCTCTGCACACAGTAAGCACTCAATAAATACGATTGATTGATTGATTGTACTTCCACGGAGGAACGGTGTTGTCTAGCGGACAGAGCACCGGTCAGAGAGTTAGAGGACCTGGGTTCCAACCCCATCATGCCCACTGTGTGACCCCGGGAGGGTCACTTAACTTCTCTGTGCCTCATTTACCTCAGCTGTAAAATGGGAATTCAATACCTCTTCTCCCTCCTGCTAAGATTGTGAGTCCCAGACTGTGAGCCCACTGTTGGGTAGGGACCGTCTCTATATGTTGCCAACTTGGACTTCCCAAGCGCTTAGTACAGTGCTCTGCACACAGTAAGCGCTCAATAAATACGATTGAATGAATGAATGAATGAATGTGGGACTGGGACTGTGTCTGACCTGATTATCTTGTCTTTTCCCCAGTACTTACAACAGTGCTTAATAATAATAATGATAATAATGATTGTGGTATTTATTAAGTGCTTACTATGTGCCAGGCACTGTACTAAGCCCTGGGTGGATTCAAGCAAATTGAGTTGGACACAGTCCCTGTCCCACGTGGGGCTCACAGTCTTAATCCCCATTTCACAGTTGAGGTGAGGTGAACTGACTTACCCAAGGTAAAACAGCAGACAAGCGACAGAACAGGGATTAGAACCCAGGCCCTTCTGACGCCCAGGACCATGCTCTTGACACATAGTAAGCGCTTAAATACCACAATTACTAAAATTATTATTATTATTACTCGCCTAAGTTCTCAGTAAAGTGTTCTGCACTCTGTAGCTGCTCAGCAAAGATGACTGATTGCACAATGGGAGAGGCAGATACCTCTGCTCAGGTCCAGAGGTTTGCAGACTGGCACAATTCTGAAGTTTTCGGGATTCCAGGTTTCCTTAACGTTGTAAGAACTGGGAATCTGAATCTTGTGCTTTTCCCGGATATCAAAGGTTTCACAGGCCTCCTAGGGAGAGACAGAGAGGGAAATGGAGGGAGAGCAAGAGGGTGCGAGAGCATTAGGGGAATACATTCATTTCTGAATAAATCAATCAGTGGTATTTACTGAGTGCTAACTGTGTGCAGAGCACTGTACTAAATGCTTTTCCTATAACATAGGTGCCACTTTCTCATGTTAAGGCAGACTCAAATGATAGTACGGGTGTCTAATCCAGTATATATATATATATATATATGTTCTGTATATATGTATATATGTTTGTACATATTTATTACTCTATTTATTTATTTTACTTGTACATATCTATTCTATTTATTTTATTTTGTTAGTACGTTTGGTTTTGTTCTCTGTCTCCCCCTTTTAGACTGTGAGCCCACTGTTGGGTAGGGACTGTCTCTATATGTTGCCAACTTGTACTTCCCAAGTGCTTAGTACAGTGCTCTGCACACAGTAAGCGCTCAATAAATACGATTGATTGATTGATTGATTACTGAAGGTACACCACTCTTTCTTCCAATGCTGCATGGCAACTATCCTGACAGTTGTAGGGTGAACATCAACAGCGTTCTGTCCCAAATGTGTGGTGAGAGTGTGTGATGTGGAAATTAGGAGCAGGGTGGCCTACTGGAAAGAGCCTGGGCCTGAGAGTCAAAGGACCTAGGTTCTAATCCAGCTCTTAGTTGCCTGCTGAGAGACCTTGGGCAAGTCACTTTTCCCTCATCTGTTAAACAGAGGTTCAATGACTGTTCTCTCTCTTAGTTTGCGAGCCCCACGTAGGACAGGGACTAGGTTTGATCTGATTAACTTGCATCTTTCCTAGTGCTTAGAAGAATGTTTGACACAGAGTAAATGCTTAACAAGTGCCATATTGTAATTTGAATTTTTTTCTCCAATTTCAGCAAGTAATTCTTCATCAGAGATCTCCCACAGTATTTTCCTGAGGACCTTAAGCAGCCTATAATTAGCTTATACTGGGCTGAACCAACTGTTCTCTAGTTCTTCTCTGAACCGTCTATTTTCAAGTTCAAATGCCATCTCGCTTTCACGTCTTAACTCCCCCCAGGTAAGTTATTCCTGTACCTTTCAAAATTGTATAATCAAGAAGTTTTTCCTGCGGTCTAACCTAATTCCCGCCGGTTGTCGCTCGGTTTTTCTATCCACATTCTCATTTAACCGGTGGGGTGGAGCTCTCGGGTGAATTTTCCCGAGTCCTGCATGTGTTTTGGCAGCTGCCTGTATTGTATCAATCGTTTTGGAGTGCTTTCTGTGTGCACAGCACTGTGCTAAGCGCTTGGGACAGTACACTTTGCAAACACTTCTGGGGGTGCCCGAGGTATTCTGGGGGTTCCAGCAACGGAACTACTGTTCCTGTTCCTCAGTTCCCTCATCTGTAAAATGGGGATTAAGACTGTGAGCCTCACGTGGGACAACCTAATCACCTTGTAACCTCCCCAGCGCTTAGAACAGTGCTTTGCACATAGTAAGCGCTACCTCCTTCCCTTCCCCACAGCACCTGTATATATGTATATATGTTTGTACGTATATATATATATGTTTGTACATATTTGTACATATATGTTTGTACATATTTGTTACTCTATTTATTTTACTTGTACATATCTATTCTATTTATTTTATTTTGTTAGTATGTTTGGTTTGGTTCTCTGTCTTCCCCTTTTAGACTGCGAGCCCACTGGTGGGTAGGGACTGTCTCTATATGTTGCCAACTTGTACTTCCCATGTGCTTAGTACAGTGCTCTGCACACAGTAAGCGCTCAATAAATACGATTGATGATGATGATGATAAATGCCATTATTATTATTATTATTATTATTATTATTATTGTTATTATTACCTTGAAGGTGTCCGCTGCCCAGCTCCGGAAGGCCTCCATCTGCCCGCTGAGCTCGTCTCCTTCTCCCATGAAAGCAAGCTGGCAGGCCCCCAGCTGGGAAAGCTTCTGGTCGAGCTCGTGAGCGAAGGCGCAGAACTGGGGGTACATGCTAGAGCCGAGGCCGAACACAGCGTACCTGCCCAGAGGGGAGATGCAGGGGAGGTGGGGTGAGGGGGATCACCAAATCGGACCTCGTCGGGGTGCCGCATCAGGGAGAGAGCGCAGAAGTGACATACCTGAATTTGTTGTCGAGCTTTTTCAGTGTGAACAGGCACTTCTTCAGTTTCTGGAAGGGATGGAAATCAAAAGGTCCTTCTAGCCAGAAAAGTCATCCCCCTGCACCTAACTCAGCCCTAACTGATGGGAGTTTTTTTATTGTTCTTCAGATTCTCAAGAGGAGGGGAATCCCAACCCTTCCCCATTTATTTATTTTACTTGTACATATCTATTTTATTTATTTCATTTTGCTAATACGTTTTGTTTTGTCTCTGTCTCCCCCTTCTAGGCTGTGAGCCCGCTGTTGAGTAGGGACCGTCTCTAGATGTTGACAACTTGTACTTTCCAAGCACACAGTAAGCGCTCAATAAAAACGATTGATTGATTCCAGGGTCATTCATCCAATCCATTCAGTCGTATTTATTGAGCGCTTACTGTGTACAAAGCACTGTACTAAGCACTTGGGAGAGTACAATGTAACAACAAACAGACACATTCCATGCCCACAGTGAGCTTACACCTAGTAAGAGAAGCAGCGTGGCTCAGTGGAAAGAGCACAGGCTTTGGAGTCGGAGGTCATGGGTTCAAATCCCCGCTCCGCCAATTGTCAGCTGTGTGACTTTGGGCAAGTCACTTCACTTCTCTCTGCCTCAGTTACCTCATCTGTAAAATGGGGATTAAGATTGTGGGACAACCTGATCACCTTGTATCCCCCCCCAGCACTTAGAACAGTGCTTTGCACATAGTAAGCGCTTAACAAATACCATTATTATTATTATTATTATTATTATTACAGAGAAAAGAGAAGCACCATGGCTAAGTGGAAAGAGCACAGGCTTGGGAGCCAGAGGTTATGGCTTCTAATCCTCTTCCGCCGCCTGTCAGCTGTGTGACTCTGGGCAAGTCACTTGACTTCTCTGTGCCTCAGTTACCACATCCGTAAAATGGGGATTAAGACTGTGAGCCCCACGTGGGACAACCTGATCACCTTGTACCCCCCCCCCCAGCGCTTAGAACAGTGCTACGCACATAGTAAGTGCTTAACAAATGCCATTATTATTATTATTATATTATATTACTCCATTCCACATACTTCCCTGGGCTTTTTCCATCCCTTCCTCTTGGTCTGCTCTCAGGGGAGAGGGAGTCTAGCGGATCACCCCACTGGCCAAGAAGAATTCTTTGAGACTTGGAAATGTGAGAAAGATTCTCTCATCCTTCTCTTGTCTACAAAGTTCCAATTCTGTTTATCTCTGCCCACAGGAGCTGGTTTCCAGTTCTCCCCTCATAGTCTGGTCCAATCACCGCCACGATTGGCCGTACCAGGAAAAACTCACCTTTCCATTGCCTGGAGCATTTCCGTTCCCAAAAGTGCTGGTCACTACCAACAGCAGCTTCTCCTTCTCCAAATCGTTCAGGTTGTACTCATCCATGCAGACAACCTGAAAAAGTCCACATCCCGCGCTGGATTTAACACAGGCCATCTCCGTCTAACATTTTTCTCTTCTTGTAGTCTGACCAGATGCGGTTCCGGAATTTACATTCTTTAAAAGCGCAGCAGTATGGCCCGCTTTTGAAAAATGCTGTAAGTAATCCGTTCGGCAGGAATGTATTTTAAGACCCATTTAATATGTCATACCCATTTTAAAGTGACAAAATATGGGGGAGGGGGAGGCTCTGTGTGCCCTGTGTACTGGCACCCCTTCAACTCGGACCCGGCACCTGCAGTTTAGAGAGAAAGAGTCTTTGAGGTTCCTGAGCTATTTGCTACCTTGGTGTTGAAAGCGCAGTTGAATAAATTTCTCAACTCCCTGGCCAGGGTTTCTGATTTCCCGGTCTCTGAGGCATATAGCACTGTAGCTTTGATCCTGGCTTCCATGGTCTTACGCATCAGCACAGAGGCAAAAAGAACAGCCCTAGAAAAGACACAGAAAGACACAGTCCTCAAGGGAAGGGTTGAAGCATCCTTTCCTCCTGCTCTGTTCATTTACTTAGCCCCCCATCTCCCCGCTTAATCTCCCTCCACCCCCCAACAGACACACACACACACATCCATGGAGGCGGGTGGATTGTTGAAGACTCGGGAAAAAAAGAAATGACGGAAAACAGGTGTCAATCTCTCAAACTCACTTGATCAAGATGTGAAACTTGATGACTCTTCTCTTGGGCCTCTTCTTCACATCCTGCCAGGTGTGTGTTTTCCAAGCCTCTATCTGAAGTACGTTGGAGAGGGGATTGATGGGAAAGATGCGGTTAATGTTATATTGGTTTTGTACTGTATCGCACTTTCTCAAGTGCTCAGTCAGTGGACTGCACACAGTAAACAGTCAATAAATAACACTGACTGATTGATAGTAGGGGAACAAAACTGATCGGACATGGACCTAGGTTTTTAAAAAATGGTATTTGTTAAGGGCTTACGATATGCCAGGCACTGTAATAAGTGCTGGGGTCGGTCAAAGTCCTTGTTCCATATGGGGCTCACGGTCTTAATCCCCTTTTTACAGATGCAGTAACTGAGCCTCAGAAAAGTGAAGTGATTTATCCAAGATTACAGAGCAGACAAGTGGGAGAGCCGGGATTAGACCCCAGGTCCTTCTAACTCCCAGGCCTGCAATCTAACTCACTAGGCCACATTTCTTCTCCCTGTTCCTCTCAAACCTGTGTTCTAGCTGCCCCTGGCTCTCCCCTGTCCCTCCTCCATTCCCTCCAAGCTCACTTTCCTCATTCATTCATTCATTCAATCGTATTTATTGAGCGCTTACTGTGTGCAGAGCACTGTACTAAGCGCTGGGGAAGTACAAGTTGGCAACATATAAAAATGGTCCCTACCCAACAGCGGGCTCACAGTCTAGAAGGGGGAGACAGACAACAAAACAAAACATATTAACAAAATAAAATAAATAGAATAGTAAATATGTACAAGTAAAATAGAGTAATAAATCTGAACAAACATATTCATTCATTCAATCATATTTATTGAGCGCTTATTGTGTGCAGAGCACTTTATTAAGTGCTGGGGAAGTACAAGTTGGGAACATATAGAGACGGTCCCTACCCAACAGGAGGCTCACAGTCTAGAAGGGGGAGACAGACAAGACAAAATATATTAACAAAATAACATAAATAGAGACTCTCGACTCTTCCTCCTGCGTCCCTTTGGTCTCCCGGCCCCCGCAGCTGGGAGTCCCCTCCCTCGGGCCTGCGTACCTGGTAGTAGTAGAAAGGAGACAAGATGTAGTTGAGCATCTCCTGATGAAATACCGGAGTGAGGCTGCCCGAGATCGGGGGCACCAGCCAGACCCAGTCGGCGGGGCAGCCCCCCCGGGAGCTGTACTCGTTCTGCATGTACATCATGAAGGCCTCCGTGGCAGAATGGTGGTCCGTGATGGTCACATTTTGTTTCTAAGTGGAAAGGAGGGAGGATTTTTTCCTCAAAAATCTCCAGTGGCTACCAATCAATCTGCGCATCAGGCAGAAACTCCTCACCCTGGGCTTCCAGGCTGTCCATCCATCCATCCATCCATCCCCTCGCCCCCTCCTCCCTCACCTCCCTTCTCTCCTTCTCCAGCCCAGCCCGCACCCTCCGCTCCTCCGCCGCTAATCTCCTCACCATTAGGCCTCGTTCTCGCCTTCGACCCCCGGCCCACATCATCCCCCGGGCCTGGAATGCCCTCCCTCCACCCATCCTCCAAGCTAGCTCTCTTCCTCCCTTCAAGGCCCTGCTGAGAGCTCACCTCCTCCAGGAGGCCTTCCCAGACTGAGCCCCTTCCTTCCTCTCCCCCTCGTCCCCCTCTCCATCTCCCCATCTTACCTCCTTCCCTTCCCCACAGCACCTGTATATATGTATATATGTTTGTACATATTTATTACTCTATTTATTTATTTATTTATTTATTTGTACATATCTATTCTATTTATTTTATTTTGTTAGTAGGTTTGGTTTTGTTCTCTGTCTCCCCCTTTTAGACTGTGAGCCCACTGTTGGGTAGGGACTGTCTCTATATGTTGCCAATTTGTACTTCCCAAGCGCTTAGTACAGTGCTCTGCACATAGTAAGCGCTCAGTAAATACGATTGATGATGATGATGATGAGGGAGGGGACAGAGGGCATGGGAACTGGGGATCCAAAGTTGGTGCTCTTCCAGGGAGAGATCCCCTTTCCCCCATCTGGGAAACAGAACGGAGTGGGCCCTTTTCCTTCTACAATTCAATGAAACAGCCAACTAGTGGAAAGAGCATGGGTCTGAGAGACAGAGGATGTGGGTTCTAATCCCGGTTCCGCCACATGCCGGCTGTGTGACCTTGGCAAGTCATTTAACTTCTCTGGGCCTCAGTTACTTCATCTGTAAAATGAGGATTAATACTGAGCCCAAATCCATTCATTCAATTGTATTTATTGAGCGCTTACTGTGTGCAGAGCACTGTACTAAGTGCTTGAAATAATAATAGCATTTATTAAGTGCTTACTATGTGCAAAGCACTGTTCTAAGTGCTGGGGGGGTTACAAGGTGATCAGGTTGTCCCACAGGGGGCTCTTACAGTCTTAATCCCCATTTTACAGATGAGGTATCTGAGGCACAGAGAAATGAAGTGCCTTTTCCAAAGTCACACAAATGTTGGGTAGGGACCGTCTCTATATGTTGCCCAGATGGGACAGTGTGTGTGTCTGACTCGACTACCTTGGATCTACCCCAGTGCTTGGCACAGAGCAAGCACTTAAATACAATTATTATTGTTATTCTTATCATTATCATCCTAATTATAATTATCCTAAGAATCACAGAAGGAGCCAGAGACATCTATGTTATCCTTCTCATTCTTGAAAGTACTGTGATAGTACAATATACATCAGTCAATCAGTGCTATTTGTTGAGTACCTACTGTGTGTAGAATGCCGTTCTTGGGAGAGCACAGTGGAGATAGTAGATATGATCCCTGCTCTCAAGGAGTTTACCATCTAGCAGACTGAAGGAATGTATAATCACTCCCTTCCCTGACTTGCAGCCTTCCAGAAGGAAAGCTAGAGTTTTCCTCCGCTGATGAATTAGCTGAACTCGGGGAACACGGAAGGGGAATGCCAAGCTAAATCTCCCAACTGGACTGGATCCAGCCAGAAAGGGGACACACCCCATAATCCTCTTTAACGACTCCCGGCAAGCCTGGAAATTTGCCAAGCATTTTCCAGGTCGCATCCCAGAACCAGAGGTTTGACAAATGGAGCTGGAATTCCCCCAGGGAGAGGACATTCTGTTCTCATTTCCAGCCCTTCCATATGATGATGATGATGATGACTGTGGTATTTGTTAAACGCTTACTGTGAGCCAGGCACTGTACTAAGTGTCGGGGTGGATACAAGCTAATCAGGTTGGACACAGTCCCTGTCCCACATGGGCTCACAGTCTCAATCCCCATTTTACAGATGAGGTAACTGAGGCACAGAGAAGTGAAAGGACTTGCCCAAGGTCACACAGCAGACAAGTGGCAGAGCTGGGTTTAGAACCCATTCTCTTCTGACTCCTAGGCTCAAGTTCTATTCACTACTCCTTGCATATAATAATAATAATGATAATGGCATTTATTAAGCGCTTACTATGTGCAAAGCACTGTTCTAAGCGCTGGGGAGGTTACAAGGTGATCAGGTTGTCCCACGGGGGGGCTCACAGTCTTAATCCCCATTTTACAGATGAGGGAACTGAGGCACAGAGAAATTAAGCGACTTACCCAAAGTCACACAGCTGACGGTTGGCGGAGCCGGAATTTGAACCCCTGACCTCTGACTCCAAAGCCCGGGCTCTTTCCATTGAGCCACGCTGCTTCTCTGAGCCTTTCTAGAAGTTTCCTTTTTCTTGTCCCATTTTCAACTAATTGATCCATCAGTGGTATTTATTGAGCACTTACGGTGTGCAGAGCACTGTACTAAGCGCTCGGGAGATGGCAATACAGTTGATCGGCAGATCCCTTCCCTCAAGGAGCATCCCCACTGTTGGGTAGGGACTGTCTCTATGTTGCCAACTTGTACTTCCCAAGCGTTTAGTACAGTGCTCTGCACACAGTAAACGCTCAATAAATACGATTGATGATGATGATCCCCTCCACTCCTGGCCAAGCTTTGCAAATCAAACAGGAAAGCCATCCCAACTTCCCCGAACCCCCAGAGTTTTGGGGAGCCTGTTTGAGTTGGGCTGGAGTCATCTCGTTCACCCCTCACTGGCATCTCCTTGAGCCAGACGTCTGACGGAAGTGGTTTCACAGAGAGTGGGGCTTAGCGTATTCTCTCTCTGTCAGACTGTCAGCGGTTTCAGCTGTCATTTGTTGCTCCGGCACGGCAAGTGTGTGTTAAAGAATGTCTCTAATTTGTTTTAAACACACTTCTGCTCAATCTGTTGCGGTTTAAAGAAGTACAGTCAGCAGCAAAGCTGTTAATTAAATGCCTTGAGGAGCTTGTTAGCAGTGAGTGATGCATGGGCCAGCCGATGATGACATTCCCGGGGGGGCTAGGTGGATTTCTAGACTTGAGCCTGGAAAATGCCCCTTCTGACTGGCCCTGGACCCTCTATATGTTGCCAACTTGGACTTCCCAAGTGCTTAGTACAGTGCTCTGCACACAGTAAGCATTCAATAAATGCAATTGAATGAATGAATGAAGTATACATTTATTACTTTATTCATTTTACTTGTACATATTTACTATTCTATTTATTTCATTTTGTTAATATGTTTTGTTTTGTTGTCTGTCTCCCCCTTCTAGACTGTGAGCCCGCTGTTGGGTAGGGACCGTCTCTAGATGTTGCCAACTTGGACTTCCCAAGCGCTTAGTACAGTGCTCTGCACACAGTAAGCTCTCAATAAATGCGATTGAATGAATGAATGAAGTACATATTTATTACTGTATTCATTTTACTTGTACATATTTACTATTCTATTTATTTCATTTTGTTAATATGTTTTGTTTTGTTGTCTGTCTCCCCCTTCTAGACTGTGAGCCCGCTGTTGGGTAGGGACCGTCTCTAGGTGTTGCCAACTTGGACTTCCCACAGTAAGCGCTCAATAAATACGATTGAATGAATGAATGAATATATGCCAAGCACTGTTCTAATCGCTGGAGTAGATACAGGGCAATTAGGTTGTCCTACATGGGGTTCACGGTCTTAACCCCCACTTTACAGATGAGGTAACTGAGGCCCAAGAAGTTAAGGGACTTGCCCAGTCACACAGCTGACAAGTGGCGGAGCCAGGATTAAAACCCACAGCCTCTGACTCCCAAGCCCGGGCTCTTTCCGCTAAACCATGCATATGTTGCCAACTTGTACTTCCCAAGCGCTTAGGACAGTGCTCTGCACACAGTAAGCGCTCAATAAATACGATTGATTGATTGATAGATTCACGCTGCCCTGCTCTGCTTGCTGACTTTGGGTAAGTGACTTAACACCTCTCTGGACCTCTATTGTCCTCGTCTGTAAAATGAGAATAAGATAACTGCTTTCCCAACCTATAAGACTGTGACACAGATCATCTGATCATTCTAAGTACTTAATAGGTACAATAATGATAATAATCTTGCATAATAATTTTGCAATTTTAAGTATGTCTTTTATGTTTAGTGGTTAACTGCTGAATTTCTCCTTATATGTATCTGGTTTTTTTCAAGGCATTTGCTAAGCGCTTACTATGTGTCAGACATGGTACTAAGCGCTGGGGTAGATACAAGCAAATCAGGTTGGACACGGTCCTGACCCACGTGGGGCTCCCGGTCTCAATCCCCATTTTACAGATGAGGTAACTAAGGCACAGAGACGTGAAGTGTCACACAACAGACAAGTGGGGAGATGGGATTAGAACTCATGACCTTCTGACTCCCAAACCATGTTCTATCCACAACAACGAGCCACTTATCTGTTGCCAGTCCCCTTTCCCTACCTGATATTCTTAGATTGTGAACCCCTGAAGGTCAGGGAGCCTTGTCCAATTTCCACCCATGTATTCCTTCCCAGCACTTAGTAAAGTGCTCTGCAGACAGAGAGCACTTAATCACTTCTACTGCTGCTACACTAAGAAATAAATACAATAAATCCACACTATATTTTTACTCCCTGCTAGAGTAAAAGATGTTCTTAGGCCCCCATAAAAGTGACTGCTGGATAAATTAAGGGGAGAGAAAGGAATACAAATAATGATGATGGCATTTGGCTCAGTGGAAAGAGCCCGGGCTTTGGAGTCAGTGATTATGGGTTCAAATCCCGGCTCTGCCAATTGTCAGCTGTGTGACTTTGGGCAAGTCACTTCACTTCTCTGTAGCTCAGTTACCTCATCTGTAAAATAGGGATTGACTGTGAGCCCCCCGTGGGACAACCTGATCACCTTGTAACCTCCCCTAGTGCTTAGAATAGTGCTTTGCACATAGTAAGTGCTTAATAAATGCTATTATTATTATTGTTTGTTAAGCGCTTACTATGTGCAAGGCACTATTCTAAGCCCTAGGGGAGATACAAGATAATCACGTTGTCCCACGTGGGACTCACAGTCTTACAGATGAGGGAACTGAGACACAGAGAAGTGAAATGACCGGCCCAAAGTCACATAGCTGACAAGTGGTAGAGCCGAGATTTGAACCCATGACCTCTGACTCTCAAGCCCGTGCCCTTTCCGTTGAGCCAGGCTGAATCTTAAGCGTTTATTTGATTTGGGGAGCAGAAGGAACGTTGGGTGTCGGCTTAATCTTTTGCATCCAAGCCTGAAAGATTCTTTTCTCTTAGGGTCCAGCTGGGGGGCCCCAGCCCAGATCTCACTCCAGAGGGAAAGGGAGATGTCTATGCCCGTAAGTATGGTAGCGAGCCCAGGAACACACCTGGAAACTGTGAAGCACGGCCACGTTAACTTCAATCACTGCTTGGTCCTTCCATAGAGATGACGTCTTGTTAGTGTCCAGGCCCATTCTCTTTCCCACTTCCTAGCGTGGAAAGAGAGAGGAGGGATCAGGTCATCCATCAACTTGGGATCTGACTGGTAGGTGTCACAACTGGCCTATCTCATAGCCGCTCCTTCAATCTCCATCCTGCCGCTCGGATGCTACCCCGCAACTATCCCACGCCAATCACCCGCCCCACGACCATCCCACCCCACATCCACTCGCCTCACTACTGTCCCTCCCCACAGGTGCTCATTACTCCACGGCCTTTCCGTAATTATTACTATTACGGTGTTTGTCAAGTGCTCACTACTGTATAAGTGCTGGGGTGGGTACAAGCAAATTGGGTTAGACACATTCCAGGTCCATGTGGGGCTCACAGGCTCAATCCCCATTTTACAGACGAGGGAACTGAGGCCCAGGGAAGTGAAGTGACTGGTCACAGAGCAGACAAGGGGCAGAGCCGGGATTAGAACCCATGGCCTTCTGAATCCCAGCCCCGTGCTCTATCCACTGCTCAGCTGTGCCGCTTCTCAGCATTTATATTATTATATTTATTTTATATTTATTCATAATAATAACAATAATACAGCTGCCTCATCCCTCAGCTGCCCCATTCAGAATAGGCCCATACAACTACCTCCAGGACGTTGTAGCGCTGCACGTCGCAGAAGTCCCGGACGCCAATCTCAGTGCCCATGTACCAGCCATTGAAGGGGCATCCCGGGAATTCCAGGCCTCCCACCTCCAGCAGCATGTTAGCCACGGCCGGCAGGGCGTACCACTTCAGATTCAACTCCTGGAACCACTTGTACCTTGGGGGGGACCAGAAGGCCCCATCAATCAGGGCCCTTCCCTCTCTCCCAAGGGCATCTTCAGGAGGGCAAGGCCAAGAACCCCTTCCCAACTTTGTCGGGAGGACGAGAAAATGGGGCTGTAGGAAACTTTCCATTGGCGCCTAGAGGTTATCCCTTTGAAGATTAAATCACCGACCCCCCTGCATTAGGGACTTTCCATTTCCATACTGGATTCTCATTGAGCCAAACCTCCTTGAGCAGTGTGGCTTAGGTTGTACTCCAAAGGTTTTCCATTGTGGTATTTATTAAGCACTAACTGATAATAATGATGGCATTTATTAAGCGCTTACTATGTGCAAAGCACTGGTCTAAGCTCTGGGGAGGTTACAAGGTGATCAGGTTGTCCCACGGGGGGCTCACAGTCTTAATCCCCATTTTACAGATGAGGTAACTGAGGCCCAGAGAAGTGAAGTGACTTGCCCAAAGTCACACAGCTGACAATTGGCGGAGCTGGGATTTGAACCCATGACCGCTGACTCCAAAGCCCGGGCTCTTCCCACTGAGCCATATGCTGTATATATATGTATGTATGTATATGTATATGTATACATGTTTGTACGTATTTATTTCTCTATTTATTTATTTTACTTGTACATATCCTATTTATTTTATTTTGTTAATATGTTTTGTTTTGTTCTCTGTCTTCCCCTTCTAGACTGTGAGCCCACTTTTGGGTAGGGACCGTCTCTATGTGTTGCCAACTTGTACTTCCCAAGCGCTTAGTCCAGTGCTCTGCACACAGTAAGTGCTCAATAAATGATTGATTGATTGATTGATTGATTGCTATGCACTGTGCTAACTGCTGGGAAAGGTGCAAGGTAACCTTGGGCAAGTCATTTTACTTCTCCCCACCTCAAGTTCCTTCTCTGAAATATGGGGATTTGATAACTGTTCTCCCTTAGGCTGGGAGCCCCATGTGAGAAAGGGACTGTGTCCAACTTAATTATCTTGTATTGCCCCCGTGGCTTAGTAATAATAATAATAATAATGGCATTTTGTTAAATGCTTACTGTGTGTCAAGCACGTTTCTAAGCGCTGAACAGTGCAGTGCCTGGTACATAATAAGTGATTAACAAATACCACTAAAAAAAAATGGGCCCTGGAAAGGGAATCCAGCCCAGCAGGAAAGATGGGAAGGCCCAGGAATGCTCAGATGAGCAACATAAACCAAGCAAGGTCTAGGGGGAAGAAAAATCGGCTAAACAGCCTTATAGGTATGCCTGGAGACAGGGGGCTGGACCCGATGACTTCTAAACCACCCCTTCCAGCCCCATGATTCTAAGGATATCCCAGGAGGGCTGTCAGGCAGACTGGATGAGAAGGCAAGATGGCCAAGGGAGGGGAAAGGAGGAGCAGAGGGAGAGAGCAGTGAGGCCGAGCCAGGGAAGTGGCTGCCTTAGTGATGCAAACCACTCCCAGACATGGCAGCCATCCTTCTGGCTCCCGGAGAGGGATCCCGTCCCCTGCCCGTCATACATCAACACCCTTTCATTCACTCCCGGAGAAAATAGCGTGTCACGCTGGTATATTACTGCAGCTTGGCAGATCATAAAAGTTATCCCCTCGCTGTTTAATTGGACACCATTTCAACCTTAAAGAAAAGTCTCTGGGGGTTGTCCAGGCCTTTAGACCCCTTTCCATTCATTCATTCAATCGTATTTATTGAGCACTTACTGTGTGCAGGACACTGTACTAGCGCTTGGGAAATACAAGTTGGCAACATATTCATTCATTCAATCGTATTTATTGAGCACTTACTGTGTGCAGAGCACTGTACTAAGCGCTTGGGAAGTACAAGTTGGCAACACATAGAGACAGTCCCTACCCAACAACGGGCTCACAGTCTAGAGGATTTCCCGTACTGAGCCCCCTCCTTCCTCTCCCCCTCCCCATCCCCCCGCCTTACCTCCTTCCCTACAGCACCTGTATATATGTTTGTATGTATTTATTACTCTATTTATTTATTTTACTTGTACATATTTATTCTATTTATTTTATTTTGTTAGTATGTTTTGTTTTGTTCTCTGTCTCCCCCTTCTAGACTGTGAGCCCACTGTTGGGTAGGGACCGTCTCCATATGTCACCAACTTGTACTTCCCAAGCACTTAGTACAGTGCTCTGCACACAGTAAGTGCTCAATAAATACGATTGAATGAATGAATGAATAGAAGGGGGAGACAGACAACAAAACAAAATATGTGGACAGGTGTCAAGTCATCAGAACAAATAGAATTAAAGCTAAATGCACATCATTAACAAAATAAATAGAATAATAAATATGAATAGAATAGTAAATATCCCCCCCCCCCCCAACCTGCCACCATCCTGGGGCAGCAATGGGGGTCTTTCAGGACGGTCCCGGCTGCTTTTATCTGGTTCTTCCCCCTCCCCCGAGCCACTTACTTGGGATGTTCCATGGCCACTTCCAGGATCAGGTCTGGTGGGATTTCAAAGAGTTCGGGGTCCTGGCCGTTGGCTTGAAGGATCAGTGGCAACACATCAAAGCGGCCAAAGTTGGGTTTCCAGCCCAGGTCCATGCACAGCTGGAGGAAGAGTGGTAGGAGGACAGGCAGAACAGGGGGCTTACAGCCTGCCCCCTTGCAGCATCCCTGCCCCATCTCCACTTCCTTTTCCCACCTTGCACCTCTCTTGACATGGATTCTCCCAGATTGTCCCAATCTCGTCTGTCTCGCCGCCGACCCCTTTCCCATGTCCTCCCCCAGCCTAGCCACCCAGCTGACCCCTCCTTATACAACAGACCGCCTTCTCTCTTCATCTTCAAAGCATTATTAAGGTCATATCTCCTTCAAGAGACCTTCCCCAATTAAGCCCTCTTTACGCCAGCTCTCTCCCTCCTGTGTCGTCTAGGCCCTTGGATCCGTGACCTTTGGACATCAGCTATTTGCCTCACCCCCAGCCTCACAGAGCTTAAGTACGTACCTTTAGATTATGTTATAAATTATTTGTTTATATTAATGTTGTCTTCCCCTATAGACTGTGGGCTTGTTATGAGGAGGGAACGTGCTAATTCTGTTATACCGTACTCGCCCAAGCGCTTAGTACAGTGGTCTGCACATAGTAAGTGCTCAAAAAAATGAACCAATGATTGTTTGATTCTGGAAGGGCGAGGGCCCATACCTGGGTGAATTCCACGCAGGCTGGGTCCCCCACGACGGAGCTGTCGGGCATCGAGTAGCCGGCGTAGCGGACCAGCTGGCTGTTCCAGATCCGGAAGTCGTGCTTCCCGTCGCTCCGCTGAGGGAAGATGGTGATGGCAGATCTACCCCAAGGCACAGAGACAGACCATTTGAAACCGGACATCTTTCATCCTTCCCACCCTGGCATGGCCCAGGCTCCCCCTGTATAACCTCAGCCATTAGTGAGGCTCCCCCTTCTAGACTGTGCCCCCTTTTACTTCTCCCCCTTCTAGACTGTGAGCCTGCTGTTGGGTAGGGACCGTCTCTATATGTTGCCAACTTGGACTTCCCAAGCGCTTAGTACAGTGCTCTGCACACAGTAAGCGCTCAATAAATATGATTGAAAGAATGAATTAGTGGAGGAGCTCCTCTTGGGCACCAATGAAACCACTCTGGAATCCTTCCTGCTACAACTTCCTTCCCTCTCACCCTGTCATTGGGAGGAAGTGCTGCCTTTTTCTGCTCTTTGACCTGGAAGTGAAGGTAGAAAGGGGTTGTAGAGGCATGAGTGCCAGTGGCGAATTTTCTGTGCTTGCCAGACTTGAGCTGCCGAAATCATGACTCCAGCACATCCCACACCTACAATTCCTTCTCCCTGGTTCACTGCCCTCTTGTCTTCTCCACCTCCCAGTGCCCAGAATATTTGGGGTTAAAAGCAGTTTCTTCTTAAGCGGCGTGGCTCAGTGGAAAGAGCACAAGCTTGGGTTCTAATCCTGGCTCCACTGCTTGTCAGCTGTGTGACTTTGGGCAAGTCACTTAACTTCCCTGTGCCTCAGTTCCCTCATCTGTAAAATGGGGATGGAGACTGTGAGCCCCACGTGGGACAATTTGATCACCTTGTATCCCCCCCAGCGCTTAGGACGGTGCTTTGCACATAGTAAGTGTTTATCAAATGCCATTATTATTATTATTATTATGGTATTTGTTAGGCACTTACTATGTGCCAGGCACTGTACTAAACACTGAGGTAGGTAGGTACAAGTTTGTCAGGTTGGAAACAGTCCCTGCCCCCCACGGGGGTCTCAGTCTTAATCCCCATTTTACAGATGAAGAGCCTGAAGCACAGAGAAGTGAAATGACTTGTGCAGAGTCAAACAGCAGCCAAGTGGCGGAGCTGGGATTCGAACTGAGGCCCACTGGCTCCCAATAATAATAATAATGGCATTTATTAAGCGCTTACTATGTGCAAGGCACTGTTCTAAGTGCTGGGGGGGATACAAGGTTATCAGGTTGTCCCACATGGGGCTCACAGTCTTCAGCCCCATTTTACAGATGAGGTAATGGAGGCACAGAGAAGTGAAGTGACTTGCCCAAAGTCACACAGCTGACAAGTGGCGGAGGCGGGATTTGAACCCATGACCTCTGACTCCAAAGCCCGGGCTCTTTCCACTGAGCCACACTGCTTCTCTAGACACACTGCTTCTCTAAAGGTCTTTCCATTAAGCTCTGCTGCTTCTCTAACAGCGAAGAAGAAAACAAGGGGGAAGTGAAGCTTGGTCTCAGTCTTCCAGGAAAAGAGCCCTCACCTGATGTGGCCATTGTTGGTGGAATATCGGATGTGCCTGCAGATATGCTCAAACATCTCCTTGGCTGTGGTACACTTCCTGGCATCAAACACCTGTGGACACCCCAACCGCGAAAGGCCAACTCCATCAGACACAGTTTAAATATGATTCACAACCAGGTCATCAACAGAAGATAATAGGCGAACAAGGATGAGGCGCATATATATTCACGTAACCCTCTCTATCTCTGTTTTATGGGAAACAACCACGCTGATAGAGTGGTGAGCATTTGGACCCACAGAATATGTTTAATAGCCCACAGAAATGTACAGGGGTCACGGGCACATTTATCTATTTGCCCCTTCCCTGTTCCCTTCCCAACCCTCCTACCGCTCCCCCTATTTCTATGTTAAAAAATATTCTTAATTTCTATGTTAAGAAATATTTCTATGTTAAGACAGCCCCAGCACGGGAAGAGCAGCAGGGTAGCAAGCATTCACACTTCTCCCTGAAGCCCCAACAGAAAGATCCCAGCGTGGGTGGTAGAATTGATGCCATTTCTTTTAGGCTCTAAGGTCCTGGAGGGCATGTATCATGTCTTCTAATTCTATTGTACGCTTCCAAGCACTTAGTACAAGGCTCTGCATGCAATAGGCACTCAATAAATACTGCTGATTGATTTTCGATCCATAGCCAGACTCCCTCCTTTCCCTTTTGTTTTTTTTTTATGGTATTTGTCAAGTGCTTACTATGTGACAGGCACTGTACTAAGCGCTGGGATAGATACAAGTTAATCAGGTTGGACACGGTGCCTGTCCCACATGGGGCTCATAGTATTGATCCCCATTTTACAGCTGAGTTAAGTGAGGCACAGAAAAAATGAGTGACTTGCCCAGGGTCACAGAGCAGACAAGTGGTGGAGCCAGGATTAGAGCCCGGGTCAGAACTGACACTAGGCCATGCTGATTCTTTCCCTTGGGGGATTTATACATTCGCGTAGCGACCGATAATCTATCATTGGTATCTACTGAGCACTTACTGTGTGCAGAGTAATGTACTAAGGGCTTGGAAGAGTACATTGCAACAGAGTTGGTAGACATGGCCCCTGCCCCCAGTGGGCTTACAGTCGTATTTTTTTTTCTAAATAGTGCTTGTATCAGCAAGGCAAGAGACTACTGCTCACAGTAGGTTTTTTCATTAAAGAGGTGAGTGATAGTGAGGGCTGGGTACCCATTTTCAAACAATGGTATTTACTGAGCGCTTGCCATCTGCAGAGCACTGCATTCAATTCTTGGGAGAGTGCAATACCATGGAAGAGGCAGACACTATATCCCTGCCCAGGAGGAAAGGCCACCTGTCAGGTGGAGTAAAATGTTCTTCAGAAGTCAGGCATACAAACATGTGAGTAAATAGTCCCTTCAGCAGAGACTCAGTAATAAGAACAAGGAATTTTAATTTTCTGACCTCATTCAATCCCTTCATTTTAGCTCCAGAGAGCAAGCTCCTCTGAGAACTCGGATGCTGAAGGGTGATTTTGGGCCCTGAAAAAATGCCCGCTCAGTCCTGCATTCTGGGAAAGCTAGTGGCAGCTCTCGGGCCTCAGCCACTAGACTCTCCATCCAGACTGCTCGCTTCGGGGCCGGGCCACGTCTCTCCCAGGTGAGCTATTGAATTTCCCCCTCCCCTCCCACCCGCATCATTGAGAATCACTATCTGGATTCCCGTCATGCCTCTGGAAAAGGAGAATCACCTGGAGGTTGGACCACTGGATCCTGCCAATGCACCGGGGTGCATTACGCCAGGCCTGCTTGGTTGCGTAGATGAGTTCCTCTTCCTTCAGTTGATAAGTTCCTGTTGTTTCTATCTCTTTTGTTACAGCTTCCACCCTGGCCAGATGTTGCTCTATTTTTGCCCTGGAGCACAGGAAATCGCCGGGAAGAGAAACAATGGACGTGCCGTTAATGGGAACTAATTCCATCTGCAGAAGCGGGAGCCCGAAGTATCGCCCCCGGAAAGTGGGATGTCACTGGACGACGTTCGGTAAAGTGTCGTTCATTCATTCTATTGTATTTATTAAGCACTTACGATGTGTGGAACACTGTACTAAGTGCTTGGGAAAGTACAATAAATGGTGACATTTTCTGCCTCTAACGAGCTCACAGTCTAGAGGAGGGGAGGCAGTCATCAATACAAATAAATGAAATTACGGATGTATATATAAGTGCTGTGGAGCAGGGAGAGGGGGAAGACCAAAGGGAGCAAATCAGGGTGACACAGAAGGGACTGGAAGATGAGGAAAAGTGGGGCTTAGTCTGGGAAGACCTCTTGGAGGAGGCATGCCTTCAATAAGTCTTTGAAGGGGGAGAGAGTAATTGTCTGTCACATTTGAGGAGGGAGGGTGTACCAGGCCAGAGGCAGGACGAGGGCCAGGGGTCGTCGGTGAGACAGGTGAGATCGAGGCACAGTGAGAAGTGAGAAGGTGTCAACTGAGGCAACCCCAAAAGAAACCCCCATTAGCTTTGTCTGGGAGGGGTTTGGAGCCAACGGTTTTGTCCCTCTTGGTTGGGGGAGAGTGAACACCCTAGAGAATTTCCATGCAGTGTTTGGGTTTCTCCCAATAACACCTTTGATTGGGGATCTCCCTTCTTGCTCTGCACACACTAAGCACTCCATAAATACCATTGATTGGTTGATCCATCATCATCCTCAATGGTATTTATTGAGCGCTTACTATGTGCAGAGCTCTGTACTAAGTGCTTGGGAGTGTGCAATAGAAACAGATCCAGAGAGGTAAGTGATTGGTTCCCAAACATCCTTGCTTTCTTAGGGAGGGGAAGGGCAGGGATGAAATGAATCATCTCCCTGGAGAAAGGGGGCCCAGAGAGGTTCAGTAACTTCCCCACGAGAAGCAGCGAGGCCTAGTGGTTAGAGCACAGGCCTGGGAGCCAGAGGGTCCTGGCTCTGTCATTTCCCTGCTGTGTGATCCTGGCCAAGTCGCTTCACTTCTCTGGGCCTATGTTACCTCATCTGTAAAATGGGGATAAAATACCTGTTCTTCCTCCCTCTTAGACCATAAGTCTCATACGGGACAGAGGCTACGTCTAATCTGCTTAGGTTATATCACTCTCTGTGCTTAGTACAGCGCTTGGCACATAAGTGCTTAACAAATACCACAGTTACTATAACTATTGTTATCAGTCCTAAGAACTGTTCACCACTCCACACCTTCCCAGCTACCAAACTATGTCCCCAAGGGAAGGATCAAAACTGATTTCCCCCACGTCCAGCCTCGCCTTTAATGGTTGATTCCATTTCCCTTTTAAAAAAGAAAAAAGAAGCAACCTTGAGATCTCCAATCGCCAGATGAAGATACTTGAAATTGGGAACAGCCAAAACTATTTAAAGAATGAACTCCCAAGTTCTGTGATAAACGTAAAACAAAACAGCCTCTTTGTCAAGGCAGAGTATTTCGACCTTGATCACGAGGGGCCTGGAGACAAAACAGTTGGAAGTATTCATCCTGGCCAAAGACAGTCAGTCACTTGGGGGGAAGGACAGACCGTTGGAAGAGTAGGGTCTCTGAATGCTTTGCCGTTAAAATTCCCTGGTCAACTCCAGTAAATCAATCGAGTGATCGTATTTATTGATGCTTACTGTGTGCAGAGCACTGTATTGAGCGCTTGGGAGAGTAAAATATAGCAGAGTTGGTGAACATGTTCCCTTCCACCTGTGCAGGGAGGAGGGACTCCCAGGGTCCAGAATTTCACTGCCTCCATGGGGAAGTTCATCTGAATAGAATTCAGAGCTCAGTAATAGTCACCAGGATTGGAGCTCATCTGAAACAGGATGACCATAACCCCTTTCCCCAAAGACTTCAAAGTATTTTAAAAATCAAATCAATTAATCAATCATATTTTATTGAGCACTTACCGTGTGCAGGGCACTCTACTGAGCAGGCATTTTTTCATTCTATCGTATTTATTGAGTGCTTACTGTGTGCAAAGCAGTGTACTAAGCGCTTGGGAGAGTATAGTACAACAACAGACACATTCCCTGCCCACAATGAGCTTACAGTCTAGAGGGGGAGACTGACAATACTCCCTTGTGGTAGTGGGGGAAACTGAGGCAAAGAAGGATTAAAGTGGCTCCCACAGGATCATGTGGCTCTTCCTTGGGGCTAGAAACTAAGGCGGCTAGTTATCATTCTGGTGCTGCTCTATTCACAAGATTTTGCGATCTTGGTTTGGTAGATTTTACTGCATTTCAGCCACACTGTCTGCTTCATCGAGACTAACAAGCAGCATGGCCCAGTGGAGAGAACGCGGGCCTGGGGGTTCTAATTCTGCCTCTTTCATTTGCTTGGGCAAGTCACTTCACTTCTCTGGGCCTCAGTTTCCTCATCTGTAAGTTGGTGATTCAAAACCTGTTCTCCCTCCTACTTAAACTGTGAGCCCACTGAGAGACAGGAACTGGGACTGTCCTGATTATTTTTTCTTCTATTCCAGTGCTTAATACAGTGATTAACACTCAGTAAGCTCTTAAGGAATACCACCGCTATTTGTTGAGGGCAGGAAATGTGTCTCACCAACTCAGCTATATTGAATTCTCCCTCCCGAGAGCTTAGTATAGTGCTCTGTGCACAGTATATGCTCAACAAATACAATTAATTGAATTATTGATTATTAACAGGGCAGAGAGTCTAGAAAAAGTGTCCCTGTTAGGAGTGTCAGCTAAGCTCACCAGAAACCCCGAGGCCTTTAGTCATGAGATGAGTTGAAAAATCCAGTCACAAATTCCTGCCTCTACACCCCATTCCTGTTGTGGTCAGGGGAAAAATCTTGCACTTCCAAGGCAGAAGGACTCTGCCAACAAGGGGAAGCTGTATGGATCGATTAAAGAGCAATTGAAGTCTTTCCTGAAAAGTCCGGACATCAGGGTGCACTTCAGAAGTGCCGAATCTCAACAAACAAATCGCACAAATGCCCCCAGGAGCCTCTGTCTCTGGTAAATGACCGAAAATCTAAATGGCAACATTAGCTTTCTTGGTCTCCCTCGTGCCCCGCAAGCCCATTTTGTCACAGCTTCCAAAAGATTGTAGCAATTTCTAAATGCACCCAGCTCTCTGCACACAGTAAGCTCCCAGTAAATACGATTGAATGAATGAATGCACCCCTCCTAAAGGAGAGAGGAGGAGACCATCCCCCTATCCCTTCCTCCCTGGAGAGCCTCTGAAATAAGACACAGAGAGCATCCAGCGCTTGGAACGGCACATAGTAAGCGTTTAATAAATGCCATCGTTATTATTATCCCCAATTCCTATTGGCAGAAGGAGCTCTAACTAACATCCAGTCAGTTACCTGCAAATCCCAATGTCTAATCCTTTAACATAGAATATGTGCGACAGGAAAAGAGAGCCTACTCTCCTGAATCAGAAATGGGATCTCCCTAAGAACTTTAGGCCGGTCTGCGGCCTCTCTCCATCACAGACAAAGTTTGGGCACCAGAGTAATGGTGTGGAAAGAGACATAAGGAAGAGATTGGTGGGTGGCAGCGCTGGGAGAGAGAGAGAGAGAGAGAGAGAGAGGGAGAGGGAGAGGGAGAGGGAGAGGGAGAGGGAGAGGGAGAGGGAGAGGGTTTTGGGATGGGTGAGATGGAGTGGAGGAAAGGGGGACTTGACCTTACTCTTTGAAGGAACCGTAATACTGGTTGATGAATTCAATGGCTTGAGGTAGAAGTTCCTCTCGTTGGGTCGGCTGGTCTCTGGGACCTCTCACTAAGGTCTTGGGATTCATGACGGCACCCTGACAAGATTTCATCGTGCAGGCGAGATTCTAGGAAGAGTCGGTGTCAAGGCTTTAGTTATACATAGAAAAGGGCAAAAAGTTCCTTGTTCTCTATTTAACCTCACCTCTGCACTGGTCTTAGATCTTCTTCTTCCTCTCCCTCTACTCTCCAGCCCAAACCCACTTCTCTGGCTCCCTCAGCCCCCTCACTGGCTCCTGGGCCTGACACTTAGACTCCTGCTTCTTTGCTGCTCGCATCCAGCACTTAGAACAGTGCTTTGCACATAGTAAGCGCTTAATAAATGCCATCATTATTATTATGCTGATTCCCACCCTGGTAGCATTTCCCCTCCCCATTTGCCCCACCTCCTCGCTCACTCCACTCCCTGAAAAATTCATTCATTCTTCATTCAATCGTATGTGTTGAGCGCTTACTGTGTGCGGAGCACTGTACTAAGAGCTTGGGAGGTACAAATCAGCAACATATAGAGATGGTCCCTACCGAACAACCTGCTCACAGTCTAACAGGGGGAGAGGGACAACAAAACAAAACAAGTAGACAGGTGTCAATACCATCAGAATAAATAGAATTATAGCTATATTCACAAAAATGGTTCAATGTCCCCCTTTCTCAGGGGGTTCCTCACCGTACAGGCAAGAGGCATAATTACCTCTTCCCCTTCGGGGATCACCTCTTGCATCATGTTAGACTTTATGCTCCTTGAGGACAGGGATCACATCTACCAACTCTCCTAGGCACTTAGTACAGCGCTCTGCATGAAGCAAACTACCAATAAATACCATTCATTGACTGATCACACTCCAACCTGCTACCTTTAATACCCCTGTGTAATAGTCAGGGAACACTTCTGCTAATTCTTTGCATTAAACTCTCCCAAGCGCTCAGTACAGTGCTCTGCACATCAATTGATCCATAGTATTTATTGGGTGCTTATGTATGCAGAGTGCTGTACTGAGTGCCTGGGGCTGTACAACAACAGAGTTGGTAGAGACATTCCTGTCTCTATATGTTGACGACTTGTACTTCCCAAGCGCTTAGTACAGTGCTCTGCACACAGTAAGCGCTCAATAAATGCGATTGAATGAATGAATTCCCTGCCCACGACGAGCTTACAGTCTAGAGGGACATAGTAAGCACTCAATAAATACCACTGTTGGCTTTCTACTTTGCATGATGCCAGTTTTAATGCTCTACTAAACTGCCTTTGCTTGTTGTCTGTGTGATGCAACCCAATGCCAAGGCAGAGGGGACTGTCAGAAATCAGAAACCACTGGTTTCTAGCCCTGGCAATGCTGCCAGACAACTGTGTGACCTTGGACAAGTCACTTCATCTTTCTGGATCTCAGCTGCCCATCAGTGAAGTGGGGATGCAGCAATAATTCTAGCCAACCTCACACGGCTAAATAACAGGAAGGATCGGAAAAAGCTTGGGGCGCTTAGGAAGAAGGGAGCTGTCAAAATCCAAGGTGGTGGTGCCTAGTCTAGAAATATAAGCTTGGGGGGGTCGGGGGGCAGGGGCTCTGTTTGGGGTAGTTCCCAGCTCAGTGCCATGCACGGGAGGGCATTGGGTCAATGCCGCTGAAGATGAAAATGATGAGACCCGGCTCAGTTTGTGGTCTCCTCACCCCCTTGGCCTTGCGATGGAGCGTGTCCTCGAAGGTCATTCCGTTATCCCAGTTTCTGATCCTCACGTGCCTTGTGCAGCCCGGTGTGGGAGGAGGGTGGGGCTTGGCATGGTGTTCAGGAGATTTCTGAAAGCACAGGCAAGAGGTGAATCTTTGGGAAGGGAGTTCGAGCTGAAAGACCATGCCACACAGGCCCGCTCTTGGGTCCCTGAGATGAAAATCCCCTTCCTTTCTTTCTCCCTTAGGCGCCCAGTGGGTGAAGTCTGCTTCAGGTTGGGGCTATGACTTTCAGTGGGCAGAGGTACTGTGGAAATCCAGTGGCCCAGGTAAGCTACCCCTGGGGGCCTCTCTCCTCCCGTCAGCCCCTGTGGGAAAGCCCATTCCTGCCCGTCCCGGGACCACTAAAGAACCAGTCGTCAAGGCAATTGCTTGGTTTGCTCTTTCCAGGCTAAAAATCTGGGAGGTGGGCCAGCCGAACCCAACCCTGCCCAACGCAATCTGAATCCCACAGTGTCCGTGCCACTTCTGGGGGATGTTCAGAGGCAAGAGGGAGCACCGTACTTGTGGCTGTCTCTGTGGGCGGCCGTGCCTTGTGATGTTTGGGTGTCTCAGGAACTTCCATAAATGCACAAGGCCCCCCTGCGCATGCAGAGCAGAGGCCGCGACCCTGCCTGGCTCTTTGAGGCCTGATACGAGGGCCACCAGGCCCCAGCCCAGACTGGCTACCTGCAGTCAGGCTTGGGCCAGGCTGAGCCAGCATGGCGCTGGGTCAGGGCTCTGCCGAGAGGTGCCAAAATGAGGCAAGGGGCCAGCAGCGTGGCTTAGCGGCCCCTTCTAGATTGTGAGCCCACTGTTGGGTAGGAACCGTCTCTATATGTTGCCAACTTGTACTTCCCAAGCGCTTAGTACAGTGCTCTGCACACAGTAAGTGCTCAATAAATACGATTGATTGATTAGTGGAAAGAGCACGGGTTTCAGAGTCAGAGGACGTGGGTTCTAATCCCGGCTCCACCACTTCTCTGCTGTGTGACCTTGAGCGAGCCACCTAACTTCTCTGTGCCTCAGTTACCTCATCTGTAAAATGGGGATTAAGGCTGTGAGCCCCATGTGGGGCAACCTGATTACCTTATATCTACCCCAGCATTTAGAACAGTGCTTGGCACATAGTAAGTATGTAAGTATGTAAGTATGTAAGTACTTAGTAAGTACACAGTACTTAGTACATAGTACATAGTACTTAGTAAGTACTTAGTAAGTACATAGTAAGTATGTAAGTACTTAATAAATGCCTTAATTATTATTATCCTATTATGAGGACAGAAAGGGGACAGGCTAACCAGCCACAATCTGGGGGCTTTTCAGCTCAGACTAGAAACCTCAGGTCTCGTTAGGGACTTGGGATGAGCGAGTGTGGATGTGCCCTCCTCCCCATCGCCCCCCATGGAGTGAACCGCACAGAAGGACCCCACGGAAAATGGAAGGGCTATAACTTGGGCCATCGGACCCTCTTCCGAAGAACAGGTGACCAGGGGAGGTGTGCCTGCATTCACTAGGGATCGAAGACTTAGCCCATAACTGGACACATCGATGGAAGTGGCATATGCAGGCAGAGCAACCCTGACTGAGACCCGAAGAGCCAATCCCCTGCGACCCCAGGATGGGACTGTGCCCTCCTCCCTTGACGGGCTCACTGACCTTGCCCAAGGCCACCAGAGGCTGAGGGGGCTTGTCCCAAGACACGTTGAGGCCGGGTAATCTGGCATCGTCTTGTTTGCCCAGACTGTGGAAGGAATCAGACCGGCCCAGATGAGCATGTGACAGGATCCGGAGGGCTGGAGATTACCCCCACCCCCCTGCCCGACGGCCTTGCAGTCCGGGAGACGGGGAAGCAGCCCGGACCAATAGCTCCAAACGAATGTCCCCAGAAAAGCTGGACACAGAGACCAACTCAAAAATTTAAATACTCAGCCCGGCCTGAGCAAGCAGAGGCCCCGACCTGTCTGCCCCAATCTGTCTTCTCTGGGAAATCTGGGGGAGGAGGAAGAGTCAGTTGTCCATGGCTCTGGCTTTCAGATGTTTCTCCCACCTGGGGGTCATTGTTTTAAACCGCATATCCTGTTTGGATTCAAAATCGGAGCCTGTCATTTGGGGAAGGGAGAGAATACCACCGAACATGGGACTCTGTGAGGTCACAGAGGTGTCAAGGTGGTGACTTTTAGGCAAACCCAAAATGACAAAGATGCATATATCTTCCTGTGCTGCTTTCAGGGCACAGATATGCAGCAGCCCCCTACAGCGTATAAAGCCTCCTGTCTGCAAAGTCACAACAGCACAACGATTTTAACCGTGCCTGCCCTGAAGCGCGTGCCCTCCAAAACGTGGAGAAATTACCCTTCGGAAAATCCCAAATATGCCAGATTTACTATGCAAGTCTAGGGAACAAATCTACGTAAGTGGGCACACAAACATACACACATCCTCCCATGTATATACAGTCAATCCATCTAAGCCTGCCACACACACATAAACACCCTCACTCGAGTGTACCGTCAACCAAAGCATGCACTCACACCACATACACCCACATACATGCGCACGTATACAGTCAATCAATCTAGGCACGCCCACACCCTCACGCATGCATACAGCCAATCCCTCTAGGCCATGTCCCCCCAAGTACACATCCTGAAATTTGTATACAGTCGACCCAGTATAACCATAGTATCGGAATGAAGGGAGAAAGCGCCGGCGGCAGAAAGCAGATCCCCCTGCCTTATCGTACCCCACATTACCAGGGTTCCCAGCCCCCTATCCATCCCTAAATCCCCCGAAGCCGGGCAGCAGCCAGAGGGTTGAAGAACCAGAGCTTAGAGGGTACCTGGGAGTGGTTGGGCAGCAGATGGATTAGCTCCTGCAGATCCTTTTAATGACCTGGCACATATTGGGCTTGGCAGCCTCTTAGGGGGAGCTGACCCCTTCCCTCATTGCCCTTCAGGTCGAGGTGGGGCAGCGTGACCCTGACAAACTATAGTCCAGCAGGGCAGCATATGGGCAGGAAGACCTGACCCCGTTTCTCCAGATCCGGCCCCTGGAGTCTTGCTCACAGCCCAAAAAAGGAAAAGATGATGCAAGTGAAGGTTTCCTCAGGACTTTGTGACATCAGCCCTCAGCTGAGGGCAGGGTCGGGGGTGTGGGGGGTGGAACTGGACCCCTCCACCCACCCCAACACAGTTCTCCTAGGGCAGGGCCTCAGAACCGGGGCCCTACCAGCAACTTTGGGAGCTCCCCCAGGTTGGGGACTGCTCCCCAATCATTCCGGAGGGGCCTTGGATTTTCACCACGTTAGCAGGCAACGGTTGAGGGAGGCCATTTTCCAAGTCTTCTTGGGAAACCATTGGAGTGTCGAGTCACTTCGGACTCTGGTGTCAGCCAAGCTGATCCCAGCAAAGAAAGACAACTGACTGGAAAATAACACTGTCAGTCTCCATTGGTCTTACGGAAAGAGACATTCGGAAACTCTAGATAATGATGAAAAAAGCCCCTTTCAGAGATAGTCTTGCCTGCAAACAGCTACTGTACTCACTAATCCAGAGAGCGCATATCTCCTAGGGCACCGCGACCTTTAGGCTCCGATAGCCATTATTATTTTGACCCCCCTCCATCTGCCCCTTCTTTCTCCACTATTATTTTTGTTCCCACTCCAGCGATGGCCTTCTACAGAGTGTCTGTTCTCTGAAGAATCTGTGACCCTTCTGTGTCAGATTAGGGGGTTTCTCATTAAGCTTCTTGTTTTATGGTAGTGGTTCCCATAAAGCAAGGAGTAAAAATCCAGGAGTAATGTTTCAATTCAAGCTGAACTTTTCCCCCGCAGGAATTCTGAGAAATCCACACTGTAAAAATCGGAGCAATTGGACCATTGTTCAAATCAAGCCAAGGCTGTTTCTGCTCTCGACAGAGCCAGCTATAAATTATTTCTTAAATTCCATATTTATAGTGGGCTAAAAAGAGTTCTCCCTTCCCAGCATGAATCTTGGGAGGGAGAATAATGCAATTGCTACCTCTCTCACAAGCTAATATACTATGACCGCCATATTCTAGCCAGTCATTTTCTAACCCTATCCAAGTACAATGAAATAGGGGAAGTAAATGGGCAAGAGGTAAAATTAGCTCATTTTTGCTCAAAACAGGCAAACTCCCATGTTTTTAAGTGTTCTGCAAGCTTTGTCTCTGATACACCCATTTACAATAAAATAACATTCTTACACGGACATGGATCTTCCCCTCACGGAGTGAAAGAGATTTGGCGATTATCAGATTATTGAATGGCTATAGACCATCAAACTGCTTGACAGAGGACCAAAAATATCTACTTTGGGAACTGAATGATCCAGTTTGGTGGCTGACTTTCCCCAAATTAAATGGGCAATTTCCACATGCCTACTTTTTCCCTCAGACCAGACCCCGCCACAGACACAACCCACTTGCTTCTTAGCCACAAACAGATCAGCTCCAGAAATGTGTTGAGGGATAGATAGAACAATCACTAGAACAGAACAGAATAGAACAGAATAGAGCATAAACATCCTCTGGGAAAACAACAACAACAACAAAACAATCAACAACTGGAGAGGACCATTTTAGGCAATATCCCCCAGTCTGCAGCTGGGCACTGGTGTTGACCTAAGATTTTCCCCCCAAATAACCAAGAGTTCTCCACAGCCAAATACCACTATTATTATCCAGAACTTAGTACAGTGTGTGGCACATAGAAAGTGCTTAACAAATAACATAATTAGTATTACAGCCCTGATTCATTCCTACAGTCACATCGGAGCAGCTGGAATGGTGATCAGAAAGAAAACCTCTCACCTGCTGACTTTGAAGGAGGCCTTTTCCACATTGTTGTTTATATCTTTTGTTGCATCAAAGCCTTCGTGGCAAGGTTTGGGCATGAACCAGATATTCCAGGGGCACGCCATTTCCCTGACTGAAGTAATGTTAGTCACTTCCCGAAGCTTAAGTCCGAGTTCTTTTCTCTCTGGGGCAGAGGAGGGATCTGAAGAACAAGAGAGGTACTGAAAATTTTTTTTAGAGGCACCTTCACTTTGCCTAAAAATCAGAATCTTAACAGAGACTGAGGGTTCACTTTAGAGCTATAGGTAAGTTCAAATTTTTTATTTCAGCTAAATCTTTGGCAAGCAGTCACTGCATCACCTTGTGACCTCCCCCTGCTTAGAACAGTGCTTTGCACATAGTAAGTGCTTAATAAATGCCATCATTATTATTATCATTATAAGAACCCTCCCAAAATCTGGATTTCTTCTCCTAAATCCATTTTTTAAAATTTAGAACAAGTGAGTAAAATTCATTCTTAAAGACACATATCTTTAGCCAGGTACATAGTGAACATTTGAAGACTTGTTCTATTATAGTAATTTTAATGGCCATCAATCACCACCCCTGATTTTAATCCTTTTGTCCTTATAATACACCACCAACTTTAGCAGGCATTCACGCTTTTAGGTTTTTGTTTCCCTCAGAGGAAAAAAAGCTCACTTGAACACCCAAACTCTTGAAATCTCTTGGAAAGGGATGAGAAACGGAAATGAGAGGAAGGAAATTATTTACACCTGGGATTAATCTTTCTGGATTATGGAACTCAAATGATTGTCTGTAGCCCATTTCCTCCCTGAGGGGGAAAAAAAATTGAGAGTTGCTGTCTCAGCTACGAAGAGATTTCCTAAAACTCCTATTTTGGGATTCGGTAGGCTCCAGCAGAATCGAGCCCAGAAGACTCGTAAGTGAAAAGCTCATTCATCCAATCGAACCTGTATCTTTTCTCTCTACACCTAGATCTGCCCTGAATTTATCGTTACATGCCGAAAATCACTCTTGGTGCTCTAGACCCAGTGAGAAGAATTCAAATCCTCGTGCAGTCAGGTTCTTCCTGCCTTCAGGATTGCAACTCTAAGGTAACTGCTAACTGACTCTAACTGTGGCTCCGTCACTTACCTTCTTTGAGACTCTGGGCAGGTCACTTAATTTTCTCTGTGCCTCAGTTCCCTCACCTGCAAAATGGGGATCCAATACCTGTTCTCCCCTTTACTTAGACTGTGAGCCCCACGTGGGACCTGACCATCCTAAATACACCCCAGAGTCTAGTACAGGGCTTCACACATAATAAGAGCTTAACAAATGCCACATTATTGTTATTATTATTATTATTATCACTATTAACTCTGCACGTTTTAGCGCTGAAAGGCAAAAGGGATTTTGCTGATGTGCGCTGACTAGCCTGTTCACCTTACCTGGCTTGGAGAGTAAATTCATGCCAAAATGGGTTTCCTCGCCCGTCTGTCAAGCCTCATCCATGCCAAAAGTCGCAGACTATTTGGTAGTCTTCCCCCCAGGGTAGAATACAAAGCTGACTCGTTAAAAGATGCAGGAAAAAGCTTTAGTTTCTCTCTTCAATTCTGAAGGGAGTGTCTGTCTCACCCAATGAAAACCCTGCATGGATTTTGACTGTGACTAAATCTCTTGCCAGATTGGGTGATCCAACTTTCCTACAGTCCCCCAAATCTCCTGAACAACCTCAGCAGCACTCCCTCCACCCCGTCCTTTTCCTCTGCCACTTTCCAGAGGCAAATTTTGCTATTGAGGTCACAGTGAAGAAGTGCTGGAAGATCTGTTTCTCAAAGGCTGTGACTGCATTTAACGAATTGAGGGTTTTTTTTTTTTTCCTGGGGGTTCGTTTCTCTTAGGTTTCCTAATTTGGGGTGGAATCCTGGACAGTGCTCATTGTTCACTCACCATTGGGTATTTATTGAGCACTTCCTGTAAACCGAGGACTGTACGAAACACTTGGGAGGGTAAGGATATTGTTCTTGCCTTCGAGGAGCTTATAATCTAATAGGGGAAAATAGAAAGACATATAATTAGCAGTCGTGGGAAGAGTGGGGAAAAGAAAAAGACAGTGGAAACAGTGAGAGTATTGAGGGGTGAATGCATGGATAATTAATGATATACATATATCAAAAACCACTGGTATTTATTCACACTTTCTATGTGCAGACCACTGTATTAAGCGCTTAGGAGAATACAATACCACAGAATTAGAAGACACCTTCCCTGACCATAATGAGTACCTGTACATTAAACCCTGAGATATTGACTTGTAATTAATAATGATGGCATTTGTTAAGCGCTTACTATGTACAAAGCACTGTTCTAAGCGCTAGGGTTGTCCCACGTGGGGCTCACAGTCTTAATCCCCATTTTACAGGTAAGATAACTGAGGTCCAGAGAAGTTCAGTGACTTGCCCAAAGTCACACAGCTGACAAGTGGCGGAGCTGGGATTTGAACCCATGACCTCTGACTCCAGAGCCCGGGCTCTTTCCACTAAGCCACACTGCTTCAGTAATTCATGGCATAAACTTGGTTTCCAGTAGTCTGATAGGTTAAATGCTTCTGAAGGGTCAGGGAGATCTCTGAAGTAATCCAGCGCTAACTTTGATACTCAACCCGGCCCCATAGCACTTATAAAAATATCCTTATGCTCTATTATTTCCCCTACCTGCCATTTATTTTGATATCTGTCTCCCACTGTGGACTCTAAGATCTTTATGGGCAGGGATCATTTCTTCCAATTCAGTTATATTGTAATCACTCAATCAGTCAACTGTATTTTTTGTCTTATTGTGTACAGAGCACTGTACTAAGCTCTTGGGAGAGTACAACACAACAATATAACAGACACATTCCCTGCCCACAGTAAGATTACAGGAGGTACGGTGCTCGTACACAGAAGGTGCTCAGTAAATACCGATTGATTGATATTTTTAATTATTATTATCATCACGGTTTGGTGCCACACTTTTGGTGCCAAGATTGTACCATGTCTTGGGGTAGACTATCAATCAGATCAAACGCAGTTCTTCTCAGTTCTTCTCAGGGTTCTTAGTCTAAGAGGTAGGCAAAGCAGATATCGTATGCCACTTTAGAGATGAGGAAACCGAAGTACAGAGAGGTTAAGGGACCTGCCTAGGGTCACACAGCAGACCAGTGGCAGAGCTGGAAGGTTCCCTGACTGCCAGTCCAGTAATCCTTCCACTAGATACCCTTCTAGACTATGAGCCCATTGTTGGGTAGAGACCGTCTCTATATGTTGCCAACTTGTATTTCCCAAGCGCTTAGTACAGTGCTCTGCACACAGTAAGTGCTCAATAAATACGATTGAATGAATGCCTTTCTTAACTCTATCACCCCAAATTCCCAAAATCCCTAGTAGTCAAACATGGTCCTCAAGAGGGGATGCAACAACCCCCTTGGAAACTCTGGGTGTGTGTTCCAAGCTTCTCCATCGGGAAATTCTTCTGGGAACTAGCTCCATCATTCCCCAGATTTAAGAGGGATGGCCAGGCTGCAGAGTGCCAGCTTTCAAGGCAACGTGTCAGTGATGACCATTTTGGAAGATGGAACTTCCAACCCCCCCGGCACCCCCCACCCTAATAAACAGTTAAAATTCTGCTTAAAAGGGGGCCTGTCAGTAGGAAAGAATGATGATTTTGTCCTTTAACTCGCCGGGCCCGCTGGGGCAGAGCTGGTGCTGTGAAAATAATGTTCTAAGATGGTCTCTTTTCTCAAACAGATTTACCAGAGGGGCTGCAGAGACCAGGGGAAAAAATCCTTGGATTCTCTCAAGCCCCCAGAAGGTGCTTTCGGTATGTTAAGGATTCACTGTCGTAAATGAGAAGAAGCGTTGCCTAGTGGATAGAGCATGGGCCGGGAGTCAGAGAGATCTGGGTTCGAATCCCTGCTCTACCGCTTGTCTGCTGTGTGAATGAGGTAAAGCCCCTGTGATTTTCCAAAGTCTTGTTGGCTAGGTCTTCTCCAGAATGTAACCTGCAGGCAAATGTATATGACACATAATAATAACAACAATAACAATGCTAATAGCAACAATTAATTGTGGTATTTGTTAAACATTTATTATGTGCCAAACACTGCACTAAGCGCTGTGGTAGACAAGAGATAATCAGGTCATTTTTTTAAAAAATGATATTTGTAAGGCATTTCCCATGTGCCAGGCACTGTGCTAAGCGCTGGGATAGAGACAAGATAATCAGGTTGGACACAGTCCATGTCCCATGTGAGGCTCAAAGTCTTAATCTCCATTTTACAGAGTAAGTGCAGAGTAAGAGCACAGAGTAAGGGCTCAGTAAATGCCATTAAATGATTGATTGGCTTTCCACCCCCACCAATTTCTGTCTAGCTGCTACTTCCCCCCTTGTTAGCCCCTTCAAGACTAAGCCTGAAATCACCAGTAAATCATGTCCAGGCTTCAGAAGGAATCATTCTGCTGGTTTGTCTCTTCCTCTCAGCTCCCGAGTCCTTACCAAATCTCCGGCCCACCCTTGCTGCTTTTCCTCTTCCCTGCCCCCTATCCAAGTTACATTCCAGTATCAATCTCTCTCTCTCTTTCTAATTCTCTTTCTCTCTCTCCTGATGAAGGACATGGCAGGTGAACCCTGGCTCACTCCCAGGTGGGAAAGAAAGAACAGTCTCTTAGGAAGAAAATAGAAGGGAAGAGCAGAAGGAAACTGAATTATATCAAGTTTTCAGAGTCAGAGGGAATTCAGAGACTGCTTCTTTTGAACCAGTCCAGACACATACCCTCTGAGCATATTTTTTATATCCCCAGAAGCCAGTTTTCATCAAGTTTTCATTGTGTGCACAGCAAAAAGAATTTATGGATCTCTTGACTTGATTTTTTGCTCTTCTGACACTTTTTTTTCATACAGATGCAGAATTGTTCAGGGATTGTAAACTAATGTTAGATTATTCAGGGCTGATTATCCATAATGTGGATTATCCAGGCCCTATGCTTCTTCACTGCCTCCCTCTTGTTTCTTGCCATTAGTCCTTTCATTAAAGGGAGGGCAGGGATAGGAAAAGGAAAAGGGGAAGAGAAAGAAAGAAAGAAAGAAAGAAAGAAAGAAAGAAAGAAAGAAAGAAAGAAAGAAAGAAAGAAAGAAGGAAAGAAGGAAGGAAGGAAGGAAGGAAAGAAAGAGAAAGAAAGAAAGAAAGAAAAGAAAGAAAGAAAGAAAGAAAGAAAGAAAGAAAGAAAGAAAGAAAGAAAGGAAGGAAGGAAGGAAGGAAGGAAGGAAGGAAGGAAGAAAGAGAGAAGGAAGAAAGGAAGGAAGGACTTCTAGACTGTGAGCCCACTGCTGGGTAGGGACTGTCTCTATATGTTGCCAACTTGTACTTCCCAAGCACTTAGTACAGTGCTCTGCACACAGTAAGCGCTCAGTAAATACGATTGATTGATTGATTAATCCCCATTTTATAGATGAGGGAACTGAAGCCTAGAGAAATTAAGTGATTTGCCCAAAGTCACACAGCAGACAAGTGGAAGAGCCAGGATTTGAACCCATGACCTCTGACTCCAAAGCCCGGGCTCTTTCCACTGAGCCATGCTGCTTCTCATTATATTATGATATATTATGCTGCTTAACTTATGGCTAGCAGCCCAACAAAAGAACTCCAGTTTATTAAATAGCTTGGGATTTGGGGATTACCATTGTGCCCTTCACTTTAACCAATTACATATTGCAAAAACAAACACTATTATTATCATTATCATTACATAGTTGTTAAGTACTTACTATGTGCCATGTACTGTTCTAAATGTTGGGGTAGATACAAGATGATTGTCGGACAAGTTCGATATTTAGCTTTTCTGTGCCGACAGTCTGTGAATTTCCAGGTAGTTGGGAGTACTGGAAGAATGGGAGGATAATCTATGGAATCAGGATAGAACTGCTTGGAGAAGGGAGTAATAATGATAATAATGGGATTTGTTAAGCACTTACTATGCGCCAGGCACTGTTCTAAACACTGGGGGAGATACAAGGTAATCTGGTTGTACACATTACGTGGCTCAGTGGAAAGAGCCCGGGCTTTGGAGTCAGAGATCAGGGGTTCAAATCCCGGCTCCGCCAATTGTCAGCCGTGTGACTTTGGGCAAGTCACTTCACTTCTCTGGGCCTCAGTTCCCTCATCTGGAAAATGGGGATTAAGACTGTGAGCCCCCCGTGGGACAACCTGATCACCTTGTAACCTCCCCAGCACTTAGAACAGTGCTTTGCACGTAGTAAGCGCTTTATAAGTGTCATTATTATTATTATTCCCTGGCCCACATAGGGCTCATTTTACAGATGAGGGAATTGAGGCACAGAGAAGTGAAGTGACTTGCCCAAATTCACATGGTAGACAAGTGGCAGAGCCAGAATTAGAACCCAGGTCTTTCTGACCTCCAGGCCTGTAGTCTATCTACTAGGCCACGCTGCCCAGAGGGGCAGAGGAAACATTTTGAGGACCCAGAAGCCTTAGACAACGCTGAAAATGGGACTCAATTGCTGAGGGCAGACCAACAGGTGCGCTCCCATCAATCAATCTATTGATCACTCAATCAGTGGCATTTATTGAGCACTTACTGTGTGCAGAGCACTATACTAAGCACTTGGGAGAGTACAATACAACAGACTTGGAAGGCATGTTCCCTAACCACGACAAGCTTTCAGAAAGGTATGGCTGTCTTTTCATTCATTCATCCAATCGTATTTATTGAGCGCTTACTGTCTTTGAGCAAAGAGCTTCGTAAGGCACGTGAGACAAGATCTTCCACTGAATCTGGCATGGGACAGGGACTGGGTCCCATCTGATTATCCTGTATTTACCCCAGTGCTTAGCACAGCGGTTGGCACAGAGTAAATGTTTAACGCATACTACAATTATTATTATTATTCTTGCACGGAGGCCAAAGAGTAAGCAGTGGCAGGTGCGGGAAGAATTAAGCAAGACAACACAATAATAACGATGGCATTTATTAAGCGCTTACTACGTGCAAAGCACTGTTCTAAGCGCTGGGGAGGTTACAAGGTGATCGGGTTGTTCCACGGGGGGCTCACAGTCTTAATCCCCATTTTCCAGATGAGGGAACTGAGGCCCAGAGAAGTGAAGTGACTTGCCCAAAGTCACACAGCTGAGAAGTGGCGGAGCCGGGATTTGAACCCATGACTTCTGACTCCGAAGCCCGGGCTCTTTCCACTGAGCCACGCTGCTTCTCTATGTTGTGTGCACACTGTATACATTTTCTGTGTTTACAGTGTGGCTGGGACTCACCTTTTCAGCCGCACATTCGCTCATATGTGAATTTCACTACCAGTGTTTTCTACTTTGAATACAAAGGACAAATATATATATATATATATATACATATATAAAAATATATATATAGATAGAAAAATATATTGATACATATTTATATATATATATATATTTGTCCTTTTTATTCAAAATGTATTCAAATATGTACTGGACTACATTCCACATATATTTTTATATATACATTAAATATATAATATATAATAATAATATATTATATGTTTTATGCAATATTACATTATTATATATAATATTAGCATATTAATTATTAATGTTGATAAATATATAATGTAATGATATTGTATATAATATTATATGGTACATATTATATATTTATGTATATTTATATGTATATATATGTGTGGAATGTAGTCCAGTATCAGATAATGGAGTACCAGTGTTGCAAGATGGGAAACAAATTACCATAAACAAACCAGCTTGACACCCTGCAGTCAAAAATGCAGTAATAGTATGGACTAAATAGTAAAAGTATTTATTTAGTGCTTACTGTGTGCGAAGCACTATGCGTAACTCTAAGGGAGACTACGGAGTGGCTCGTTTTGTGCAGAAGCTTTGAAAGACAGAGGCAAATGTGAAAAGGGCTTCAAAAACACAGGAGGATTTTTGAACGTTTCTTTATTTTGGCAAATTCATACATTTTCCGGGAATTCTCTCACCCCTCTTTTGCTAAGCTATACCCAAACCAGAATTGACCTGGTGGCCCTAAAGGATTTTGTGGAGCTTAGGAGTGGCCAAAACAGTAGACACACAAAATCAGGTTCTCTGCTGAAAAGCCGCAGCGTTACCTTCTTGTCATTAGAACAAATTGAAATTCTAGGTTCAATCAGCTTCATTGCGAAGAACCATTATTAAAGTCTGCGAATGACAGATCCTTCATTTAACTGCTGAGCCGTCCCTAACAGTTGGGATCCAGAAACATTTAAACTATCGGGGAAACCAGCTAAAGGGCAGCAAGGTCCTTTCACTTCCCTTCGCCACCCACTCCCCCGGAGTTGGAATGCCAGTTCTGATTAAATTCTAGCTGAAAGGATGATTTGACCTCTCGGACATGATTCAGTTTGCACCATTTCATAACCCTGGCGAGATCAAAGGGCAAGATCAATGCCGTCAAATAAGAACGAAAGGATGAAAAGTAGACCTCCTGGCTCACCCTCAGAAAGGAATTACCCGCTTCTCCTGCGTGGCCTAGTAGATAGAGTCCGGGAGTCAAGGGGACAAGGATTTAGCGGGATGATGATGTTGGCTTCTTGTGGCGATCAGGAAGGAGAATGGAATTTCGGAAAATGGCCAGGTGACTCGGTTTCTTGGAGGCCTTCCCTGATGAAGCCCTCCTTTGTCCTTCTCCCACTCCCTTCAGCGTCACCCTGACTTGCTCCCTTTATCCATCCTTCCTGTGCGATTCCCTGAACTCTCCTCCTCTTCTTCTTCCTCCTCCTCTGTTGATCAGAGATTATTATTGTTATTATGGTATTTGTTAAGCGCTTACTATGTGTCAAGCACTGTACTAAGCACAGGGATGGATACAAGCAAATCGGGCTGGACACAGTCCCCTGTTCCACGTGGGGCTCACAAGCTCAATCCCCATTTTACAGATGAGGCAACTGAGGCACAGAGAAGCTATGGTGGGCCAATCAGCCAGTCCTATTTATCGAGCACCAATTCTGCACAGAGCACTGTACTAAGCTCTTGGGAGAGTCCAATATAATAATAATAATAATAATAATGATATTTGTTAAGTGCTTACTATGTGCAAAGCACTGTTCTAAGCGCTGGGGGGATACAAGGTGATCAGGCTGTCCCACATGGGGCTCACAGTCTTAATCCCTATTTTACAGATGAGGGAACTGAGGCCCAGAGAAGTGAAGTGACTCACCCAAAGTCACACAGCTGACAATTGGCGGAGCAGGGATTTGAACCCATGACCTCTGACTTCAAAGCCCGGGCTCTTTTCCACTGAGCCACGCTGCTTCTCTGCATTCCCTGTCCACAGTGCACTTACAGGATAGAGGGGCAGACGGACATTAATATAATTAAATATGTTGCCGACACGTACATAATTGCTGGGGGACTGGGAGAGGGGGATGAAGTCAAAGGAGCAAGTCAGGGCGACACAGAAGGAAGTGGGAGAAGAGGAAAGGAGGGCTTAATCAGGGAAGGCCTCTTGGAGGAGATGGGCCTTCATTAAGGCTTTGAAGTGGGGAGAGTAATTATCTGGCGGATACGAGGGAGGGCATTCCAGGCCAGAGGCAGGATGTGGGCAACGGGTCGGCGGCGAGATGATGCACTGTGAGAAGGCTGGCTTTAGAAGAGGGAAATTTGCGGGCTGAGAAGAGTAGCGATGTGAGGTAGGAGGGGGCAAGGTGATCGACTGCTTCAAAGCCAACGGTGAGAAGACAGATGGGCAACCACTGGTTTCTCGAGGCGTGGGGAAACACGACTAACCGATGTTCCGTGACTTTCCCCACCCTGCAGAACCAGAAGAATGGACGTTCTGTGCCCCTCTCGGCCACCAGCGGATCAGACAAAACCAATCAGATCCAGCCGGGGCCTCCGCTGCAACGGGCTGATGGGCCTTTCACGCAAATGAATGGGGACAGTTCACGGGGGAAAGAATATTGAGGGGTTTGGTGATTGTCCTTCTCGACTGTAAGCCCTCTGTGGTCTGGGGATGTATCTGTTATATCATTATATTATTCTCTCCCAAGCAGCTAGTACAGTGCCCTGACTGTCGGGGAAAAGCTGGGGTCCTCACACCTCCAATCGGCCTGAAATTTGATTTCTACAGTCGGCCCCAGCTGGGAACTCTGGTGGTTAGGGAGAATGCCGAGGACATGGTCTCCCCTCCGAGACCAGTCCAGTGCTCTGCACACAGGAAGCACTCAATAAATATGATTGAATGAATGAGATGTGCTTTCAATAAGGCTCTGAAGGTGGAGAGAACGATCGTCCATCGGGGTGAAGAGGAAAGGCGTTCCACACCAGAAGCAGGACGTCCAGACATCGTCTAGACTGTAAGCTTGTTGATGATGATGATGGTATTTTTTATGCCCTTATTATGTGCCAGGCATTGTACTAAGTGTTGCAGTGGATATGAGCAAACCCAGTTGGACAAAGTCCCCGTCCCATGTGTCACAGTCTCAATCCCCAGAGAAAGCAGCATGGCTCAGTGGAAAGAGCCCGGGCTTTGGAGTCAGAAGTCATGGGTTCAAATCCCGGCTCCGCCAATTGTCAGCTGGGTGACTTTGGGCAAGTCACTTCACTTCTCTGGGCCTCAGTTACCTCATCTGTCAAATGGGGATTAAGACTGTGAGCCCCAGGTGGGACAACCTGATCACCTTGTAACCTCCCCAGAGCTTAGAACAGTGCTTTGCACATAGTAAGCGCTTAATAAATGCCGTCATTATTTACAGGTTTGGCACAGGGAAGTGGACTGACTTGCCCAGGGCCACAGAGTGAAAAAGTGGTGTAGCCAGGGAACAGTCCCTGCCTCTGTTGTGGACAGGGAATGTGTCTGCTACTGCTGTTGTACTATTCTCTCCCAAGCGCTTACTTCAGTGCTCTGCACAAGGTGAGTGCTCAATAAATACCACTGATTATTTGATCATCATCCAGCACAAGGTAAGAGAATCATCTCACCGCGTCGCATTTTGGACATCAACACACCTTTCAGAGGCCGGTCCGTTTATTTAATTTTCACTATTAACGTAATGCCCGCGTTCCATTTTCAATACTACCGTCCTCGCTGACGCGAACCTCTTCCCGTTCACTCAGTCCAAGGCGAGAGCCGGCTGCGAAGCGTTTGTGGGGTAATGGTTTGGAGCAGGTACGGTGAGCTAGTCTCAACCAGTTAGCCGTCCGCTAATGGAAGCCTCCTAATTGATTAGATGCCTCCTAATTAGGCTCCATTAGAAAGCTAATTTCCAAGAATCACAACGGGCAGCCCACCAAGGAGGCAGATTTTGGAAGCTAAAGACGCCATCGATCCCCAAACGCCTTCACGCGGAACAGGAAGGCCAGGTGGAGAGATATTTTAACGGGCGGCAACCTTGATCGGGCAGTGGATGGGAGGGAGGGAAAGCCCGGACACCTGCCTTCTCCTGTCTTGCCTTTTCAGCTGACCGTGCCTTTAGTTATGGTGGTGACCCCCAATCTCTCGCGGCCCTGGTCGCTGCCCCAGCGGGGATTTAGGTTTGGACATTTGGGATCGTCGTCTTCCTCACCGGCTTCTTAGTTCTGCTTCTTATACTGCAAGACAGAAAGAGGGACGCTCCGAGTTGGGTGAGGGCACGAGCTGATTTCTGATGCGGTCATATACCACCGTGGCTTGAGTCTAGCCGCCAGCGGATACGGCCTCCGTGGGCAGTTTTCCCGAAGCTATATAATAATAATTGTAATACTTGGTAAGAGTTTACTCTGTGCCAGGCACTGTACTAAGCATTGGGATAGATACGTAATAATAATTACGGTATTTGTTAAGCACTTACTATAATAATGAGAAGACTAATAATGTTGGTATTTGTTAAGCGCTTACTATAATAATGAGAAGAATAATAATGTTGGTATTTGTTAAGCGCTTACTATGTGCCAAGCACTGTTCTGAGCACTGGGGTGGATACAAGGTAATCAGGTTGTCCCACGTGGGGCTCACAGCCTTCACCCCCATTTTACAGATGAGGGAACTGGGGCCCCTATTACTCTATTTATTTATTTATTTTATTTGTACATATTTATTCTATTTATTTTATTTGGTTAATATGTTTTGTTTTGTTCTCTGTCTCCCCCTTCTAGACTGTGAGCCCACTGTTGGGTAGGGACCGCCTCTATATGTTGCCAACTTGGACTTCCCAAGCGCTTAGTACAGGGCTCTGCACACAGTAAGTGCTCAATAAATACGATTGAATGAATGAATGAAAAAGGCCCAGAGAAGTTAAGCGACTTGCCCAAGGTTACAGCAGACTAGTGGCGGAGCCGGAATTAGAACCCAGGTCCTCTGACTCCCAAGCCCGGGCTCTTTCCATACACGGTAACCGTGTTGGACGCAATCCCTGTTCCACATTGGGCTCACAGTTTTAATCCCCATTTTACAGATGAGGCAACTGAGGCACAGAGAAGTTAAGTAACTTGCCACAGGTTCTAGACTGTGAGCCCACTGTTGGGTAGGGACCGTCCCTATATGTTGCCAACTTGTACTTCCCATGTGCTCAGTATAGTGCTCTGCACACAGTAAGTGCTCAATAAATACGATTGAATGAATGAATAGGGTATCCAGCAGCCAAATGAAAGATCCAGGAGTAGAACTCAGGTCCTTCTAACTGCCAGGCCTGGCTCTATCCACTAGTCCAAGCTCCTAATAGTACTTGTTTAATGCTTACTATGTGCTCAGCACTGTTCTAAGCACTGGAGTTAATCAGGTTGGACACATATCCTATCCCACCTGGGGTTCACAGTATAAGTAGGAGGGAGTAGGATTTAATCCCCATTTTACAGATGAAGCAACTGAGGACCAGAGAAGTTAAGTAATTTGCCGTAGGTTATCCAGCAGCCAAATGAAAGATCCAGGAGTAGAACTCAGGTCCTTCTAACTGCCAGGCCTGGCTCTATCCACTAGTCCAAGCTCCTAATGGTATTTGTTAAACGCTTACTATGTGCTCAGCACTGTTCTAAGCACTGGAGTTAATCACATTGGACATAGTTCCTATGCCACCTGCGGTTCACAGTCTAAGTAGGAGGGAGTAGGATTTAATCCCCATTTTACAGATGAGGCAACTGAGGCACAGAGAAGTTAAGTAACTTGCCATAGGGTATCCAGCAGCCAAATGAAAGATCCAGGAGTAGACCTCAGGTCCTTCTAACTGCCAGGCCTGGCTCTATCCACTAGTCCAAGCTCCTAATGGTACTTGTTAAACGCTTACTATGTGCTAAGCACTGGAGTTAATCACATTGGACACAGTTCCTATGCCACCTGCGGTTCACAGTCTAAGTAGGAGGGAGTAGGATTTAATCCCCATTGTACAGATGAGGCAACTGAGGCACAGAGAAGTTACATAACTTGCCATAGGGTATCCAGCAGCCAAATGAAAGATCCAGGAGTAGAACTCAGGTCCTTCTAACTGCCAGGCCCGGTTCTATCCACTAGTCCAAGCTCCTAATGGTATTTGTTAAACGCTTACTATGTGCTCAGCACTGTTCTAAGCACTGGAGTTAATCACGTTGGACACAGTTCCTCCACTAGTCCAAGCTCCTAATGATATTTGTTAAACGCTTACTATGTGCTCAGCACTGTTCTAAGCACTGGAGTTAATCAGGTTGGACACAGTTCCTATCCCACCTGCGGTTCACAGTCTAAGTAGGAGGGAGTAGGACTTAATCCCCATTTTACAGAAGAGGTAACAGACACTGAGAAGTCTAGTGTCTCGCCCAAAGTCACAGAGCAGCCGCGTGCCAGAGCCGGGATTGGAACCCAGGTCCTGATTTCCGCTAGGCCATGCTGCTTCTCTTCATCCCTGAGCACCTCAAAATGAGGGAAGCAGAAGAGGAGGGATGGGAGAGGGAGAGAATGCTAATCAAAGAAATGAAAATGAAAATGAGCCGGGGACTGCGTCAAACCTAATTATCTTGTAGCTACCTCGGCACGTAAGTGCTTGGCACAGACTAAATGCATAACAAATATGTCTGTAAAGCGAATGTAATAATACAAGTAGATCCCACCCCCTGCCCAAATCACATCTACCGTCCTCTTCTGCTGCTCCTTATCCTGCCCTTTCTCCAATCCCTGGGTGTCCCCAAGTCCCACCCCTTCACCCTCGTCTCCCGAAGGCAGGAGGGGAGGAGAAGTTCCTACTTTATTCATGACCCAGTCGGCATCTTCGACGGCTCTTCGAATTATCTGCTGAATCCTTTCGGGGTCGTCTTCATCGGCGTGGACCCGGAAACTCTGCCAAGTTTGGCCAGAAGAGAAAAAGTCCCTGAGCAGAATGAACTCACCGTCCCCAGGCCCCTTCTGACCCCGGACTTATCGAGAGGTGGTTGGGTTGGCACAAAGTTTTCGGTAGAAAACAGCGCGTGGCACAATTCTGGGGCAACCGATTCTTCGTACCTGCCTGATGGCATGCTTGTAGTGCGCCTGGATGTCTTTCGTGGGCAGGAGGCGGCAGCAACGCAGCAAGTAGCGGTAGAGTTGCAACGGTTTCTGCACCAACTCTGCCCCCGGCAATGGCCCCATTGGCATTTTCTTCCTCTTCTAGAAAACACGCTTTAATAACAGTGACGTTTGTTAAGCGCTTACATGTCTAGCGCTGGATGAGATAATCAGGTCGGGCCCAATAATAATAATAATACTAATAATGGCAAAGCACTGTTCTAAGTGCTAGGGAGGTTACAAGGTGATCAGGTTGTCCCACGGGGGGCTCACAGTCTTAACCCCCATTTTCCAGATGAGGTAACTGAGGCCCAGAGAAGTGAAGTGACTTGCCCAAAGTCACACAGCTGACAATTGGCAGAGCCGGGATTTGAACCCATGAACTCTGACTCCAAAGCCCGGGCTCTTTCCACTGAGCCATGCTGCTTCTCGACTGCTTCTTGTACTTCCCAAGGGCTTAGTACAGTGCCCTGCACACAGTAAGCGCTCAATAAATACAAATGAATACATATATACATATAAATAAATACAAATGAATGCCCTGCCTCTCGTCGGAATCATCGGCTAAGAAGGAGGGAGAAAAGGAATTCAATTCCCATTTTACAGAGGAGGAGATGGAGGCCCAGAGATGTGAAATGACTTGCCCGTGGCCACTTGGCAGGCAAGTGTGAGTTCACTGTGGGCGGGGAATGTGTCTACCAGCTCCGTTATATTGTACGCTCCCAAGTGATTAGTACAGTGCTCTGCACACAGTACGCACTCAATAATAATAATAACGGCATTTGTTAAGCGCTTACTATGTGCAAAGCCCTGTTCTAAGCGCTGGGGAGGTTACAAGGTGATCATGGTTGCCCCACAGGAGGCTCACAGTCTTCATCCCCTTGTCAGCTGTGTGACTTTGGGCAAGTCACTTCACTTCTCTGTGTCTCAGTTACCTCACCTGTAAAATGGGGATTAAGATTGTGAGTCCCACATGGATACAACCTTTGTATCCTCCCCAGCGCTTAGAACAGTACTTTGCACATAGTAAGCGCTTAACAAATACCAAAATTATTATTATGATTGTCCCAATTATTATTATGATTATCCCCATTTTACAGATGAGGTAACTGTGGCCCAGAGAAGTTAAGTGACTTGCCCGAAGTCACACAGCGGACAATTGGCAGAGCCGGAATTCGAACCCATGACCTCTGACTCCAAAGCCGGGGCTCTTTCCACTGAGCCACGTTGATTGATTTAGACTTGCCTGACGCGAACTAGACTCATTAGATGATAGGGCACAGGGAGGCTGGGTGTCTAATGCTTAGACCAGCATGGCCTAGTGGATTGGGAGCCAGAAGGACCTGGGTTCTAATCCCAGCCCCGCCACTTGTCTGCTGTGTGACCCTGGGCAATTCACTTCACTTCTCAGCCTCAGTTTCCTCAATTGTAAAATGGGGATTGAGACTGTGAGCCGCACGAGGGACAGAGACTGTGTCCTCTAGACTGTAAGCTTGTTGCGAACAGGGAATGTGTCTGTTTATTGTTGTATTGTACTCTCTCAAGTGCTTACTATAGTGCTCTGCACATGGGAAGCAGCATGGCTCAGTGGAAAGAGCCCGGGCTTTGGCATCAGAGGTCATGGGTTCAAACCCTGACTCCGCCAGTTGTCAGCTGTGTGACTTTGGACAAGTCACTTAACTTCTCTGTGCCTCAGTTACCACATCTGTAGAATGGGGATTAAGACTGTGAGCCCCCCGTGGGACAATCTGATCACCTTGTAAGCTCCCCAGTGCTTAGAACAGTGCTTTGCACATAGTAAGCACTTAATAAATGCCATTATTATTATTATTATTATAGTAAGCACTCAATAAATACAATTGAATGAGAGATGACATATCCAGGTCTTATTATAAGAATAATTATATTCTTATTCTTATATTCTTCTTATATTCTTATTAATATTCTTATTATAAGAATAATAATTATTATTATCATTATTAGGACTTAGGGAAGCAGCAACACAGGCTGCCAGTGACAGGATCTGATGAAAGTTTCCGCCCCATTGCGCTTCCACGTTTCGTGGGACCCGGGAACAAACTCAGAAGCAGCACTGTTCAGGGGGAAGAGATTGGATCTGGGAGACGGGATCTGCTTTCGAGGCCCTGCTCCGGCCTGCTGTGTGACCTCAGGTAAGTCGCTTGACCCGCTCTGTGCCTCGGTTTCCTCCTCTGGAAAAGAACAAAAGCCGCTGCTTTTCCCTACCTTGCAGGGACGTTGCGAGGACAAAAACGAAATCACTGATGTGATGGAGCTTTGAAAAGGCGCAAGGTTTATACACATTCGAAGAAGCAGCGTGGCTCAGTGGAAAGAGCCTGGGCTTTGGAGTCAGAGGTCATGGGTTTGAATCCCAGCTCCGCCAAATGTCTGCTGTGTGACCTTCATTCATTCATTCATTCAATCGTATTTATTGAGCGCTTACTGTGTGCAGAGCACTGGACTAGCCTTGGGCAAGTCACTCAGTTACCTCATCTGTAAAAGGGGGATTAAGACTGTGAGCCCCACATGGGACAACCTGATCACCTTGTATCCCCCCCATGCTTAGAACAATGCTTTGCACATAGTAAGCACTTCACAAATGCCATCATTATTATTATTCAGGGTTTTACTATTATAAATTCCACGATGTCATCTTTAAAGGCAACCAACTGCTGGCTTTTTCGGCAGGACATACTGGAAAGAGTAGGCTCTCCTCAAAACGTTCCTGGCAGGGTTTATGCCCACTACCACCATCAGGGCTTTGGTCTGTCAGATTTAGGGAGGCAGGGATTCACAGGCCGGGAGGCCAGAGGAGACGAAGGTGGGAGAGGTGAGAACTACGGGACACCCTCTATATGGAATTACGGTATTCCCAGACTAACCAGATAATTCTCCAAACTACAGATTTGACCGTGATTTCCCAAATCTACCTCCCTGCCACGTGGCAGACACGCTATACTGTGGGCGACCGTCGAAGGGAGCTGGGACAAGTGGTCGACACTCACTCGGATACCCGGTGCCCATCACCAACCCCACCTTGCAACGAGAGACGTGCTCTGGTTCAGGCAGCGTGGCTTAATGGGTAGAGCCCGGGCCAGGAGTCACAAGGAGCCCCGGGCCAGAATAATAATAATAATGACATTTATTAAGCGCTTACTATATGCAAAGCACTGTTCTAAGCGCTGGGGAGGATACAAGGTGATCAGGTTGTCCCATGGGGGGCAAGGTCCTGGAGGGAAGACGGGCCGCACTGGATCAGCATGGCTTAGCTCATTGTGGGCAGGGAATGAAAGCTCCGTTCTCTTTTGAGGGTTTGGGATTTATAAAGTACTACTGCTTTATCATCGAGGGTGACTAAGTATCATAATTGAGAGGGAAATAATCTCACACACCTACTCGCTGATTTGGTTACTAAGTATTGCTTGGATTTTAAATAACAGCATAAAGTCGTACTCCCTCGAAGTATTAATTTCTCAGTCTACAGTTAGTAACCATCTGTTTAACAATAATAATGATGATGATGGTATTTGCTAAGCGCTTACTATGTGCAAAACACTGTTTTAAGCGCTGGGGAGGCTACAAGGTGATGAGGTTGTCCCACCGGGGGGTCACAGTTTTAATCCCCATTTTCCAGATGAGGGAACTGAGGCACAGAGAAGTGAAGTGACTTACCCAAAGTCACACAGCTGACAGTTGGTGGAGCTGGGATTTGAACCCATGACCTCTAACTCCAAAGCCCGGGCTCTTTCCACTGAGCCACGCTGGCAATTTGAAATATTTAATTAGCACTTTATAAAGCTTGGGCAGGCTCGCTGGCACAGTTCTTGAGCCACTAGAGTAGCATTAGAAGCAGTGTGGCTCAGTTGAAAGAGCCCGGGCTTTGGAGTCAGAGGTCATGGGTTCGAATCCCGGCTCCGCCACATGTCTGCTGTGTGACCTTGGGCAAGTCACTTAACCTCTCTGAGCCTCTGTTACCTCATCTGTAAAATGGGGATTATGACTGTAAGCCTCACATGGGACAACCTGATCACCTTGTATTCCCCCCAGCGCTTAGAACAGTGCTTTGCACGTAGTAAGTGCTTAACAAATGCCACCATCATCATTATTATTATTATTAGAGAAAACTAGCTGCCTTTTACTCATTAAACTTGGGGAAGTTGTCTTTGGTTGGCAGCATAATAATAATAATGATGGCATTTGTAAGTGTAAGCACTACACTAAGCAGTAGCAGGTACACATTCATTCATTCATTCAATCGTATTTATTGAGCGCTTACTGTGTGCAGAGCACTGTACTAAGCGCTTGGGAAGTCCAAGTTGGCAACATATAGGGACGGTCCCTACCCAACATTGGGCTCACAGTCTAGAAGGGTGAGGCAGACAACAAAATAAAACATATGCACACAGTAAGCGCTCAATAAATACGATTGATTGATTGATTGATTGATTGAATGAATGAATGAATGAATGAATGATGCCACACTGGGCCGCACTTCCGGTTCCCATCGCCCCCCGCGCGGCTCACCAGATCAACGCCGAGCTGCGGCGGCGGCGGCGGCGGCGGGCGCATGCGCGGCGTGACGTCAGCGCGCTCCCGGACGCCGCGACGGGACCGGCCGCGGCCAGTGGGAGCCCGCCCTCTGCCGGTCGCGCGCCGGAATCGCAGGCGTGGCCCACTCCAGGTGGGGCCTGAAGCTTGTTCAGCATTCAGTCAGTGGGATTTATTGGGCGATTACTACGTCTGGAGCACTGTACCAATAATAATAATAATGATGGATCTTTTAATAATGATCTTAATAATAATGATCATTTAGACTGTGAGCCCACTGTTGGGTAGGGACTGTCTCTCTATGTTGCCAACTTGTACTTCCCAAGCGCTTAGTACAGTTCTCTGCACACAGTAAGCGCTCAATAAATACGATTGATTAATTGGCATTTATTAAGCACTTACTATGTGCAAAGCACTGTTCTAAGCGCTGGGGAGGTTATAAGGCAATCAGTTTGTCCCACAGGGTGCTCACAGTCTTAATCCCCATTTTACAGATGAGGGAACTGAGGCACAGAGAAGTGAAGTGACTTGCCCAAAGTCACACAGCTGACAATTGGCAGAGCCGGGATTTGAACCCATGACCTCTGACTCCAAAGCCCAGGCTCTTTCCACTGAGCCATGCTACCAAGCGCTAGGGAGAGGACAGTAGGGAGAGAACAATCCATTCATTCATCCAATCGTATTTATTAAGCGCTTACTGTGTGCAGAGCACTGGACTAAGCGCTTGAAACAGTGCTCTGCACACAGTAAGCACTCAGTAAATAATAATGATGGTGTTTGTTAAGCACTTACTACATGCAAAGTACTGTTCTAAAAGCCGGGGGAGGTACAAGGTGATCAGGTTGTCCCACGGGGGGGCTCACAGTCTTCATCCCCATTTTACAGATGAGGTAACTGAGGCACAGAGAAGTGAAGTGACTTGCCCAAGGTCACACAGTTGACAGTTGGCGGAGTTGGGATTTGAACCCATGAGCTCTGACGCCCGAGCCCGGGCTCTTTCCACTGAGCCACACTGCTTCTCTATGCCATTATTATTATTATTAACAATAGGGAGAGAATCCCACCTCCACCACTTGTCTGCTGGGTGACCCTGGGCAAGTCTCTTAACTTCTCTGGGCCTGTTTCCTCATCTGTAAAATGGGGATTAAGACTGTGACCCCCACGTGGGACAACCTGATCACCTTGTATCTATTCCAGCGTGTAGAACAGTTCATGGCACATACTAAGCGCTTAACAAATACCATCATTATTATTAACAATACAACTGAGTTAGCTGATATAATCAGTAACTCCTGAGAGCCTCCAGGGAACTTGTACTTCCCAAGCGCTTAGTACAGTGCTGTGCACACAGTAAGTGCTCAGTGGGACAACCTGATCCCCTTTTAACCTCCCCAGCGCTTAGAACAGTGCTTTGCACATAGTAAGCGCTTAATAAATGCCATTATTGTTATTATTAATAAATACGATTGAATGAATTAATCCAGGGGGCCGGGACTGCCAAGTCCCCCAGGCCCCCTAAATTCATTCATTCAATCATATTTATTGAGTGCTTACTGTGTGCAGAGCGCTGTACTAAGCGCTTGCACTGTACTAAGCGAATCTCTCCTTTCTGGTGCAAATCTGAAACCCTGAATCTTGTTGGCCAAACTCTCAGAGGCGGTCTTGTTTCCCCCCCACCAGCCATTCCCTCTGGAAGGAGAAATGTCCCAAGGGTCAGCCCTTCCCAGACTCTTCCCCCAACCTGCTAATTCCTCTGACAAGCAACGGCTAAAAGGAGGCTCTTTTGCAGTGGGACTGGTGTGACCCCTGAGGAGAAGACCCCACACGCAACCGTCCCTGGGAATGGAGGCCAAAATGAAAAGCATCAACGGTAAGAGGGTTAAGGACGTGCCCCGATGGAGCTGAATCCTCCTAAGCCACTTGTGTTGACAGGAATTATGTGAGGACGGGAGTCTGCTGGAGAAGGTTTTTGTGCCTCAGCTACGTTTTGAGTCGTTTCATCACATTACGGTCCCCTAACACCTGCCAAAAGAATAAATATGACAGTAATGTAGGCATGCTTTCTTTCAGATCCATCCATAATTATAATTGAGGGAAAGAATTCAGAATTTAATCGGCGACGGAGTCGCTGCCACTACAATCCTTTGAAAATGAAGTAACACTGTTTTATTAAATAGGTTCTCCTTGCTCTCTAATGTTTAAAGCTAAAGGGCACCTCCGAATTGATTTAAATGCGAGTTATATTCCCTGAAAGAAAAAAAAAGATGAGTCTATAAGGGAAGGCTCCCCCATTCAACCACGCGGTTTGGGGGATGCTGGTGATTTTTGACGGCTGAGTGGGAAGTGGGTTATTTCCCGACTTCTTTTTCAGCTGCTCATCTCTGAGGTCACTGATAATGAAGAAACAGTTTTTCCTTTACCCCTTCCGTACAATTTTGAGTTGGCGGTCCAACGTTCTTAAACTTTTCTATTTTAAAGAGAAAATCCTCGCTTTCCCTCTCTTTCTTTCCCTCTCCCTCTCTTTTTCCTGTCTCCTCTATTCTCTCTCTCCCTCTTTTTTCTCTCCCTCTTTTTTCCATTTCCCTCTTTTTTCTCTCTCTCTCTCTATTCTCTCTCCCTCTCTTTTTTCTCTCCCTCTTTTTTTCTGTCCCTCTTCCTTCCTCCCCCTCCTTCTCACTCTTTCCCCCCCTCTTTCTTGTTTGGAGCTCTAAGAAACCAAAATTTTTATCCGCTTAGATGTGAGGGAAAGGAAAATGTGTACAGCAGCAGTTTGCACTTGACTCCTCTCCTCTTTGCCTTGGGAAAAGCCTCTAATTGTGTCCGTGGCTCCTCTCTCCACCCCAACACCTGGTTTCCTAGGACCGTTAGAGCTAGAGTGATGCACCCTTTCTCCTTCCCGTTCCCTCCGCATCTCCCACCCCGTGACTTTTCTCCGCCAAATACGCACAATAGTTAGTGGATCCTGCCACGCTTCCCTCCACCCTCACCCCTTTCCCCACCGCCTTCTCTGGATGGGCCCAACTAATCTAATCACATCTAAATTTATAGGTTTTTCTTGCTCGGGAGCTATTTTCCTCCCTCATCGATACCATTACCATTCTAAAAATGTTTTTAGGACATCTCCAAGAAAACGGCCCCGTTTGTGATTGTTAATCCCCGGGTTCATTGTCTCAGGCCCCTACGCTTCAGTGAATTTGAGGAAGGGAATGTAAGACGTGTACTCTTAATTATGTGTGGCTGTTACTCCCAATTTTCCTTGTGGTTCAGTTCATCAGGATTTCTGATGGCTCTACTCGATTCCCTGGAACACTGCCTGCTTCTTTGTTTAAAAAGGCACGGTCAAGATGAAGGTGAATCTTACAGCTATTTTTTACCAATAGGAGACAGGGCTTGAGTGTGGATAATTGATGATGATGGCATTTATTAAGCGCTTACTATGTGAAAAGCACTGTTCTGAGCGCTGGATAATTGAAACCTACCGATAATCCTTTCCTCTCAGGGTCGCACCTGGGGAATTTCCAGTACTCTACCTGTCTCGGCTACGGGAGGGAGAGTCAAGCAGAGGCCATTCCTAGCTTGGGCAGTGGCTAGTGAGTGGAAGGCAATTTGCCACAGGTCAAAACTCGCCCACGCTGGGCAGCAGCAGAATGGGAAAGAGTCGAGGGCGGAGACTTGAATTTACTACGTGGGAGGCGGCGATGGTAAACCACTTCCACATTATTACCAGGAAAACTCCTTGGATCCACTACCAGAATGATTGCAGATGGCGAGCGGGACGTTCTGGGAGAGATGTGTCCATGGTGTCGCTTACGGGTCGGAAATGACTCGATGGCATAAAACAAGACTGATAATCCAGAAACACCACTTTAGCTGGTCATTTTTAACCAGGGCTACTAAAGAAGAGCAAAATAGACTAGTTTGTGCTTTAGAAGAGAAGCCAGAAAAATCCTGGATAATTCCCCAGCTGAATAATCCAGCCTTGAATGATGACAACTTGACTTTATGACATATTTTAGACTTCTAGACTGGGATCCCACTGTTGGGTAGGGACCGTCTCTATATGTTGCCAACTTGTACCTCCCAAGCGCTTAGTACAGTGCTCTGCACACAGTAAGCGCTCAATAAATACGATTGATTGATTGATTGTACTTCCCAAGCGCTTAGTACAGTGCTCTGCACACAGTAAGTGCTCAATAAATACGATTGATTGATTTTAAAACTAGAGCGTCTTGATTTTTAAAATAATGAACAGCCTAGAAAATCTTGCTGATTCGTCACCGTGTTTGCTGTCGATTGTACTTCCCAAGCGCTTAGTCCAGTGCTCTGCACACAGTAAGCGCTCAATAAATACGATTGAATGAATGAATGAATGATTGAAATTTGCTTTTTCGGTTGCTGAAACTATTTCTAGTTGTAATCCAGTTCACTTTTGATTCTCATGAGCCGGGATTTTGGAACCGTGAATAAGTGTATTAAATAAGTAAGGCCAATGCAGGATATGCAGTCTGAGCCACAGTGGATATATTTATTGTTGTTTTGTTGTGGTAATAATAGTAGTATTTATTAAGCGCTTATTGTGTGCAGAGCACTGTGCTAAGCACCGGGACAAATACATGGGTGGGAATTATTCATTCAATCGTATTTATTGAGCGCTTACTGTGTGCAGAGCTCTGTACTAAGTGCTTGGAAAGTATAATTCAGCAACAAATAGAGACAATCCCTACCCAACAACGGGCTTACAGTCTAGAAATGGGTAGCCAGACAACAAAACAAAACAAGTAGACAGGCATCAGTAGTACCAATATAAATAAATAGAATCATAGATATATACACATCATTAATAAAATAAATAGAATAATAAATATGTACACATATACACCAATGCTGTGGGTCTGGCAGGGGGGTAGAGCAGAGCGCTTAGTACAGTGCTCTGCACACAGTAAGCGCTCAATAAATATGATTGAATGAATGAGTAGGGGCGATGGGGGGCTATACTTAATGTTTATAGCCCCTGGATCTGTTTTCTCTTTTGCCTCCTTGTCTCTCAGTCAATCAATCGATAGATCAATTGCATTTATTGAGCACTTACTGTGTGCAGAACACTGTACTAAGCGCTTGGGAGAGTACATTATAACAGAGTTGGTAGACACATTCCCTGTCCTCAACAAACTCTCCCTACAAAGATTTTTCTCACAGAGGGCCACTCAATAGTACCGCGCCATAGATTTTTCTCCTCAGTAATTGACCCCCAGTGTTTTTGTTGGGATGTAGAACAGTCCGAAGCCATATCGTGTGCATTGAAAAATGGGTCTTTGTAAAATAATAATGATGGCATTTATTAAGCAGTTACTATGTGCAAAGCGCTGTTCTGAGCGCTGGGGAGGTTACAAGGTGATCAGATTGTCCCACGGGGGGCTCACAGTCTTCATCCCCATTTGACAGATGAGGGAACTGAGGCCCAGCGAAGTTAAGTGACTTGCCCAAAGTCACACACCACCTGTGTGAGTGTAAGCCACCCTGCTCCTCAATTACCCAAATTATCCAGGTAGTTGCCTTCATTCATTCATTCAATCGTATTTATTGAGCGCTGACTATGCGCAGAGCACTGTACTTGAAGACACGGCCAAAGAATGCCTGAAAGATGTGGCTGAGACCACCTGCAAGTCAGCGCTCCTATTTGAAGCAGCGTGGCTCAGTGGAAAGAGCCCGGGCTTGGGAGTCAGAGGTCATGGGTTCAAATCCAGACTCCGCCAAATGTCAGCTGGGTGACTTTGGGCAAGTCACTTCACTTCTCTATGCCTCAGTTATCTCATCTGGAAAATGGGGATTATGCCCCCCGTGGGACAACCTGATCACCTCTTAACCTCCCCAGGGCTTAGAACAGTGCTTTGCACATAGTAAGCACTTAATAAATGTCATTATTATTATCATTATTATTATTTACACACACTCAGGGGTCCCAACAACGGTGCGGGAACCAATCAATAAATCATTAGGCCTTTAAACCTATTTTTAGGAAGAAGCCACAGCCCAGGATGGCAAATTCTCCCGCGTTTTCCACCATTTTTTTTTTTTTTTTGGTTTAGCCCCCGGAAAGTCGGGTCCGATTCTTATTTGTGAAGTCGCATATTTTGCAAGAAATTTTGCAATCACTACTCTAATCCCCTCTCCTCATCTTCCATCTCTTATCACTGTGCTTCCGAATGCCCGGCATTGTTCTAATAGCTCCAGCACATAAAATATTCACTGAGGACTCAAACCCTTCTCTCTAAGTGGGGAGGTATCTTCTCTCCAAGCCTTTCATGCCCTTTCTCCCTTTGTTCAAATACAGCAGAACCTGCCCTTTGCAAAGTCTGCTCCTAACGTGGAAATGCAGTACAAATGCAAAATGCCAAAAATATGGTATTTAAAAAAAAATTCAAGACTTGACAGGTGTGGATGGCGAGAAGCAGCAAGGCCTAGTGGAAAGAGCCCGGGCTTGAGAGTCGGTACGTGGGTTCTACCCGGCTCGGCCAGTTGCTTGCCGTGTGACCTTGAATAAGTCACTTTACTTCTTGGCGCCTCAGTTCCCTCATCTGTAAAATGGCGATTAATAGCGTGAGCCCCATGTGGGACAGGGATTGGGTCCAACCCGAATGCTTGTGTCGTCTTGTACAGTGCACAGCACACAGAAAGTGCTTAACAAATCCCACTATTATTATTATTATTATGAGAAGCAGCGTGGCTCAGTAGAAAGAGCCCGGGCTTTGGAGTCAGAGGTCATGGGTTCAAATCCTGATTCCGCCACCTGTCAGCTGTGTGACTTTGGGCAAGTCACTTCACTTCTCTGGGCCTCAGTTACCTCATCTGGAAAATGGGGATTAAGACTGTGACCCCCCATGTGGGACAACCCGATCACCTTGTAACCTCCCCAGCGCTTAGAACAGTGCTTTGCACATAGTAAGCACTTAATAAATGTCTTTATTATTATTATTATTATTCTCAGTGCCTCAGTTGCCTCATCTGTAACATGGGGATTTGCCAACTTTGTTGGCAACTGATCTGTGGCTTTGTCATCACTAAGCACCTCAGAGAGTGGGAAGCGGAAGTCCGATGACAATAAGACCTTTCGTTTTCTCATTTGTTCTCACCAAAGCCCCTTGAGGTAGGGAGAAGCAAGCGTAAAGATCGCCTGTTTGACAGTTGAGGAAACTGAGGCCCAGAGAGGCTGGGCGACTTGGCCAGAGTAACCCAGCAGGTTGGCTATGGAGCTGGTACTAGAACTCGGGTCTCCCAACTCCAGTCCCGGATTCTTCCCTCTAAGGTCCGATGCCCTGAACTTAAATGCTGCTGCCTGCGAGGCCTCTTTTAATCACCTGGCAGACATCGCTCGGAGGATGGAGCTGGTTGCTAAGGTGTGATACATTAGTCCAGTGATGATTTTTTGTACATATTTATTACTCTATTTATTTATTTTACTTGTACATATCTATTCTATTTATTTTATTTTGTTAGTATGTTTGGTTTTGTTCTCTGTCTCCCCCTTTTAGACTGTGAGCCCACTGTTGGGTAGGGACTGTCTCTAGATGTTGCCAACTTGGACTTCCCAAGCGCTTAGTACAGTGCTCTGCACACAGTAAGCGCTCAATAAATACGATTGATGATGATGATGATGATGATGTTGCCAACTTGTACTTCCCAAGTGCTTAGTACAGTGCTCTGCACACAGTAAGCGCTGAATAAATACGATTGAATGAATGAATGAATTTTACAGTCCTGCTTGGACTGTGAGGGACAGGACTGTGTCCCACCTGATTGATTTGTATCTACCCCAGTGCTTAGAACAGTGTTAGACACATAGTAAGTGCTTGAGAAACAGCATGACTCAGTAGAGAGAGCCCGAGCTTGGGAGTCAGAGGTCAAGGGTTCTAATCCCGCCCCGTCACTTGTCAGCTGTGTGACTTTGGGCCAGTCACTTAACTTCTCTGGGCCTCAGTTACCTTATCTGTAAAATGGGGGTGAAGACTGTGAGCCCCTCGTGAGACAACCTGATTACTTTGTATCTACCCCAGTGCTTCGAACATTGCTTGGCACATAGGAAGCGCTTAACAAATACCAACACTACTATTATTATTATTAACAAATACCATAAAATAAAGGGAGTGACTACTTTGCACATAGTAAGCGCTTAACAAATACCATCATTATTATTATTATTACCAAATGTTCATTGCATGAAATCAGAAAGTGTGATTTCAGAAGACTGGGCCATTTCGAGGCAACCGTATTTCCTGAATTTGCACAGGATTTCGTCTGCTCACTTTAGTGATAAAATCCGTGGCTAAAATATCCCCTTCCACACGAAGCCAGGTATTGGGATATTTGAGAGGGCCTTTCACGCCACACTTCTCTATAAAGAAAGTACCTGATCTGCACATAGTAAGCGCTTAACAAATACCATCATTATTATTGTTATTACCAAACGGTCATCGCATGAAATCAGAAAGTGTGATTTCAGAAGACTGGGCCATTTCGAGGCGACTGTATTTCCTGAATTTGCACAGGATTTCATCTGCTCACTTTAGTGATAAAATCCGTGGCTAAAATATCCCCTTCCACACGAAGCCAGGTATTGGGATATTTGAGAGGGCCTTTCACGCCACACTTCTCTATAAAGAAAGTACCTGATCTGCGATGCTAGCAGATCCCTGTGGATTTAGGTCAAGATGTTTCTAGGGTTTGCATTCTCACTGGCAATATTATAAATTCCCTCACTCGCCACCGTCAGCGGGCAGAGTAGCCTTCAATGTCTGGGATGAAAACCTAAGGAGAAGCAGAGGGGGATAGAAGCCGAAGTATTTTTCATTGAGGAATCTGTCACCAAAGAGTTATCTGTGCAGGTCATGTGCTCTCAGAGTGCGGTTTATTGACTTTCTCCAAGAAAGAAGTCTCGGTTTCTCTTGATAGCTGACATTTTGTCACCAAAATGGATAACTGCAGGCTTATAACCCAACGCTGGAGCAAAAAGAATGCAAGATTACAGAAAGACCTGGACCTTCCCGTTCCCAACGGTTGAGACTGTTTTATTTCTGCAAATGCTTGTTTTGTGCTCCGGGGGAGAAACGATCCATTCGCATTTAGTGATTAAACCTGGTTATTGTCTCAAAGGTTGACTGGGCAAATAATTCAAATTAATTCATCACTCTACAATGGCTCGGAAAGGCATAATAAACCTTTGAAGAAAATCCTGAGGGCTCTGGCCTGCCCTGGCTCTCCCGCTGCATTATCTCAGATTTCCCTTTGAACAGAAGAAATGGTACCAAACTGCTCTCTCCCAATTCAGAATATGCAAAGATGCTATTTATTCATCTGCAATTTGCATGTTCCACGCGTCTCCAGGACTCAAAGAGTAGAGGGAGCGTGGTGGGGAGGAGGCTAAAAAGGGAAAACAAATGAAATGAAACCCATTTTTTATTTGGTATTTGTTAAGCGCTTACTATGTGCTGGGCACTGTTCTAAGCTCTGCGGTAGTTACAAGTTCTTCACATTGGACAAAGTCCCACGCGGAGCTCACAGGCTCATTTTCCAGATGAGGGAACTGAGGCCCAGAGAAGTGAAGTGACTGGCCCAAAGTCACACAGCAGACAGGCGGCGGAGCCGGGATTAAAACCCCGGTCCTTCTGATTCCCAAGTTGGTTGCCATATCTACTGGGCCCCGCGGCTTCTCACCCATCTTCTCTCCCTAAAAAATCTCATGCCTAAATCTCAGTCCGCTCAAGGTTGGTTTGAGGGGTGAATTGTTTGGCAGTAGGGACCAGTGCTCAGTTTAAAGGAACGACTTAGGGAATCTTCAGTGCCCTTTTTTTCATGGTGTTTATTAATATTAATAATAATAATAATAATAATGACATTTGTTAAGGGCTTACTACGTGCCAAGCACTATTCTAAGCGCTGGGGGGATACAAGGTGATCAGGTTGTCCCATGTGGGGCTCACGGTCTCAATCCCCGTTTTACAGGTGAGGGAACTGAGGCTCAGAGAAGTGAAGTGACTTGCCCAAGATCACACAACAGACATGTGGTGGAGCCGGGATTCGAACCCATGACCTCTGACTCCAAAGCCCGTGCTCTTTCCACTGAGCCACGCTGCTTCTCTTCAATTCAATGGCAAGCAGAATTCAACCAAAAATAAACAAATAAAATAAATTTGAAAGAGATTCTTTATGTGGTGGTAGCATTTTGGGCAATCCTCGGTGGTCCACCACGGGGGCAACCAAACATTGTATTAAATTTCTTCTCTTAATTGCTCATTCCTCATGTGCTCTTCAGAGAGAAAATGATACTAATTTAAGATGACTTCTCCTGCTCGTTACATAAATGAAAAATAGATCTGAATCCGAGGGGTGATAGAATTCCTCTTTCAAGGGCTATTCAATTGGCAGATTGACTGTTCTGGGCTGGAGAGAGGAACACAGGCAGTGTCTTGTTGATCCAGTGGAAAGAGCCTGGGCTTTGGAGTCAGAGGTCATGGGTTCAAATTCCGGCTCCGCCAATTGTCTGCTGTGTGACTACTTAACTTCTCTGGGCCTCGGTTACCTCATCTGGAAAATGGGGATTAAGACTGTGAGCCCCCCGTGGGACAACCTGATCACCTTGTTACCTCCCCAGCACTTTGAACAGTGCTTTGCACATAGTAAGCGCTTAAAAAATGCCATTATTATTATTATCTAAGAAAGGGAAGACTTTGGGGTCTACATGGTTGCTTCCTTCTAGACAATCTTCTTCTAGGCAATCCAGAAGGATGATGGTTAATGTAGGCAAAAGACAGCTATCCACGCATCCACATAAATATAGGCAATACTAAGGGACCTGAGCATCATTAAAAGATGTAATTTGGAAAGATATTTACATTGTTAATTAAGCAGTGAGGCTGATAACCGCTGTGCTTTAAATTGTGCTAATTACCCTAGTGCCTTAGAAGGGTTGGTAATCAGCCAGATCAATAGGCTCCTGTTTTATGATAATAGCACACTCTAGTTTGGAAGCCTTTTTCTTACAGAGGCTCCGAATACTATCCTCCTAACAGCCCTGGGGGATAAGGAGCCAGTATTCATTTCCCCATTTCACAGAGAAAGAAACTAAGGAATAAAGAAGGGCAGTGATTTGCCTTGCTTCATTCAACAAGGATGAGAACCCAGGAATCCCCCCTCCCACCGCCTGCCTCCCCATTACCTCCATCTATAAGGTCCCACCTGTGTACATAGGCGATGAAAGCAGTCAAAATTCATTGTAACTATGGTAACGTGGATAGGAAATGCCCCCTACTAATAATAAAAATAATAATAATAATAATGGCATTTATTAAGCGCTTACTATATGCAAAGTAGCATCCGATTCAGTGCTCTGCACACAGTAAGGACTCAATAAATACAACTGAATGAATGAACCTTTCCCTTCTGCTCCCACCATGCACAGGAGGACACTTTTCCAAAATGCACTCTGCTTCCGGAGAGCGTTCCGGGCCGGATCTTGGGTTTCTTAGCCACGTGAAGATCTTTTATTAGTGATAGAGGCAATACTATCAATCAACCAATCAGTCGTATTGAGCCCCATGTGGGACAACCTGATCACCTTGTATTTCCCCCAGTGCTTAGAACAGTGCTTTGCACATAGTAAGCGCTTAACAAATACCGCCATTATTATTATTATATAATGACATGCAGCCCCCAAGACCAAAGTTAGTGAGCGCCAATTAATCCCCATTTTACAGATGAGGGAACTGAGGCTCTGAGAAGTTAAGCGACTTGGCCAAGGTCACACAGCAGCCGTGGCAGAGCCGGAATTCGAACCCATGACCTCTGACTCCAAAGCCCGGGCTCTTTCCCCTGAGCCACGCTGCTTCTCTAGATAGGGGTAGATACAAGCTAATCAGATGGGCCCCACGTGGGACTCACAGTCGTAATCCCCATTTTCCAGATGTGATATCTGAGGCACAGAGAAGTAGAGAGATTTGCCCGAGGCCACACAGCAGAGCCAGGATCGGAACCCAGGTCCTCTGACTCCCAGTCCTGGGCTCTATCCACGATAAGAATAATAATGATGATGGCATTTAAGCGCTTACTATGTGCAGAGCACTGTTCTAAGCGCTGGGGAGGATACAAGGTGATCAGGTTGTCCCACGGGGGGCTCGCAGTCTTAATCCCCATTCTACAGATGAGGGAACTGAGGCTCAGAGAAGTTAAGCGACTTGCCCAAGGTCACCCAGCAGGCGTGGCGGAGCCGGGATTCGAACCCATGACCTCTGACTCCCAAGCCCGGGCTCTTTCCACTGAGCCACGCTGCTTCTCGGCACATGTACTTGGCATGTAGTAAGTGCTTACGGACATCAAACAGTTATTAATATTGTTAGTGTGGGAGTTGGGACATCATGCCACTGAGGAGAGGAGGCAGTTGGTATCCGTTTCTTCACTGGAGAAGCAGGAAGTTTTCCGGGCTTCCCTGCATGGGCTTTTCCGTGTTTTCCATCAGTCGGTTCCGCTCCTCCAGTGGAGGGTCTCATTTTAAAGCCAGCTTCCGTAATGTGCTTTGGGATGGGGGCCAATTGGTTGAGTTATTTTCGTGCTTTGATGGGTAAACTAATCATCTGTCATTGTGCTCTAATTAAACCTAAGTACCGCGATGGATTTGCTGTCACCGAGGGCAAAATCCCTCCTGGATTGGGAGTGCAGGGGGATAGGGATTTGGAGGGGGAACTGCTGAAAGGAACTCATCACCCCCTTCCTCCCTCTCGGCCTCCACCTGTCAACAGCAGAGAGCTCAGGGCCCCAAGACAAGAATATAAAAAGAGCCAGCAAGCCGCGGGCGAGAAGTGAAATGCAGAGATCCCGGAGGGCAGGAAGGGGAAATTTTGGGAATGGTGTTGGATTTCCAGCATTTCCAGCAGGGATATCATCCACCGGCCTCCTGGGCTCAGACACAAGACAGTCTCCCCCTTCTAGACTGTAAGCCCGCTGTTGGGTAGGGACCGTCTCTATACGTTGCCAACTTGGACTTCCCAAGCACTTAGTCCAGTGCTCTGCACACAGTAAGCGCTCAATAAATACGATTGAATGAATGAATTTATTACTCTGTTTAATTTGTACATATTTATTCTATTTATTTTATTTTGTTTATATGTTTTGTTTTGTTCTCTGTCTCCCCCTTCTAGACTGTGAGCCCGCTGTTGGGTAGGGGCCGTCTCTATATGTTGCCAACTTGTACTTCCCAAGCGCTTAGGCCAGTGCTGTGCACACAGTAAGCTCCCAATAAATATGATTGAATGAATGAATGAATGCTCTGCACACAGTAAGCGCTCAATAAATACGAGTGAATGAATGAATGAATTTATTACGCTATTTATTTTATTTGTACATATTTATTCTATTTATTTCATTTTGTTAATATGTTTTGTTTTGTTTGTCTCCCGCTTCTAAACTGTGAGCCCGCTGTTGGGTAGGGACCATCTCTAGATATTGCCAACTTGGACTTCCCAAGCGCTTAGTACAGTGCTCTGCACACAGTAAGCGCTCAATAAATACGACTGAATGAAATGCCAGGAGATGCCTACTGGGAAAGATTTCTACAGGGCAGATATGACGGTCAGAAACAAAAAGGGGATAATACGGTTAGAGGATGGATGAACCAGCTGTGTGCCGGCTGACCATCCAGCTGCATTCCACGGAAAGAGGAAGAGAATTATATGGAACTTGTCTGGACATGAATTGCGGCCTAATTGAATCCCCTTAAACAGGAAGTAATCGCGGCCTGTAGACAGATGCTGAAATAATTTCTGATTGCCCCTGTGGAATGTGAGGTCTCGGGGAAACCAAGTAGCTTTTGGTTCATCTTGTCTCGAAATGAGAGATATAATAATAATAATAATGGCATTTATTAAGTGCTTACTACGTGCAAAGCACTGTTCTAAGAGCTGGGGAGGTTACAAGGTGATCAGGTTGTCCCACGGGGGGCTTGCAGTCTTAATCCCCGTTTTACAGATGAGGGAACTGAGGCACAGAGAAGTGAAGTGACTTGCCCGAAGTCACACAGCTGACAAGTGGCAGAGCCGGGATTTGAACCCATGACCTCTGGCTCCAAAGCCCGGGCTCTTTCCATTGAGCCACGCTGCTTCTCTAACTTCATCCTCAACTCTGACTCTGCTAAGGACGGGGGTGACATTTTCGTCTAGGAAAAAAGCAAACAGAAAACTCCTCTTCCCCCTGAGCTGAGGACTTTCTTACTGGGTCTAATTTGGGAATAATAGCAGGGAATTGACTGACAGCCATTAAGGAAGTGGGAACGAATATCCTGGGTCAGATTATTAAGTGAGGGGCTTTCTCTAGATTGTAAACTCATTGTGGGCAGGGAATGTGTCTGTTGTATTATTATACTGTACTCTCCCAAGCACTTAGTACAGTGCTCTGCACACAGGAAGCGCTTAATAAATACCGTCGATTGATTCTCAGTGAACCGCAGTCGTTCCCATTTCTGCCCTCCCTTTCGGGCAGAAGAATAATAATAGGAGAAATAGTATTTAGGGACCGTCTCTATGTGTTGCCAACTTGTACTTCCCAAGCGCTTAGTACAGTGCTCTGCACACAGTAAGCGCTCAATAAATACGATTGATTGATTGATTGCTTACTATATACAGAGCATTCATTCATTCAGTCAGTCAGTCGTATTTATTGAGCGCTTCCCGTGTGCAGAGCACTGTACTAAGCGCTTGGGAAGTCCAAGTTGGCAACATCTAGAGACGGTCCCTACCCAACAGCGGGCTCACAGTCTAGAATGGGGAGACAGAGAACAAAACAAACCATATTAACAAAATAAAATAAATAGAATAAATATGTACAAATTAAATAGAGTAATAAATTCATTCATTCAATCATATTTATTGAGCGCTTCCTGTGTGCAGAGCACCGTACTAAGCGCTGGGGAAGTCCAAGCTGGCAACATATAGAGACGGTCCCTACCCAACAGTGGGCTCACAGTCTAGAAGGGGGAGACAGAGAATGAAACAAAACATATTAACAAAATAAAATAAATAGAATAAATATGTACAAATTAAATACATAGAGTAATAAATTCATTCATTCATTCAATCATATTTATTGAGCGCTTACTGTGTGCAGAGGACAGTACTAAGCGCTTGGGAAGTCCTAATTGGCAACATATAGGGATGGTCCCTACCCAACAGTGGGCTCACAGTCTAGAAGGGGGAGACAGAGAACAAAACAAAACATATTAACAAAATAAAATAAATAGAATAGATATGTACAAGTAAAATAAATAGAGTAATAAATACGTACAAACATATATACATATATAGAGGTGCTGTGGGGAAGGGAAAGAGGTAAGGCGGGCGAGGATGGAGAGGGGGTGGAGGGGGAGAGGAAGGAGGGGGTTCAGTCTGGGAAGGCCTCCTGGAGGAGGTGAGCTCTCAGTAGGGCCTTGAAGATGCCCTTCAGAGAAGTGAAGTGACTTGCCCAAAGTCACACAGCTGACAATTGGCAGAGGTGGGATTTGAACCCATGACCTTTGACTCTTTAGCCGGGCTCTTTCCACTGAGCCACACTGCTTCTCTTTTAGCCTTCCCTGGGGTAGTATGGGATCATCTCCTTTTTCATTCATTCATTCATTCAGTTGTATCTATTGATCGATCTATCTATCTATCTATCTATCTATCTATCTATCTATTTTGTGTCTTGGTTTGCACAGGAGCAACTCCCGGACTTTCATCCTTCCAAAGGTTCCAGGAAAACTGCCCCATCTCCTTCCTGATATTCTTAGCTCTCAATCCTGCAGGAAAATCAATCCCAGTGAGAAGCGGTGGGATGGTGTAGCATCCTTTAAAAAAAAAAAATCTTCGCCCAGCCTTAGAAACCTTGCCATTTTTAGCTCTCAATGTGTTTTGGAAAAACATCTTAGGGAGGGAATGTCACACTCCTCCCAGCCCTGCCTAGGATAAAAAGCCAACACCCTTCAGTCGAAGAAAAATTGGCCGAGAATCCCCAATCGCAGTTCCTTCTGGTCCCTCCAACGGATGGGGTGATGGCACAACAAACAAACTTTCTAAACAAAGAAATGTTGAGTCCGAAATAAAACCCCTCACTAATTGTGCTTTTCTGGAATGGATGACTGTATAATGTCCTAATCAGAAAGCTTGGAATCCCATTTGCATTTAGATAAAGGCTTGTTTGAAAGGAAACGGGAATAAACTCCCGTTTATTAACAGATAAACGGAGACCCTAAGAGGAAAGTGATTCCTCTGCAGCCCCCCCCCCCCCACCCCAGACCTTTACATTTTTGATAATCCCAGCTCAGCAACTTGTCAGCTGTGTGACCTTGGGCAAGCCACTTCACTTCTCTGTGCCTCAGTTCCCTCCTCTGTAAAATGGGGATAAAGACTGTGAGCCCCATGTGGGACAACCTGATCACCTTGTATTTCCCCTCAGTGCTTAGAACAGTGCTTTGCATATAGTAAGCGCTTAACAAATACCACCATTATTATTATTTTTGATAATCCCAGCTCAGCCACTTGTCAGCTGTGTGACCTTGGGCAAGCCCCTTCACTTCTCTGTGCCTCAGTTCCCTCCTCTGTAAACCGGGGATAAAGACTGTGAGCCCCATGTGGGACAACCTGATCACCTTGTATTTCCCCCTAATGCTTAGAACAGTGCTTTGCACATAGTAAGCACTTAACAAATACCACCATTATTATTATTTTTGATAATCCCAGCTCAACCACTTGTCAGCTGTGTTTGGGCAAGCCACTTCATTTCTCTGTGCCTCAGTTCCCTCATCTGTAAAACGGGGATTACGACTGTGAGCCCCATGTGGGACAACCTGATCACCTTGTATTTCCCCCCAGTGCTTAGAACAGTGCTGTGCACATAGTAAGCGCTTAACAAATACCACCATTATTATTATTATTATGTAATGACATGCATCCCCCAAGACCAAAGTTAGTGAGCGCCAATTAATCTCACCCTCTGCGTCTCGGGGAAGTCTGAACTATGCTCCGGAGGTGACACCTTGGGTCGTGAAGATACCTAGCCCGCTCCAAAATTCAATTTCTGCTACCGCCCTTGGAGGTGTTCAAATAAATCTTCTGCCTGTTGTCCCTTTCGGCATTGCGGGGGTCTCTGGGGATGGCTGGGCCACTGAGTGGGCTAGCCTAGCACTATAAATAATAATAATAATAATAATAATAATAATAACAATAATAATAATAATGTTGGTATTTGTTAAGCGCTTACTATGTGCAAAGCACTGTTCTAAGCACTGAAGCACTGTTCTAAATGACTCCTAAACTCAAGCCTCCTCCCAACGCCCTTCTCCCTGCTGTGGGCCTAGGCAGGTTCGTTCAACCGTATTTATTGAGCGCTTACTGTGTGCAGACCCCTGTACTAAGCGCTTGGGAAGTCCAAGTTGGCAACGTATAGAGGCGGTCCCTACCCAACAGCGGGCTCGCAGTCTAGAAGAGGGAGACGGAGAACCAAACGAAACCTATTAACAAAATAAAATAAATAGAATAAATATGTACAAACAAAATCAATCAATAGAGTAATAAATATGTACAAACATATATACATATATACAGGTGCTGTGGGGAGGGGAAGGAGGTAAGGCCGGCGGGTTGGGGAGGGGGAGAGGAAGGAAGGAAGGAAGGTTAAAGGCAGGAAGCAGCATGGCCTAGTTGATAGAGCCTAGGCCTGGGTTCTAATCCACTTGTCCGCTGTGTGACCTTGGGCAAGTCGCTTTACTTTTCTGTGCCTCGGTTACCTCATCTGTTAAACGGGGATTAAGACTGAGAGCTCCAGATGGGGCAGGAACTGTGTCCAACCTGATGGCGAAGCAGCGTGGCTCAGTGGAAAGAGCCCGGGCTTTGGAGTCAGAGGTCAGGGGCTCAAATCCCGGCTCCGCCAATTGTCAGCTGTGTGACTCTGGGCAAATCACTTCTCTGGGCCTCAGTTACCTCATCTGGAAAATGGGGATTAAGACTGGGAGCCCCCCCCAGGGACAACCTGATCACCTTGTAACCTCCCCAGCGCTTAGAACAGTGCTTTTCACATTGTAAGCGCTTAATAAATGCCATCATTAAGTCACTTAACTTCTCTGTGCCTCAGTTACCTCATCTGTAAAATGGGGATTAAGACTGGGAGCCCCCCAAGGGACAACCCGATCACCTTGTAACCTCTCCAGCGTTTAGAACAGTGCTTTGCCCATAGTAAGCGCTTAATAAATGCCATCATTATTATTACTATTATCTGTAAAATTGGGATTATTATTATTATTATTATTATTATTATTAAAGGTTAGCTTCCCCCGACTACCCCTGATGGTGGAAGTTCACTTATCAGCTGCGTGACTTTGGGCAAGTCACTTAACTTCTCTGTGCCTCAGTTCCCTCATCATCTGTAAAATGGGGATTAAGACTGTGAGCCCCACGTGGGACAATCTGATCACCTTGTAAACTCCTCAGCGCTTAGAACAGTGCTTTGCACATAGTAAGCGCTTAATAAATGCCATTATTATTATTATTATTATTAGCTGGTATCTACCCCAGCGCTTAGAACTGTCCTTGATACATAGAAAGTGCTTAACAGATACCATTATTATCATTATTATTATTAAAGGTTAGCTTCACCCGACTACCCCTGATCGTGGAAGTTCACTTGTCAGCTGTGTGACTTTGGGCAAATCACTTAACTTCTCTGTGCCTCAGTTCCCTCATCTTCTGTAAAATGGGGATTAAGACTGTGAGCCCCACGTGGGACAATCTGATCACCTTGTAACCTCCCCAGCACTTAGAACAGTGCTTTGCACATAGTAAGCACTTAACAAATGCTATTATTATTATTATTATTATTATTATTATTAAGGGATGGTGGGACTATGCTTTGATTCTCAGTGGCTATAATGCTCTCTGAATCACTCCGGCCTTCTGTGGTTTTACCCTGTAGACTGGAAGCTCGTTGTGGGCGGGGAATGCGACTGTTTATCATTATATCGTACCCTCCTGTTCATTTCCCACACCTTTAATTCAAATGAACTTATTTTAAGCTTCGATCGTATTATTTCAGCGCTAGAGGAGCACCGGCTAGAGTCTATTGTTCAAACTCAGAAGCAGGGAGAAAATGAGGTTTAATAATAAACGGGAAATGATAAATGGACATCACCGTCTATCTGGAACTGCCACTGACTCTCGGTCGGACAGATATTACCGGGGCTGTGAGCAAAGGTCGGGAAAATAAAATAGCATGGAGAGGTTGGGGGGCGGCGGAGCTAACACTAACAGTGGACTTTCCATGTTGCTTAGTTGTCGCCTAAACCTTAAAACCAAGACACCCCTCTCCATCATTCATTCAGTCAGTCAGTCAGTCATATTTATTGAGTGCTTACTGTGTGCAGAGCATCGTAGTAAGCGCTTGGGAAGTACAAGTTGGCAACGTGTAGAGACGGTCCCTACCCAACAACGGGCTCACAGTCCTTTGTGCGGGGAGAGCGCAAGATCCGGGACAACTAACTTGTTGTGGGCCCCATTGGCCCAGGTGAGGGAGAAAGAAGGAAGAATCGTAATATTAGTAATGATGATAGTACAGAAGCAGTGGTGTCTAGCGGAAAGAGCGAAGTTCTAACCCCAGCTCTGCCACTTGCCTTGAACAAGCTGTTTAACTTTGTGCCTCAGTCACCTCATCTGTAAAATGGGGCTTAAATACCTGTTCTCTCTCCCCCTTAGACTGTGAGCCCCAAGAGGGACAGGGATTGTGTCTGACTTGATTATCTTGTATCCACCCTATTGCTTAGTGTGGTGCTTGGCACATAGTAAGGGCTTAAATACTATTATTATTATCAACGCTATTATTATTATTGGAGACAGACAGACGGGAAGACCCTCCCACCCCATCCTCTGCCACTTTCCAGGCTTAATAATAATAATAATAATTTTGGTATTTGTTAAGCGCTTACCATGTGCAAAGCACTGTTCTAAGTGCTGGGGTTGTCCCATGTGGGGCTCACAGTCCTAATCCCCATTTTACAGGTGAGGTAACTGAGGCCCAGAGAAGTTAAGTGACCTGCCCAGAGTCACACAGCTGACAAGTGGCAGAGCCGGGATTTGAACCCATGACCTCTGACTCCTAAGCGCGGGCTCTTTCAGCTGAGCCACGCTGCTTCTTATGCTTCAAGCATGAGCCCGCTGTTGCGTAGGGACCGTCTCTATATGGTACCAACCTGCACTTCCCAAGCGCTTAGTACAGTGCTGTGCACAGAGTAAGCACTCAATAAATACGATTGAATGAATGAATGAATGAATGAATGGGAGTCAGAGGACTTGCGTTCAACCCAATTTTCTTGTATCCACCCTAGTGCTTAGTACAGTGCCTGACAAAGAGTAAGCACTTAAATACCACAATTATCCAGCGCTTTGAACAGTGCTTGGTACACAGTAAGGGCTTAACAAATATCATAATTATTATTATTAATCCTGGATCTTCCATTTACCGGCTACGTGGACATTTTAAATGGTTATTTATTCATGTATTTGTATGTGTTGAAATAAGGGGATGGGGGAGGATTGGCAAAGGAGTGTGTCAATCAATCAATCAGTAGTATTCGAGCGCTTACTATGTACCAAACAATGTAGTAGATGCTGGGGAGAGCAGATTCTAAGAGTTGATGGACAAGTTGCCATTCTTTAAAGAGCTCACAGCCTAGAAGGGGAGACATTAGAGAAGCAGCGCGGCTCAGCGGAAAGATCATGGGCTTTGGAGTCAGAGGTCATGGGTTCAAATCCCGACTCCACCACTCGTCAGCTGTGTGACTTTGGGCAAGTCACTTCACTTCTCTGTGCCTCAGTTACCTCATTTGTAAAATGGGGATTCAGATTGTGAGCCCCACGTGGGACAACCTGATCACCTTCTATCCCCCCAGCATTTAGAACAGTGCTTTGCACATAGTAAGCGCTTAACAAATACCATCATTATTATTATTATTATTCGTTCATTCAATCGTATTTATTGAGCACTTACCATGTGCAGAGCACTGGACTAAGCGCTTGGGAAGTCCAAGTTGGCAACATAGAGAGACGGTCCCTACCCAACAGCGGGCTCACAGTCTAGAAGACAGACAATAAAATAAATTACGGAAGGGGGAATGGGAGAGTATAAGGATATGCACATAAGTGCTGAGGGTTTGGGGGGGCAGGGTGACCATCAGGTGCTTAAGAGGGACACAGAAGGGACGGCTCTCTTTTCCCTCTCCAGATCATAGCCCCCAACTCACCCTGGCAAAGCTCCAGACCTCCCACCCCTCTCCCCTTTAAGCCACGTCTCTCCCCACGCGACTCTCCGGGAGCCCAGCAACCAGCGCCGTGATTAATGCCCCCCGGCGAGCCTCCTCTCTCATGGATCATAATTCCACAATTAAAACGGCACAGCCCCAGAATGCTTCATTACGGCCTCATCAGTTCGTGCAAATTGACAAGAAATCTATATTTTAAGTCCCAGGGGGCCCATAAATGCATTAGTGGAATAAGTGATCTATGTATAAAGGATCGTCTTTTATCCTCTGCAGAAACGGGCACTAAATTTGTTCCATAAAGGGGCCTGTTTTCCCCAGATCTGTATCTCTTCACCATCCTCAAGCTCCATAAAAATGAAGCCACAGGGAGGCCGAGCGCGGAGAGCTCCTCCCTCTCTGTGACCTTTGCCTGGATGAGTTGTGGACCTGTAAGTGTCTAAGTGCCTACATAAGGTTTTGTTTTCTTTTTAGGAAAAGGATGCTGAAGTGGGAATCTGGAGGGAGGGGGGCGTCCAGGAAGGAGGAGAGAAGGGAAACGCGGAAGCTACCTTGGAGGTTCTTCAAAGGGGAAAGCTGAAGGAAGTTTTGAGTAGTGGAGAAGAAGGGAAAACTGGCGGATGAAGTCTTCCGAGGAGGCTTGGGTGGTCATTTGTTGAGCACTTGCCGTGTTAAGAGCGCTGCAATAATAATAATAATAATTGTGGTATTTGTTAAGCCCTTACTATTATCCAGACATTGTTCTAAGCACTGGGTTTGGACTGAGTCTCCGTCCCACATGGCGCTCACAGTCTTACCCCCCCATTTTACAGATGAGGGAACTGAGACCCAAAGTGACTTGCCCAAGGTCACCTAGCAGGCAAGTGGGGGAACTGTATTTATTTATTTAGAGTATTTATTACTCTATTTTACTTGTACATGTTTACCATTCTATTTATTTTATTTTGTTAATATATTTTGTTTTGTTGTCTGTCTCCCCCTTCTAGACTGTGAGCCCGTTGTTGGGTAGGGACCGTCTCTATGTGTTGCCAACTTGTACTTCCCAAGTGCTTAGTACAGTGCTCTGCATACAGTAAGCGCTCAATAAATACGAATGAATGAATGAATATGATTGAATGAATGAATTGAATAATAATAATTGTGCTATTTATGAATGAATGAATTGAATGAATGAATGAACTGGGATTAATAATAATGATGAATAATTGTGGTATATGTTAATGATAATAATTAATCATTAGGGTACTTGTTAAGCACTGACTATGTGCCAAGCACTGTTGTAAGTGCTGGGATAGATACAAGGTAATCAGGTTGGACACAGGCCCAGTCCCATGGGGCTCGCACTCCCCATTTTCCAGATGAGGTCACTGAGGCCCAGAGAAGTGAAGTGACTTGCCCAAGGTCACAAAGCAGACATGTGGCAGAGCCGGAATTAGAACCCCGGCGCCTTGACTCCGAGGCCCTTGCTGTTTCCACTAGGCCTCGCTGTGTCATTTATTTTCAAAACCAACGCAAGAGATATTTGCTTTTTTTTTTCCCCTCTCATTCCGCCAATTCTGAGAGGGCAGGGAAAAGAAGAACAGAAAAAGGGAGGAGAGGGTGAGCCAAGGGCCAGCAGGAAGATGGGGCAGGAAGAGGAAGAGCTAGAGACGGGTCCGAGTTGGATAGGAGGAAGCGGGAATGGAGAGGCTTAACTTCAGCAAAACGACCGGAAACCTTGTCAAAGTAAGATCGTCTTTGCTCGGTCCCTGCAAGCCCATTGCGCCGACTTTTGGAGTGGATCTCCCGTCCTTCTTTGTCTTTGAGGGAGTTACACTCCGTGCAGTCTAGCCTGGCATCACTCAGTCCTGCCCATAAATATGGATACTATGCTAACAAGACTTATTGCTAATTTAATAGCACACACACACACAAAAAAAAAACTAGTGTGGAAGAACTGGGATGATAATTAGAGTTTAATAAATGGTAATCTGCTCCTCCCTGACATTTGGGGGGAAAGCAGATTCAGCCCTGTTCTGCCAGAGAGCAAAACAGAGACAAAGGGCTTTCCACGTCTGCCTTATTTTGATTCAAATGCTGTAGTTCCCGATGCCGAGTTTATTTTCATTTAACTAGCAGATTGTTCTCCCTTCATATAGGCTCTAAGAACATCAATGAGTATGGATGGAGATAATTAAATAGAAAAGGTTTGTTCCTGTATCGAGGACCAAATCTGTTGGTAGACTTTAACAGAAGCTGGGGAACTAAGAGAAACAGAAGGTTAAGGATTAAGGCAATTATGTGGATAATGCAAGTAAAAAGGTTTTGTTTCCATCTAAATGACTTCAAGATGTTGGGGGTGGGGGGGGTTGCCTGAATTATCCAGATAATTGCTTCCATTCACCACTTTTAGTCAATCAAACAATAGTATTTATTGAGAAGTAGCATGGCTCAGTGGAAAGAGCCTGGGCTTTGGAGTCAGAGGTCAGGGGTTCAAATCCCAGCTCTGCCAACTGTCAGCTGTGTGACTTTGGGCAGGTCACTTCACTTCTCTGGGCCTCAGTGACCTCATCTGTAAAATCGGGATTAAGACTGTGAGCCTGCCGTGGGACAACCTGATCGCCTTGTAACCTCCCCAGTGCTTAGAACAGTGCTGTGCACAAAGTAAGCACTTAATAAATGCCATTATTATTATTATTGTTGTTATTATTATTATTATTATTATTATTATTAAAGAAGGGCCTCCTGGGTACAAAGCACTGTCCAGAGTGGTTAGGGGAAATCGAGAGAGATGGGTAGACTAGTAAACTTCAGACTGAAGATTGTAAACTCATTGTGGACAAGGAACATATCTACCAACTCTGTTGTAGCATACTCTCCCAAGCACTTAGGACAGTGCTCTGTACCCAGTAGGTATGATTGACTGATTGATTGATTGATTGATTGATTGATAGGTGACATGATCCCTGCCCTCGAGGAGCTTCCTTCTAGACTGTGAGCCCACTGTTGGGTAGGGACTATCTCTATATGTTGCCAACTTGTACTTCCCAAGTGCTTAGTACAGTGCTCTGCACACAGTAAGCACTCAATAAATATGATTGATTGATTGATTGATTGCAGACTAGCAGGACAGACAGAAATTAAAATAAGCTTCAGCTAGGGGGAAGAAAAGAATGGAAAGATGAAATATGTAGATGAGTAAGTGCTTGAAAGAGTATGTAAGTTGATGTAATAAAAATAGTTAAATAATAATGATGGTATTAAGCACTTACTTTGTGCCAGGCACTGTTCTAAGCCCCGGGGTGGATACAAGCAAATCGGGTTGGATTCAGTCCTTGTCCCACATGAGGCTCACAGTCTCAAGCTCCATTTTACAGATGAAGTCACTGAGGCCCAGAGAAGTGAAGCGACTTGCCCCAGGTCACCCAGCAGACAAGTGGCAGAGCCGGGATTATTTGACTCTGTACATAATACACATGTATATTGTGGAGACAGCATAGAGGGCCAAACCTGAGACCAACCTGATTCTTCGTTTTTAAGGAAGGAAAAATAGCATGGGCTTTATATAATTTGGAACTTTTCTTTCTTCCCCTAATTGATGCTACCCTGAGCCCCCAGTATGGAGCTTATTTGATGTTTTTTTTTCTTCCATTATTCCATTACTATTCCTTTCTTCGTCCCATATTTATTGAGAAGAATGTAAGCTCCTTGAGGGCAGGGGACATGTCTCTTAGAAAAGTGCAGAGAGCAGCCCCAAAACCTCTATACAGTGTTCACTGATTGTCTGAAACACCTGACCCCATCAACAGAGAGGGAAAAGGGCTTGGGAAATTGCCAAAGGAATTCGGCTCCCTTGAGAAATTCACCAAGATTCATTCAGTCAGTCAGTCGTATTTATTGAGCGCTTACTGTGTGCAAAGCACTGTACTAATAACAATAATGATGGCATTTATTAAGCGCTTACTACGTGCAAAGCACTGTTCTAAGTGCTGGGGAGATTACAAGGTGTTCAGGTGTCAACCACGGGAGGCTCACAGTCTTAATCCCCATTTTACAAATGAGGTAACTGAGGCCCAGGGAAGTGAAGTGACTTACCCAAAGTCACACAGCTGACAATTGGTGGAGCCAGGATTTGAACCCATGACCTGTGACTCCAAAGCCCGGGCTCTTTCCACTGAGCCACGCCGCTTCTCCAAGCAGCTCGGGAAGTACAAGTCGGCAACAGATAGAGACGGTCCCTACCCAACCACGGGCTCACAGTCTAGAAAGTCCAAGATCCTTAGACTGCTCTGTGACGGAATGGTCGGTCGAGTGAGAAATGGAAGGCACCCTGCCTCACGATTTCCCCATCACCATGGGGCGAAGCCAGTCTGAAGAGTAAATCTAGTCCTGCTTATCCTCCTCTCCCGGGTCTGAGGATACGAGAAGAGACTACAAGCTGGAATCAGTCATTCCTGATCCATTGGCAATGAGCGTCGTGAAAGGTCTTCGAGAGAATTGTTCAAGAACTGCTTTGTGCCGTTGACCGTCCTCTAGAGTAACGTCCACGGGAAGACATTCAAACGATTACCATTTGCTTCACAGTTTCATCAGAGCCCTGAGGACTGAAAATCGGTCTGAAGAAAACCTAAATTAAGTGCCAGCCTACTCCCAGGATATCCCAAACAAACAACCGAAGGCATTCACACAGTAAGCACTCAATAAATACCATTAATTGATTGATATTCATCAACAGCATGCACTGATCGAAATGCACGAACAGACAAAGAGGTAGAAAATAGAATCTAAACTGCCAGCAAGGAGAGCGTTCGGAGGGAGGCCAGGAAAGGAGGTAGCCAGCTTCTTAATGGAGGAAGTAATAGTGGATCTTGTCACCACAAGGGAGTTTTGGGGTCCTTCGACTGAACAACCTCAAACAGGAAATCCATGAAGTGAGCATGGCTTCTGGCTCGATCAATCCGTGAAATGTATTGGACGCTCACTGCGTGCAGAGCTCTGAACTAAGTGCTCGGGAGAGTGCACTATAACACTTGTTTGGGGAGACTTGAGAGTAAGTGAGAGTTTTAATGTCATTTTTCTGCTGAAGAAACTGATGCCGAGAGGTCTTCTTCAAAGGTTCCTCAAAACTCTTGGGAAGAGGCAGTGGATGTCGAGAATGACCTTTTTGTGATAGCTAGAGCCCCTTTCCTCAGAGGAATTCACAAGACTGCATTCAGTGGTGAACAACCAGCCAAGACAGAAAAATTCGGTACTTACCTGACTTCTTTCCGTGACCTTTAACTTAGGATTTCTTTCTTCTTTTTTTTTAAAATGGTATTTGTTAAGCGCTTGCTCTGTGCCAAGCATTGTACTAACCACTGGGGTAGATACAAGACCGGTCCGACACACTCTTATCCTACAGTACAGTGCCTGGCACACAGTAAGCGCTTAACCAATACCAGAATTATTATTATCATATTTAATCCCAATTTTACAAATCATCAATGATATTCATTGATCTCTTACTGTCTGCAGAGAGCTTGGGAGATTACAATCCTACTTGTTTGGGGAGACTTGAGAGTAAGTGAGAGTTTTAATGTCATATTTCTGCTGAAGAAACTGATGCCAAGAGGTCTTCTTCAAGGTTCCTCAAAACTCTTGGGAAGAGGCAGTGGATGTCGAAAATAACCTTTTTGTAATAGCTAGAGCCCCTTTCCTTAGAGGAATTCACAAGACTGCATTCAGTGGTGAACAACCAGCCAAGACAGAGAAATTCGGTACTTACCTGACTCTTCTTTCCATGACCTCTAAGTTGGAATTTCTTTCTTCTTTTTTTAAAATGGTATTTGTTAAGTGCCTGCTCTGTGCCAAGCACTGTACTAACCGCCGGGGCAGATACAAGGCAGGTCGGACACACTCTTATCCTAACTGGGGCTCACAGTCTAAGTGGAAGGGAGAATAGGTATTTTCACTCGTCACGAAACAGCACGGCATAATGGATGGAACACGGGCCCAGAAGGTCATGGGTTCTAATCCCGGCTCGGCAACTTGGCTGCTATGTGGCCTTGAGCAATTCAGTTCACTTCTCTGTGCCTCAGTTGCCTCACTTGTAAGATAGGGCTTAGGACTGTGGGCCTCATGTAGAGCAGGGACTATGTCCAAACTGATTTTCTTGTATCCACCCTAGTGCTTAGTACAGTGCCTGGCACACAGTCAGCGCTTAACCGGTACCAGAATTATTATTATCATATTTAATCCCAATTTTACAAATCATCAATGATATTCATTGATCTCTTACTGTGTGCAGAGAGCTTGGGAGATTACAATCCTGCTTGTTTGGGGAGACTTGAGAGTAAGAGTTTTAATGTCACGTTTTTCAGCTGAAGAAACTGATGCCTATTGCCATTTCCATGAATTAATCAATCAGTGGTATTTATTATTTATTGAGCGCTTAGTACAGTGCTCTGCACACAGTAAGCGCTCAATAAATACGATTGAGTATGAATTTTTTGAGTGCTATGTGCAGCGCATTGAACCAAACACTTGGAAAAATACAGTACAACAGAATTAGCAGACGTGTTCCCTGCCCCTTACAGGCCTTCAGTCTTGAGGGGGAGGACAGGCGTTAATATGAAAATTATCACAGGCTAAAGGCCCACAGTGAGCTAAATGCTGCCTCTAGACTGCAAACTCACTGTGGGCAGGAAATGTGTCTATTGTTACTGTGAGGTTTCCGTAGCGTAGCGGTTATCACATTCGCTTTACACGCGAAAGGTCCTCGGTTTGAAACCGGTCAGAAACAATTTCCCTCCCCATCCCCCCCCACCTTTCTCCTTCTCCTCCCCACAGCACCTGTATATATGTTTGTACGTATTTATTACTCTATTTATTTATTTATTTTATTTGTACATATTTATTCTATTTATTTTATTTTGTTAATATGTTTTGTTTTGTTCTCTGTCTCCCCCTTCTAGACTGTGAGCCCACTCTCGGGTAGGGACTGTCTCTATATGTGGCCAACTTGTACTTCCCAAACGCTTAGTATAGTGTTCTGCACACAGTAAGCGCTCAATAAATATGACAATGAATAACTGAATATTGTACTCTCCCAAGTGCTTCGTACAGTGCTCTGCACACAGTAAGTGCTCAATAAACGCGATCGAATATGAAAGACACAGCCTCTGCCTTCTCGGCTCCGAGGGACAAAGTGCACAGGTATTCTCTTCTTGATGGGAATTTTATGTTGATGTGGGACAGTTAAGTCCGCACCTCAGTCCACTTCATCAGGGAAAACATCCTGGAGAGGGAAATCGCTTGCTGGGTGTGACGTATTGATCCAGTTATTGAAGAAGGCTTTCCAGAGACGCAGCGTGGCCCAAGTGACCTAAGTTGATGATGATGATGGCATTTGTTAAGCGCTTACTATGTACAAAGCACTGTTCTGAGCGCTGGGGAGAATACGAGGTGATCAGATTGTCCCACGTGGGGCTCACAGTCTTCATCCTCATTTTACAGATGAGGTAACCGAGGCACAGAGAAGTGATGTGACTTGCTCAAAGTCACCCAGCTGACAATTGGCAGAGCCGGGGTTTGAACCCATGACCTCTGACTCTCAAGCCTGTGCTCTTTCCTTTGAGCCATGCTGCTTCTCTTCTAGTCCCAGCTCTCCAACTCACCTGCTGTGTGGCCTTCACTTCATAGCTCTGTAAAATAGGGATTAAATACCTGTTTTCCCTCTCCCTTAGACTGTGAGCCCCATAATAATAATAATGATGGCATCTGTTAAGCGCTTACTATGTGCAAAGCACTGTTCTAAGTGCTGGGGGGGATACAAGGTGATCAGGTTGTCCCATGTGGGGCTCACAGTCTTCATCCCCATTTTCCAGATGAGGTAACTGAGGCCCAGAGAAGTGAAGTAACTTGCCCAAAGTCACACAGCTGACAAGTGGCGGAGCTGGGATTCGAACCCATGACCTCTAGCTCTCAAGCCCCGGCTCTTTCCACTGAGCCACGCTGCTTCATAGAGACTGTGTCCAACCTGATTATTTTCCATCTACCCCGGCACTTAGTACAGTGCTTGTTACACAGTGATTTCTCAACAATTACTACAATTATTATGAAGTTAAGGTCTCCTGGGCTGGAGGGGAATGTGTGGAATTTTAATGCCGCCGGGTGAAAGGCAGAGTGGGACCTCAGATGCGGTGGGAGAGGAATGGCAGAGTAACAGTTCTCCGTGCCTCAGTTTCCTCATCTGTAAGATGGGGATTGAGACTGCAAGCCCCACGTGGGACAGAGAATCTGTCCAACTTGATTTGCTTGTATCCAACCCAGTGCTTGGCACATAGTAAGCACCTAAAAAATACTATCATGAAGCAGCGTGGCTTAGTGGAAAGAGCCCGGGCTTGGGAGTCGGGGCTTATGAGTTCTAATCCCGGCTCCACCACTTTTATGCCGTGTGACCTTGGATAAGTCACTTCACTCCCCTGGGCCTCAGTTCTCTCGTCTGTAAAATGGGGATTCATTCATTCATTCAATTCAATCGTATTGATTGAGCGCTTACTGTGTGCAGAGCACTGACTAAGCGCTTGGGAAGGCCATAGAGAGACGGTCCCTTACCCAACAGTGGGCTCACAGTCTAGAAGGGGAAGACAGAGAACAAAACAAAACATATTAACAAAATAAAACAAGTAGAATAAATATGTACAAGTAAAATGACTGTGATCCCCACGTGGGGCAACCTGATCACCTTGTATTCCCTCCACCCCCACCCTGGTGCTTAGAACAGTGCTTCACACATAGTAAGCGCTCAACAAACGCCATTGTTATTATGATGATGATGATGATCACATAGCAAGCTGGGTTTAAGAACCCAGGCTCCCTGGCTCCCAGCTCCATGCTCTTTCCATTAGGCCGCTCTGCCTCTCCTTGTCCCCCTACAAGTTGAAATGTGACCTTTTTCTCTCTTTGTCTCCCTTTATTTCTCCCTTCTCTCCTCTCTCTCTCTCTCACCTTCTCCCTCTCTTTCGCCCTCAATCCAAACAGGCCATCTATAACGGACGCTGAACCTAAGAATAGGAGTTGTTAGCCTCTTAGAAAGGATTTTCACCTCACCCACTTTACTAATCAGAGCTTGTTGCCAGGCCGGGATCGGGACATGGAGTTCCCTCAGCCATCCAGTCTCCCTTCTTCAAGACATTTCTACCTTAGGACAAGGATCGGTGACACGGTTCGGCTCAAGAATGAAAGACACAGGATGAAACAAACTTTCCTAGCAGCCAACGTCCATTACAACCCATTCGGCCCAATTCAGCGATGCTCCCTCAGGCCTTCAGGTCTTCAAGGGAAGCAGCGCGGCTCAGTGGAAAGAGCCCGGGCTTTGGAGTCAGAGGTCATGGGTTCAAATCCCAGCTCAGGCAATTGTCAATCAATCAATCAATCAATCGTATTTATTGAGCACTTACTGTGTGCAGAGCACTGTACTAAGCCCTTGGGAAGTACAAGATGGCAACATATAGAGACAGTCCCTACCCAACAGTGGGCTGTCAGCTGTGTGACTTTGGGCAAGTCACTTCACTTCTCTGGGCCTCAGTTACCTCATCTGTAAAATGGGGATTAAGACTGTGAGCCCCCCATGGGACAACCTGATCACCTTGTATCTTCCCCAGTGCTTAGAACAGTGCTTTGCACATAGTAAGCGCTTAATAAATGCCATTATTATTATTATTTCTGTGGGCCTCAGTTCCCTCATCTGTAAAATGGGATTAAGACTGTGAGCCCCCCGTGGGACAACCTGATCACCTTGCATCTTCCCCAGCGCTTAGAACAGTGCTTTGCACATAGTAAGCACTTAATAAATGCCATTAATATTATTATTACTTAACTTCTCTGGGCCTCAGTTTCCTCATCTGCAAAATAGGGATTAAGACCGTGAGCCCCCCGTGGGACAACCTGATATTATTATTATTACTTAACTTCTCTGGGCCTCAGTTACCTCATCTCCAAATGGGGATTAAGACCGTGAGCCCTCTGTGGGACAACCTGATCACCTTGCATCTTCCCCAGCTCTTAGAACAGTGCTTTGCACATAGTAAGCGCTTAATAAATACCATTATTATTATTATTATTATTATTACTTAACTTCTGTGGGCCTCAGTTACCTCATATGCAAAATGGGGATTAAGACCGTGAGCCCCCTGTGGGATAACCTGATCACCTTGTGTCTTCCCCAGTGCTTAGAACAGTGCTTTGCACATAGTAAGCGCTTAATAAATGCCACCATTCTTCTTCTTATTATTATTGTACTCTAGTCCAGCTTCAGGCTCTGCCCCAACCCTTGTGTCACTCGCCTGTTTTCTCTCTGGGGAACAGATGGCCCGTGGATGAGCACCTGCTAGGGTTGAGTGAGTGCACTCAGTAGGTTGTGCCTGCGCTCAGCAAGGGCTCTGGAGGGGCACGGCCTGCCCCCTTCTCCCCCCAACCAGTCTCCCCGTCCCCCCTTTCCGATTCAGATCTGTCGTCCTTTCCTGAGACCCCAGGAAAAGGAAGAAAAGCTGTCAGTCAAGGGGAGCCGCGTCTCGCTAACCTCGAGTGCTCATAATGAACCAAATTATGCCGAATTAATTGGATGTAATTAGTGGCGAGGGGGGTGGGGGGTCGACAGCAGTCTGGAGGATGCGTGAAAGGCAGGAGGAGCTGACAACTTTCCGATACAAAACCCTCCGCAGACAGTGTCTTTGGGGTTGTTGTTGCCAAAATGAGCCATAAATACATAAAAGGAATTCATTACAGTCATCTCGCTCCAAATTACCCCAGATCACTGCAAAAGGAAGGCTTGCACGCCGAAACGAAAAGCGCCTTTGTGGCTCCGACTCGGGCCTTAGGTTGGAGTCTTTTGTCCTGGCTCCATTGTTATTAATATGCAATATTAATAGCAATAGCATTTATTAATCAGTTACTGGTCAGTAAGCAGTATAGTAATATCAGTATTAACACAGCCTCTCAAATCAGGAAAAAGACCTCCAACCCAAATCCCAAATGCCAACTTGTACTTCCCAAGCACTTAGTACAGTGCTCTGCACACAGTAAGCGCTCAATAAATACGATTGAATGAATGAAATTCGGTTTGACCATCCTGTCCTCTTCCCTGGAGGTTATTCTAGAAGGCAAACGAACAAAATCAGTAATGTTTCTCTCTGATCTCACAGAAAAAGTCGTGTATCTTGAGTGAGTTACCAGGTCAGAAGCTATTTCCAAGGTACGGTTGTAACATTTAAGTTCCCACAACAGACTGAGAATGATCACGATGGTGATCATCATGGATGGTATTTATTGAGCACTTACCATGTGCAGAGCACTGTATTCATTCATTCATTCATTCAGTTGTAGTTATTGAGCGTTCACTGTGTGCAGGGCACTATACTAAGCGCTTGGGAAGTACAAGTCGGCAACATCTAGAGACGGTCCCTACCCATCAACGGCCTCACAGTCTAGAAGGGGGAGATAACAAAACAAAACATGGAGACAGGTGTCAAAATCGTCAGAACAAATAGAATTAAAGCTCTATGCACATCATTAACAAAATAAGTAGTAAATATGTACAAGTAAAATAAATAGAGTAATAAATCTGTACAAATATATATGCAGGTGCTGTGGGGAGGAGAAGGAGGTAAGCCGGGGGATGGGGAGGAGGAGAGGAAAAAGGGGGCTCGGTCTGCAATGACCAAGAGTACAACAGAATTAGCACAGATTTTCCGGGCCCACAAAGAACGAATACCGTAATTATTGTTATTATTATTATTAACGAGCTTACAGTCTAGAAACAAGAGAAGTGGCCACGGAAACCTGGGTTGGATTATCCGCCAGTTCGACCCAGAATTTTGCTTTTCTTCTGTTCCTACGAAAACCCATTTGATTGCTACCGTTTGGGCACAGCTCTTATGCAAAGGTGCCTATTGCTTGAAGAATTCCTAAATCTCGAGGCACATTTATATCTCTGGACCTTTTGGTTTACCAGGAGTCCATTTACCCTGATCGACTGGACTTTCAACAGTCAAGAGGGGGAGACAGACATTAATATAAATTAATAGCTTATAATGTTCCCCACCCTCTCAGAGCATCCCTTTCTTTACAAAGGAACGATCGGATACTCATTCAAGTACCATAAGAGACAATTTATAAAGCATCAGAGGGAAAAATCCAGACATTTTGGTTGGTTTTGGCCCTTGGCTCACAGTCTTAATCCCCATTTTACAGATGAGGGAACTGAGGCACAGAGAAGTTATTTGCCCAAAGTCACACAACTGACATGTGGCGAAGCCAGAATTAGAGCCCATGACCTCTGATTCCCAAGCCCGTGCTCTTTCCACTGAGCCACGCTCCTTCTCTAAGAAACGGACACAGGGGTACCCATGATGGCATAGCATTTACACTGGGCACGTGGGCACCGTTTTGTGGAAGTACGCCAAGTTTCCCTGGCCCTCAGCCTGCCCTCTCACACCGGACCTTTGCATTCTCCTCTCAGGTCCCTGAGAATACGGAGGCCGCTTCGGGTTGAGGACCTCAATTCGGTTTTCCCAAGCCTTTAATCATTTGGGTCACCGTCCTGTTGGCTTTTCAATCGACCCGTCTCTGAAAAATGTACTGGGAAAGCTTCTTGAGAGCTGCGGGGGAGGTTGAGGAACGGAAGCTCCTCTATCTACTTCCTGCCACCGCTTTACGGAGCCGATAGCTCCGTCCCCTGAACTCACCCCCAACCGCAGACGGCAGGCACCACCGAGACACAAGGCCTCCAGTCTTCCAGGGGGCCAATCCAGCCCTGTGGGCCTTTCCCATATCCTTGTGGGATTCTTGAAGTGAGACGACATTGAAAGAAAAGTTATTTGTGTTGATGTGCAGGTAATGAAAGAGTAGCCCCAAGGCGCTGTGAGGGACCTGGGGTCTAACAGTAAGTCAGCGGCTGAGGAGACAGGAAACGGGGCCAGATTCATTTGACACCCCCCAGGCCTCCCCACCTCCACCTCCCCTTCCCCTTCTCAGGAAACAGTCACGGTCTAAAAGTGACTTTCTCAACTCTTTTCCCGCGGTGGCCTCACTGAATTGGCAGAACTTGATTTACAGCTGTCACAACCCTATAAATATATGGGCCTTCAAAATTTCATTACCTTTTTATTATTTCAGATGACACACAGAGAAATATCACCCAAAACATTAGCAATTACTCTGGAGGAGAGAATTCCAAAGGCTTGCAGATGATATTTTTTTCGAATTTGCTAAGTAGGGGTTGTTCTTCGACTGCCAATCCTATCAGCGTCAAGTCGTGCGGATTCGAAAACAGAATTGATCTTTCAAGCCTCATTTTAATTTCCATCAGCCTCCTATCAGAGTCGTCATTCTGCTGCCAGTTCCGACCCATGTATAATTTATACATTTGATTTCAATGGATCATTTTCTGCCTCGTTCATGAGGAGAAGAAAAGCAAGCTCCCTGCCTCATTTTCCATAGGGAAAACGGTCGTATATTTTCCCAAAAAACTCCATCAGCATTCTCCCGGGGAATCATTTTTAAAAACAGATTATGTCCCAAGTTACCCTCGCATTTATTTTTCTGGACTGTATGTTTTTTGAGACTGGGTGAAAGTGGAGGCCTCAGGTTACTCGTGAGGTGAGAGGGGCAGAACCAGCTTTTGTTCCCCTGACGTTCTTGCCACCTTCCACAACCTCTGACCTCTCGGTGCTTGATCTTTCTTGATGGGCAGGCAGCGAAGTGCTGGTCTGCCGAGCTGGAACTGAATTGGTGCCATCTACTCCTCTTCTACAACTGGCCTTGGCCGGATTGGGTCTCGTGACCTTGACTCCTGAGCCTCAAGAAGGAAAGGGATCTTAGAGATGAGAATCCTCCGTCCATTAAGGTCCTTGTGGGGAGGCCTGCATCTCTTTCAGGGAAGACAAAGTGCTATATTTAGGAGGGCAGCTGACGCTGGGGAAGTTTACTATCAATCAATCAATCAATCATATTGATTGAGCACTTACTGTGTGCAGAGCACTGTACTAAGCGCTTGGGAAGTACAAGTGGGCAACATATAGAGACGGTCCCTACCCAACAGTGGGCTCACAGTCTAAAAGAGAGCACTTTTTCTTGCAATTCAGCTCTTTAGTGATGAAAAACGCTGGAGAAGCAATATTGTCTAGTGGATTCATTCATTCATTCATTCAATCGTATTTATTGAGCCCTTACTGTATGCAAAGCACTGTACTAAGCATTTGGAAAGTACAATTCGGCAATAGAGACGATCCCTACCCAACAGCGAGCTCACAGTCTAGAAGGGGGAGACAGACAACAAAAGAGAACAAAAAGCAAGTAGACAGGCATCAGTGGCATCAATATCAATCAATAGAATTATAGATATATACACATCATTAATAAAATAAATAGAATAATATATATAGTGGATAGAGCCTGGGAGTCAGAAGGACCTCGGTTCTAATTTCTACTCCGCCACTTGTCAGCTGGATGGCGTGATTTCAGAAAGGCTTTGAAGATGGAGAGAGCTGCGGTCTGAACTACTTGAAGGGAGAGGAGTTCTGTGCTCTAACTGCATGAACAAGGAGACAGTAATGCTTAGAGATGCTTAGTAATGCTTAGAGAAGCAGTGTGGCTCAGTGGAAAGAGCCCGGGCTTTGGAGTCCGAGGTCATGGGTTCAAATCCCGGCTCCACACCTTGTCAGTTGTGTGACTTTAGGCAAGTCATTTCACTTCTCTGGGCCTCAGTTACCTCGTCTGTAAAATGGGGATTAAGACTGGGAGCCCCACGTGGGACAATCTGATCACCTTGTACCCTCCCCAGCGCTTAGAACAGTGCTTTGCACATAGTAAGCGCTTAATAAATAATAATAATAATAATAATAATAATAATGGTGATAATTTTCTTTTCTGTGGTCCGTTCTGGTTTATTCTAGCTTTACTTCTGTGTACTTCCCAAGCGCTTAGTACAGTGCTCTCCACACAGTAAGCGCTCAATAAATACGATTGATTGATTGATTGATTGATTCTGATGACTTGACACCTGTCCACATGTTTTGTTTTGTTGTTTGTCTCCCCCTTCTAGACTGTGAGCCCGTTGTCGGGTAGGGACCGTCTCTATATGTTGCCAACTTGTACTTCCCAAGTGCTTAGTACAGTGCTCTGCACACAGTAAGCGCTCAATAAATATGATTGAATGAACAAATGAATGAAAAGTTACATGTAACACTTCATGTGCTACTCCAGGCACAGAGCAATGGAATAGCATCATACTCAACCTCTTCTGAAAGTCTTCTGAAACCTCTTCTGAAAGTCAATCAATCAATCAATCAATCGTATTTATTGAGCGCTTACTATGTGCAGAGCACTGTACTAAGCGCTTGGGAAGTACAAATTGGCATCACATAGAGACAGTCCCTACCCGATAGTGGGCCCATCCAAGACTTCCTCAACCAAGAGCATTTCTCTGGAGGGAACCTTGACTTGCTTCCAAGCCACTGTGTTTCTCTCCCTGGTCCCTGTTAAGTACAGGTACAGGTGGCGGGGCTCGAGGCGGAGGGAGTTTGTGCATTTAAAATGAAAATACCAGACATAAAGAGGGGGCAGACCAGCCAAAAACTGGACAGTCCAGTATAAAACTAGACCAGTGGCCACCCTAGCTTGTGTCCAGAAAGCCCTCCTCTAGCCCACAGGGAAACCAATGTTCTCTTCCGCTCTTTGAAGATTAAAGGTAACGCTGTGAAATGCAACAATCCGAAACAACCTGTTACTTTCCCCAAATGATCAACAACATACCATTGGAAATGGTTTTCCCTGAGAGAAAGGATAGACTTCAGGTTCAGGTTCTCTCTTAAAGCAAGCAAGGTTTTCTAAGAAACAGCACTTGCAGTCAGCACAGCGGGCATTCAGGGGTCCACACTAAGATCCTTCTAATGCTTTCAGATCAGGCACCATACCTGTCCCACGTGGACCTCTTAGTCTAAGGGAAAGAGAGAAAAGGTGGCAACGGAGGGACAGAAAGATGAAGTGATCGGCCCAAGTTCATGCAGCAGGAGCCAGAATTAGAACCCTGGTCTCCTGCCTCCCTTTCCTGTATGGCATCCAGTTAAACTGCAAAGGGATTAAGGGTCTGATTTCAGGAGGAAGAAATAACTTGTATTTGAAGGTCAGCAGATCCTCAGGGTTTTCCTCCTCATCCTTCCACCTCGGAAGGCACCTCAATACTGAGTAACAGTGCTTCTTTTTCTGCCCCCCCACCCCCGATCTTGACTATAAAGTCAATATGGAGAAGCAGCGTGGTTCAGTGGAAAGAGCCCGGGCTTTGGAGTCAGAGGTCATGGGTTCAAATCCCAGCTCTGCCAACTGTCAGCTGTGTGACTTTGGGCAAGTCACTTCACTTCTCTGTGCCTCAGTTACCTCACCTGTAAAAATGAGGATGAAAACTGTGAGCCCCCCCGGGGCAACCTGATCACCTTGTAACCTCCCCAGCGCCTAGAACAGTGCTTTGCACATAGTAAGTGCTTAACAAATACCATTATTATTATTATTATTATTATTATTATTATTATTATTATTACTATGTGGTTTGCACATAGTAAGCACTTAACAAATACCATTATTATTATTATTATTATTATAAACTTGCGATCGGCAGGGACCACGTCTACAAACTGTTATATTGTACTCTCCCAAGTGCTTAGTATAGTGCTCTGCACACTTAAGGGCTCAGTGAACACCACTGATTACTTGATTGATTCCATCCACTAGGTTACCAGTGTTCCCTCCCCACTTTTCCTCCCCATTTGCCTAAACCCTAGCCCTTCCGAGGAGAACGACTGAGTCCTGTGATGCTGTAGAACAAAGGGCCATTCCAGGAAGATGCTATCGAGCGGGATCACAATGGCCTCCTGACTTTGAGAGAAACCAATCCTTGCCCACGCTGGCCATCAGCATCTTGCCTCACCTTCCCCGTAGATTTGAGCCCTCGAAGAATTCCACTAGGAACTCAGTGAAACATCAGTCAGGGTAAATTCCCTTAAGGTCAGAGTGGGAAGAGAGAGGGAGGGATCAAAGTCCCCCCTGCCTTAAAAGACGAGTAGCCTCCCCTTCAAAAACATTTAGGAATACAGATGGGGTGTGAGGTGGGAAATTGCTCTTTCCCTGTGGAGGAAAAAAACTTCTCCACCCAAAAATGTTCTTGGCCCATTCCATTTTCATGGTGCACCACTGTTAGATGGGAAACTCCTTGAGGGCTGGGATTATGTTTGGCCTCTTTCCGGATTTCCCCTAGTGCTCAGGACAGTGCCACACTCACTGCAAGCAGTCGGTTAAAAATAAAACAGAGCAGGAGGCCCACTGAAATTGGACCCTGTCCTTGTTCCAAAACAGATGGCTGAGCTTCGCCGTACCTCAATGCCGTTTTCTCAGGGTTTCACCGTGGGTTTTGGTCACCACATGTCCCTTCCCCTCCATCCCAGTTCCCTGAAAATGCCCCCAACGCAAGCACCCCCTTCCTCCAACACACACAGCCCCGACTTATCAACCATAAAATCGTAAGCTTGGGCAAATCAGATAGTTGGAGGTCAGTTGCTGGTTTTCAGGGCCGGACCCTGATGGGGAAAACTGGAAACCAGACACCCTTTCAGAAGCCGTGATCCCAGCTCTTTCATCGGCTTCTCTAGCCTCAGGGTCTCCTCACCTTTTTCCCCCTGTATAATGTGAGATGCTTTCTAATGAGTTTCCTGACCCGGCCACTGCACACTGAACCTTTAGAAGGAGGAAATTTAATCACTCTCCCAAATTAGCTTTGCCGAATCCTGGGGCAGGCGGCACAGATCCTAGAGGAGAATCAATTGTTCATTATCTCTTCCTCCTTCTTTCCCCTCTTCTTGTCAGCACTGAGTCCACCATCGATACCAGAGCTACCTATTAGGCAGAGAAACACAATTCCATCTAAGGGGGAATTACTGCTTGCTGACCCCTTCCTCACATCTTTCCTCCCCCTTCATAGCAAACAAACCACCACTCTTTCCATCTTCAGAGCCCTATTCATTCATTCATTCAACCGTATTTATTGAGCACTTGTGCGCAGAGTACTGGACTAAGCGCTTGGGAAGTACAAGTTGGCAACATAAAGAGACGGTCCCTACCCAATGACGGGCTCACAGTCTAGAAGGGGGAGACAGACAACAAAACGAAACATGTGGACAGGTGTCAGGTCGTCAGTGTGGCTCAGTGGAAAGAGCCCGGGCTTTGGAGTCAGAGGTCATGGGTTCAAATCCCGGCTCTGCCACTTGTCAGCTGTGTGACTTTGGGCAAGTCACTTCACTTCTCTGGGCCTCAGGTCCCTCATCTGTAAAATGGGGATTAAGACTGTGAGCCCCCTGTGGGACAACCTGATCACCTTGTATCCTCCCTAGCACATAGTAAGCACTTAATAAATGCCATCATCATCATCACCATCAAAAATAAAGCTAGATGCACATTATTAACAAAATAAATAGAATAGTAAATATGTACAAGTAAAATAAATAGAGTAATAAATCTGTACAAACATATATACAGGTGCTGTAGGGAGGGGAAGGAGGTAGGGCGGGGGGATGGGGAGGAGGAAAGAAAAAAGGGGGCTCAGTCTGGGAAGGCCTCCTGGAGGAGGTGAGCTCTCAGTAGGGCTTTGAAGAGGGGAAGAGAGCTAGCTTGGCCGATTTGCGGAAGATGTGCCTATTAAAATCCTATTAAAATAGGATGTGCCTATTAATCAATCAATCAATCAATCAATCATTCGTATTTATTGAGTGCTTACTGTGTGCAGAGCACTGTACTAAGTGCTTGGGAGGCCGTTCCTGACTAACATCCCATATCCCCACCCTATTCTCCGTCCCCTCAGCTTCACCTAGGCCCTTGGGTCTGTGAACCAAGTATCAAATTTAATACCGTTGATTGATGGAACTCCTTTGGGCAGGGTATGTCTGGAGGGTGGGTGACAACAGGGAGACAGTTGCCTAAATACAATCAATCGATCATATTTGCTGAGCGCTTACCATGTGCAGGGCACTGTACTAAGCGCTTGGAAGAGAATCAGCTCAGTGGAAAGAGCATGGGCTTTGGAGTCAGAGGTCAGGGGTTCAAATCCCGGCTCTGTCAATTGTCAGCTGTGTGACTTAGGGCAAGTCACTTCATATCTCTGTTCCTCAGTTACCTCATCTGTAAAATGGGGATTAAGACTGTGAGCCGCCCGTGGGACAACCTGATCACTTTGTAACCTCCCCAGCACTTAGAACAGTGCTTTGCACATAGCGCTTAGTAAAATGCCTTCACTATTATTATTATTATTAGTTTGAACCCTTGTGCACACACTAAGCACTTAATAAATATGACTGATTGATTGCTTAAATCCATTATGATGGCCTTGGCTTCCAACCAAGCTTGCACTTCTCACACTATCCTAAATGCAGTGTTGTCTCTTTAACCGTTCCAGGTAGATTTTTATCTTTCGCAGAGGACTTTTTGGTGTATAAACAGGAAAGGGAAAGGGACGAGGAGTGTGACGACCAGATAGCGTGGGATTCTGCAAGACAGCCCGGCCAGGAGAGGACACATATTGCTGATGATGGATAATTAACCTTTTCATAATACCCCTACTCCCTCTCCGCGCTGCATTGAAGTTCTCCTCACGAAACTGATGAGGCTTTCCAGAAGCACCCTGTCCTCTGCAGCTAGCAAGGGGCTAATACAATAACCAGAGTGTGAGGTAATTAACTGCTTCCCCAGGCTGAAGTTAAACCTGTTATTGCCTGGATAATTTACTCTGTAAAGTAGCAGGCACCTTTGCTCTCCGTGCTTTCCAAATCTATTAACAATATCAGAACTCTGCCGAGCCTAGTTTGGCTTTATGAAAAGGCTGGAAACAATGAGGTTTTCGACACCTCATTGTTTGGTTCTAAATATCACCCACGGGTACTTACTTAAAACCCCATAATTATAATCCAACTTGGTTTTCACTGGCCTTGTATCTTGCCGTAGCCCTAGCAGGCCGGATTAGCATCTCTTTTGTTTTAGGAGGGGTCTTTTCAATCCGAGAAACACCAAAATGGATATTATCATCCCCTTTCCATCCAAAGATCTCTGTTCCCCGACCTCTCTGTTCTCTGGGGAAAACGGCAGAAGCGCCATAGAAATTGAAACTTCAAGGACAGATTGAAAGGAAATGGGTTTAAATTATGGCCAGCAGAGAGACTGAAGGAAGAACTACGGCCGCCAGAGACCGAAGGAAGAACTCCGGGCCTTTAGGGTGACGTTTGTTTAGCACTGGAATGGGCTAATAATAATAATAATAATGGTATTTGTTAAGCTCTTACTATTTGCCAAGCACTGTTCTAAGTGCTGGGGTGGATGCAGGGTGTCCCACGTGGGGCTCACAATCTTAATCCCCATTTAACAGATGAGGTAACTGAGGCACAGAGAAGCAAAAGGCAAGCGGGGAAGGTCCCCGAGTCTCTTTCCATAGAGGGCTTGGAGAAAAGGCGTAGCCAGTCATAAAAATGAGGAAAAACCTAAAAGAAAATAGGGTAGGCGTCAAGGAAATCCTGCAGTTAGGGTTCATGAAAATCCATCAGCCAACCTTAAATCAATCAATCAATTGTATTTGTTGAGGGCTTTCAGTGTGCAGAGCACTGCACTAAATGATTGTTGCTGACTTGTACTTTCCAAGTGCTTAGTACAGTGCTCTGCACAAAGGAAGCGCTCAATAAATACGATTGAATGAATGAATGAGTGCGTAACGGGTACAGTGGAACAGAGTTGTTAGACATGTTCCCTGACCACTAGGCGCTTACAGGCTAGAGGGGGAAAGAGAGACGGTAATATAAATAAATAAAATACGGAGAGCTGACAGAACAATTCAAATGCAAAGGCAACCCAGTGGAGAGAGAAGGATTTGAACCTGCCTCACCGGACATCAAGGTGATTGAATGCTTTAAGGAAAATGAATATATTTTCTATTCCCACCTCCTCAGTTAACATATGAGCTCTTGGTGTCTCCTGCTTCTGTCTTATTTTTTCTTAGCTCTCAGTAGGAGCTGATAAGTGGCGGAGCCGGGATTGGAACCCACAACCTCTGACTCCTGAGCCCAGGCTCTTTCCAAAGCCATGCTGCTTCCCTGTACTTCCTCCTACCGTGAGCCCCATGTGGGAGTCCAACCTGAATATCTTGTGTCTACCCCAGCCCTTAGTAGAGTGCTTGGCACAGAGTCAGTGCTTAACAAATGCCATCATATTATTATTATTATTATTGTTATTATTATAATTATTAAAGACCAGCTGAGAACTAGAACACTAGGAAGAGAACTGACCTCCAGTTGAATGAATTGGCAATGCAGTGCCATGAAAGTGTGTGTTTCAACAGGATTTGATTTCTACTTCCCAAGTGCTTAGTACAGTGCTCTGCACACAGTAAGCACTCAGTAAATATGATTGATGATGATGATGATGATATGATTATGATTATGATGATATGATTGATGATGATTCCTCTCCCCCTTGTCCCCCTCTCCATCCCCCATCTTACCTCCTTCCCTTCCCCATAGCAACTGTATATATGTATATATGTTTGTACATATTTATTACCCTATTTATTTATTTATTTTACTTGTACATATCTATTCTATTTATTTTATTTTGTTAGTATGTTTGGTTTTGTTCTCTGTCTCCCCCTTTTAGACTGTGAGCCCACTGTTGGGTAGGGACTGTCTCTATATGCTGCCAACTTGTACTTCCCAAGCGCTTAGTACAGTGCTCTGCACACAGTAAGCGCTCAATAAATGATTGATTGATTGAATGAATGAATGAATAAGGTATGGCCCCCAGCAGAAACTCGCCATCCCTGCTTCTGCTTTTTAGTGTGTTGGCAATCCGAATTGGTGAGATAAATTCTGTGAAACCAAAAAAGGAAAGTCCAGTTTGTCTCCCTTGTAGCATCACAAGCTGGGAGGCAGAAGAGGGGAGGGTATCTTGAGTGGAGAGTGGAATGGAGTGGCTCACTCCATTCAGGCATAACAGTTTACGGGACAGCAGATGCTAAAATAATTCAGACAGGAAGGAGAAGGAAAAGGGGATATGAATATGGATTAATGGTTAATTAATAGGATGTGTTTAGGCTCTGTTTAGGCTAGTTTAGACTTCTAGATTGTGAGCCCGTTGTCGGGTAGGTACCGTCTCTATACGTTGCCGACTTGTACTCCCCAAGCGCTTAGTACAGTGCTCTGCCCACAGTAAGCACTCAATAAATACAATTGAATGAATGAATGTGTAAGATATGTATGCAAGTGTTACGGGAGGTTGTGGTTCTCATATGCTCAAGGGATGCAGAAATGCTGAAGTGGCAATTGGGAGGACGTAACTGGGGAGAGTAGAAACTGATGAGGGAAGATCTCCTGAAGGAAATGTGGTTTCAGAAGAGCTGTGAAGATGGGGAGAGCTGTGATCTGTCAGATTTTAAGTGGGAAGGAATTCCAGGCCAGGAAAAGGGCATAATAATAATAATAATAATAATAATAATAATAATGGCATATGTTAAACACTATGTGTCGGGCACTGTACTAACAGCTGGGGTGGATACAAGGAAATTGGGCTGGACACACAGTCCCTGTCCCACATGCGGTTCACAGTCTCAATCCCCATTTTACAGAAGAGGTAATCCGGGCACAGAGAAGTGAAGTGACTTACCCAAAGTCACGCTGCAGACAAATGGTGGATCTAGGATTAGAACGCAAGACCTTCTGACGCTCAAAGAGATTGGAAGTGGGAGAGGCGAGCAGGAGACCCAGTGAGTAGGTTGCTTGAGAGGAAGGAAAAGTGCAAACTGGGGTGTGCTGGGAGAAGAGAATTACATAAAGAGGAAGGAGAAAGCTGATTGAGTGTCTTGTAGTTAATGGTTAAGAGTTTCTGCTTAATGTGGAAAGGCCTGGGTAACCACTGGAGGTTTTAGAAGAATGGGGAGTAAGAACCAGAATGAGTTTTTAGAAAAATGATCTGGATTCCAGAGTGAAGTAGAGGCAGAGAGACCCCTGAGGAGACCGAGGCTGTTGTCAAGCCAGAATATGACAAGTGCCTGGACCAGCATGGTGGCCACTGGGATGGAGAGGAAGGGAAAGATCCTGGAAATGTTGTGGAGGAAAATCCAACGAGATTTGGGCACAAACTAAACATGGACACTGAAAGAGAGGGAGGAGTCAAGAATAATGCTAAGGTTATGGGCTTCAGAAATGGGGACGCTGGTTGTGTTGTCGACTGTCTGAGAAATTTGAGTGGGAGAGAGGATTTAGGAGGGAATATGAGGAATTCAGTTTTGAACATTTTAAGCCCATGAAACATCCATCAGTAGTTGTCCCGGAGGCAGAAAGAGACGTGTGATTGCAGAGAAAGAGAGGTTGGAACGAGCAAAGTAGATTTGGGAGTCATCAGCGTAGAGGTGGTAGTCGAAACCATGGGAGCGGGGAGAATTCCCCAAGGGCGTGAATGTAATTGAGAAGAGAAAAGGGCCCAGACCGGGAGGATATCGGAAAGGAGGCAGGGCCGCCAGGAGCCCAATTCGGCCCGAGAGACTCCCTCCCCCTTGTCCTGGCTGGACAGTAAGCTCGTTGTGGGCAGGGAACATATCGACCAACTCTGTCGCATTGTACTCTTCCAAGCACTCAGTACAGTGTTCCACCCAAAGTCAGCGCTCAGTAATTACCATGGATGATGAGGAACCAGTGGATCAGAAGCTTCTCATCCGTATTTTGAAAAGACTCCTGTGGCCAGCTGGGGAACGGTTAATTTCAGTGACCCGAATGTGGAGGCCCATTTTAAGGTTGCTGAAAATTGCTTTTTAATCCTAGCTTCTGAGGATTTCCTTTAAAACCATCTGCCGTGCACCATGACCCTGTTTTCCAACATAGAGGATTACCCCTGCTCTAGACTTTCTTTTGCGTAACCTAATACTGCTCTGGGCCATCCCCATATAATAATTCATAGGACGGTATTTTCAATGGGTGGCGGATGTTAAAAAAAGGAAGAAAACTTCAAGCAGAGATTAAAAAACCATTTGAAAGGTCAAAATCAATTAGAGATGCATATCCTGGACCAATGTTCTCTCCGTACACTGGCAGCATCCCTGCCATCTTCCTCAATTATATATGAGGATTTTCTGGGTCCCGCCACTCAGCGGTTGGAAGATTTGGAAAGCAGCAGAAAGCCTACACGTTTCTCAGTAGGTGTCGGAAGATGCACCCAAGGTGGCCACAAATTATATCGTGGCTATTTCTGGCATTTCCCTCTTCCTCTCCCTCTGAAACACACCCCTGGTTTATTTGTTTATTTATTTAATTTAGAAATAATCATTTGTGAACCCCGGATTTTGGGGTGGCTCTCGGTAAACTGTGGAACTTATTTCACATCCGGGAGCAGCGTGGTCTAGGGGAAAGAAGATGGGCCCGGAGCCAGAAGACCTGAGTTCTAATCCTGGCTTTGCCACTTGTCTGCCGTGTGACCTTGGGGAAGTCACTTCCCTTCCTTGTGCCTCAGCTACCTCTTCCGTGAAATGGGGATTAAAACTGTGAGTCCCATGTAATCATGGATTGTGTCCAATCCCATTATCTTATATCTACCCCAGTGCCTAGTACAGTGCCAGGCATTTAGTAAGCGCTTAACAAATACCATTTTAAAAAATCTGCTCTTGGGATAGAGTGAACCCAGCAACTTTTATGGCACTGTCCCTTCAATTCCCTTTGGGAGCAAAAACCAAATGCGCTTAACAAATACCATTAAATAAAATCTGCTTTTGGGATAGAGTGAACCCAGAAACTTTTATGGCACTGTCCCTGAAATTCTCTTGGGGGGCAAAAACCAATAAAAAAAGTATTATTGGCTCAGTGGAAAGAGCACGGGCTTTGGAGTCAGAAGTCATGTGTTCAAATCCCGGCTCCGCCACTTGTCAGCTGTGTGATTTTGGGCAAGTCACTTTACTACTCTGTACCTCAGTTGCCTCATCTGTAAAATGGGGGTTGAAGCTGCGAGTCTCACGTGGGACAGCCTGATCACCTTGTATCTACCTCAGCACTTAGAACAGTGCTTTGTACATAGTAAGTGCTTAATAAATGCCATTATTATGATTATTATTATTATTATGGTATTTGTTGAGTGCTTACTATGTGTCAGGCAGTGTACTAAGTGCTGAAGCACTGTACTAAGCGCTGAGACTGTGCTCATGATGGCTTCCTCACATCATAGGAATCATAGATCCTAGATCTAGATCATAGATCATAGATCCCAAACATCATAGACGATGGTCAAATTGACCCATGAAACAATATGGCCCCATGGCGGGAGGGCCATACAGGTTATAGCAGCCAATCAGGTTGTATTTCTGCCTTGATTTTTGTGTATGTGTATATGTGTGTGTGTCTTGTTTCCCCTTTTGGACTAGAAACCCCTTAAGTGGAGAAAGTAAAGCCCAGGTAATTAGGCCGGTGTCACACATTATCACCATTCAGTTGAACCAACCTAAAACTCTTGATATTCTATCGAGGATTTGGGGATTGCGTAACAACATAACCCAAGAACTCGCTCCGTTTGGAAAATTTTTATTTTTTTAAGAGAAAAGAAAGATTCAGTGTATTCAATATGCAAATTTTCTGGATGCTTTGGAATGGGTGAGGATTTTTCCAGCTCCTCAGGATCAATCAATCAATCAATCGTATTTATTGAGTGCTTACTGTGTGCAGAGCATTGTACTAAGCGCTTGGGAAGTACAAGTTGGCGACATATAGAGACAGTCCCTACCCAACAGTGGGCTCACAGTCTAAAAGGGAGAGACAGAGAACAAAACCAAACATACTAACAAAATAAAATATATAGAATAGATATGTACAAGTAAAATACATAAATAAATAGAGTAATAGGATGGCTACTGACTTCTCCATTCTTCCCATCTCACTGGCCAGGAGTTTCTTTTAAGACATCCCCATTGTGCCATGACTGCTCTTTGCCCCAGAAGTGAATCCACTTGGTTGGGGGTGATATTCCAGATATTAACCCTGTTTTTAGGAGCCAGAAGTTACAGGTCGTGAGGTGGACCTTCTCAAGTGATTTAAATCTGGAGAATCTCGTACTTGGTGGTGTAGACACTCACATGTATTTCTCCCAGATGAGAGTTATATTGCCCAGGGTTTCCAATTTGGGGGCTGCAACCTCGAGATTCCCCAAATGGCCCATCCTAACCCGTGGGTGGAAGGTATCACTTAGTCCTTAAATAAATATATAAGGAAAATATATGTACATGTATGTATATATTTTTTCTCAAATATTTGTCCTTGAATGAGTACAGCAGCTGTCTTAATGGGGCTAAATGAAGTGAAGGAAAATCAGAAAAATGCAAATGAGCTTCTTATTTTAGGCACCTCAATCTCCGTAATGCTCATATCTTATCAAGCTTATCTTTTGGATGATAATTAGGGTAATGGATTAATGCAAAAGTTTATTTTTACCCTGCCTGTGCAGAGCCTTTAAGAATCTTAGCACATTATCTTGGGTCCTCAGGCTTCCACGTTAAGAGGGAGAGAACTTGCTGATCATTTTAAGGCTAATTTTCCCAAGCATCAGTAGCCGTACTGAGCCCCAAACATACGTTGTCATCTTGGGTCCTTGGGCTTCCACATTACGAGGGAGAAAACTTGCTGATCATTTTAAGGCTAATTTTCCCAAGCATCAGTAGCTGTACTGAGCCCCAAACATACGTTGTCATCTTGGGTCCTTGGCTTCCACATTAAGAGGGAGAAAACTTGCTGATCATTTTAAGGCAAATTTTCCCAAGCATCAGTAGCCGTACTGAGCCCCAAACATACGTTGTCATCTTGGGTCCTTGGGCTTCCACATTAAGAGGGAGAAAACTTGCTGATCATTTTAAGGCTAATTTTCCCAAGCATCAGTAGCCGTACTGAG